>NW_020271042.1:4369757-4721058 GCF_002803265.2 Melanaphis sacchari
GTCGTTATCTGACATCTCCTGCGCTGTTATCGTTATCTCCGTCGTCGTTATCGGTCGTTATTACTTAATACCTTACTTATTGTTTTTATCGTTTTTCTGCTCGCCCGATTTTGCGGCTTGAGTCCTCTTTCCGTCGCGTTCTCGACGCTATACTCCGGAGCGGGTCTTTTTCGTCCCGTCCGTGCGTCCCGAATTCCGTTCGCGGCCGTCGCGTCCGGAAAACGCCGAGAGTACGCGTTAGGACCTAACCTAACCTAACCTAACCGAGCGTCTAGTGGTCGGTCATTTCATTAAATTCACAGGTGTAATACACCTTGTCCCGTAGCTTGCTGTGCTTTTGTGCATGGAAATAAATAAATACATTCGAAAAGGTAATTAAGTGTCTGATTACCAGTCATCGTCCAGTGAATATCGATTCCTGAAGGCAATCCGCCTGCGGCGGATTGTCATACTCCTGACGTCGAAGGCGTTGTGCTGCTTAGTACGCAAAAGTTTAAGTCGAATCGAGCGCTCGTTTCAAGCGATCATCACCATTGAAAATCCGTAAACGCGTTTAAACCTCCCAGGTAGGCGAATCCGACTGCGTCGACCGCGGACGATATGAGCGCAAAGTGGAATTTAAACAGTGATGAAATACATGTCAAACGTTATGATTCGTGGTAAATAGTGAGACGAAAATCAAAACTATATATATTTAATCATTTTTGATAACAGAAATTACAATTAATACAAAATTTAAAAATGCAAAATCCTAATACTTGGTCATTTGTACAGCCCGGATTTTGCCGAAACGTAGTTTCGAACCTGCTCTTAACATCAGGAGAACCGTCCAGCTTGCGAAGAAACGGCAATCGAGTGTCTAGGTATCAGTCATCGCCCATTACGGTGAAAGTCGATTCCTGACAGGCAATCCGACTTCGGCAGATTGGATGCATTTCCAGCTTGCCCGGTGATTTTGAGACGAAAATCTATAGAATAAACAGCCGAGGTTGATCAGTGTCTACGAGTTAGTCACTCATCGTCCAGTGAATATCGATTCCGACAGGGTAATGCACTACCGGCGGTTGTCATACCTCCTGACGTTTGAGCGTTGCTGCTGTTTGAGCGCAAAAGTCTAGATCGAATGCAGCGCTCGATTTTCAGCGATCACCACTGAATTCCAGTTAAACGCGTTTGAACCTCCAAAGGATGGCTGTGAAAAGGAGAGATGTTAAACGATGTATAGCGCAAATTATGCGTCAAACGTTAGTGAGGTTGAGTCTCGAAGATCAAAACTATACATAATTACATATTTTTGATATTTTTATAGATGAGTTAGATATTGAAGAAATATTATCCTTTCTGGCGGTGACAAGAAGTATTTAATGTGCTACTGTTTTTCCTACTATCTTTCAAATGTAAACAACTGAATGGCTAAACATATAAAATAGTGAATTCACGGTCAAACTAGGTAAAACAACTGTATTTAAGTATAAAAATGTTCTCAGTGCTATAATATAAGTTGCATAACTCACATATACATTTGAATTAGTGTGCATACTGTATAGCAATAACTATAATTGGTTTAATTGAATACAATAATCTATCTTTAATCTATTTAAAATAATAATTGAATACTATTGTATAATTTAATCGTTCAAATGTATATTATAATATAATATATTTGCATCATCAATCAAGCAATATAAAATGTAATGTGATGAGATCAAAAATCGTTTTAAAATTTTAAAATATTTTATGAGTAGTAGTGTAAACTGGATATCAAACGAAAATACAATTAATAATCGAATTAAATGAAAATGCAAAATTTCCGATACTGTAGTATCTTATGGGGCGCAGAATACGCCGGAACCTGCCACCTAACGAGGGGGACTATCCTAACACCTATCGACTACAGTTTGAGTTGTAAACACGACCGAATCTCGAGCATAAGCCGTTTTAGAGATGCAACGAATACTACTTATACGTCGTTTAACCGTAAATTTTACGATCTGCGTGTCACAAACCGTAAATCGCATATTTATTGTCGTTTAGAATGTTTCCGACGTATTCTTTTACATTTTTAATCGTATACGTTTTAACGACGTACGAGTTTATTATCACATCCATATCACGTATCCCAGCAATACGTAACTGGAACGAAGTACAACAGCGGGAAAAAAAAATTGTAATTTTTCGATTGGTCGGGACACTAAACCTATCGGCCCGTGTCGCAACTATTCTTCGTTTTATATTATAAGAAGAAGATAAGAAGAAGAAAGAAAGAAGAAGATTAGCTAATAGTTTTGACTTTTGACGTTTTGGGTGCCTTGACTTTTAAGAATTCAATTTTAACTAAATTGAAGTTTGAAAGTTCTCTGGAAGCTGCAGGAAGCCAACTGAAAACCAAATAAAACACCCCAAGATAACTGCAGTAAGTCACGAGTTTTAAATATATCTCCGTAATTCTATTTTTAACCGTTTGCTTAATTAATCATTAATTGTATAGATTTGATATGCTCCATAAACTGTTCGTATTTGCTAAACCATATTATTCTGGTTACAGCTTGATCAAAGTTCACAATCAGTTATTCGCGCTCAGCGTTCAACAGAACATATTTTTCAATTTGAAATACTCAACAACCTGCTTGGACATGGCCAAAAAAACCGCTTTATTCATTGTAGCAGAAGGCAGTGAAGAGCTTGAATTAGTTGCACCTGTTGATATCCTTCGCCGTGCTAATGTAAAAATGCTCAAATAATGTTATTTTTAAATAAGTAGTTAAAATAATTTGTTTTTTAGAAAAATTTCAATTTTTTATTTTAAATTAATATAGGTATTACATCTAACACATAAATTTACTTTTAATTTTTTTTTGATAGTGAAACTAGTAAAAGATAATAATAAAACATAATATAATCCTTTTCCAATAAAATATTCAATTCTTTTATATATATATACTCTGTTCCAAATAAGATGGCTTGTACACAAACAACCGAATTGTGTTTGGTTTGCATCAGAGTAGATCACTTGCCACCGCTTGCATTGCAAAACCGGTTGTCATATTGTGCTATCTAACTGATGTGTTTGCATGTGGCTCTTTAGCCATGCCCACTGTGCGCGAATGCAAATCATCTTATTTGAAACAGAGTATATATTTGTTTATTTATTGTTTAAAGGTGATTGTTACAATTGCTGATTTAGCTGATTCTGAATATGTTAAGACTAAATCTAATCTACTGATTAAAACTGATGCTAAGTTGGGAGATATAAAAAATAACAAATTTGATGCAGTTGTTATACCTGGTGGTCCATCACACAAAACCTTAGCTTCGGTAAGTTTTAGTTTATATTTTTTTTATGATTATAAGCAAATTAAAATATTAAATTTTATCATAAATAATGAAAAATATGTTCCAATAATGTTCAGATTAAATAAAGCAATTTGATTTTGAAAAAATTGTACTGTTAAAAATCTTTTATAAATATTAGGTTATATTACTGTACTAAAAATATTGATTTTAATTTATATTATATTAAAGTGATTTTAATAATAAAAGTACAATTACAAAGACACAAAAGAGTTAAGAAACTATTTATATATTAAGTGTTTATAATATTGATATTTTCTATGTATATAGTTCACAAAAATACATTTCTTATTATAATATTATGTCATAATTTTGTGTACCAGTAGTCAGTGATGTACAACACTGAAGCTTTCCAAATATTTGTCATGATATATATTATATATTTTCAGGCTGATATAGTTGGTCAAATTTTACTTGAACACGAAAAATCTGGTAAAGTTATTGCTGCTATTTGTGCTGGTAATGTTCTATAAAATAATTTATATTATATTTGATACTTTTATGTATAACAAATTACTAATAAATAATAACTTTAACATTTACAGCCCCATTTGTGTTATTCAAACATGGAATTGCAAAAGGAAAATCATTGACATCTTATCCAACTGTTAAAAGTGACATTGAGGGTTATTACCAATACAAAGAAGATAGTACAGTAGTTGATGGTAAAATTAAAATATTTTTTATAGCTATACAAAATTAGTTTAATACCAATCCTCCTACTTATAATGAAATAATAATAAAAATTTGTTTGTCGTTACTTTCTAACTGCGAATTATTTTTAATAAATAATTATTTATTTATTAAATTAATATAAATTAACATAATGTTTGATTTTGAATTTTTTAGGACAAAATTTCTCAAACACAATCATTGTCATCTTTATCGGCTATTATATAAAAATATGCTTTAATCAATTTACTCTAAATTCCACTCTTTTTCAAATATCTAACCATTTTTGTTTAATGAATTTTTTTTCTCCCTGGACAAATTTATATAATAATATATATATATAAACTAATTTTGTATTATATTTATAAATAAATCTATTAAGTGACTTTTTATATTGTTTTAAAAAGTCAATGAATTTTTAACAAGTTCTTGTTTTTTTTCTTTTGCAGGAAATCTGGTGACCAGTCGTGGACCTGCTACAGCTGTTGAATTTGGATTAACTCTAGTAGAAGTATTACTTGGTAATGAAGAAAAAGTTAAAGTAGCTAAAGGTATTCTTTATCCTCTTTAAAATAAGATTGTTTTTTCTAATACCTATACAAAAACAATTTATAAACCATAGAAATATTTAGAAAATGAGTGCCTTTTTTCCCAAGTTCAATATTTTACTATTTTACTGGTTATTTTTAATCGTATTTTAATTATATGAATTTTCTTGTCTCAATTTTTGAATTCTGAATAAATCAAATACAAACAGACTGGAAACTTTTTGAATTCTTTTAAATAAAATAAATACATGACTGTAATATTAGATTTTATTGTTATATTATTTATAGTGTATATAATATTATTAGTATTTAGGTTTCTTGTATAATATTAGAAGAATTTATTTTTTGAACATAGTTAATAATTATTTATATAAATTTTATTTTATTAATTTATTTATTTAATAATAATAAACCCCATACAGCTTTTATAAACAACAAGTAATAATGTAAATTGTAATACAATACATAAGTAGGTAAATAATACCCACAATAATGGATTATCTGATTGAAAAATATAGCTGGCAAATTTTAAAAATGAACGTCGGGCTCTTAAGTTTACAAAAAAGCCATAGCCACAACAGTGTCCTAGTTTCAAGAGCAGTGGTGTGCAACCTGATAGTCAAAACTCCTAAAGGGATCACAAAATTTTAACAGGGGGGGAGGTCCATCAATAATTTAATACCAAACAAAAATGTTATATTAGTTACGTAATGTTGGTAGAAAGGAGATCGCCTCATCAAAATTAATTAATTTGAAGGTCATGAATCAAAAAAGATTGTACATTACTACCCCAGAGGACAGAGCCATATATTCCAATATTTATCAGATGAATACGCAATATAAAGGTGATGCCTTTCATATAGTCCTACTAAATACAAAAAAAATTAAAGTATAAAATAATTTAATTTTTTTTACATTTCATATTCATAAACAAATATCAATTTTTAATTAAAAAAATTATTAATACAGTTAACTTGTAATAAAGTATTCTTAAAAATGTAACTTTTATAGAACAGATCAATAATATATTTAAATATCTTAATGTTATTCATATTATACATAGTCAAACGAATTAGTAAAATGCATTAGAAACCAGTACAATAAATATACATTACACATATCTAATGTGAATACAGTTTTTCCCTTTTAAACAGAAAGCCTGTAAATGTTAATAGGAAAAACATATTTTTTTATAATTATTAATATAATTATTTTAGTAAAACATCAAATAAAACAAAATGAATTATTTTAAATACCTAAGAGAAATAATGTTAATTCATATTTAAAAATGGTATAAGTATATAATTGTGTACATCAAGTATACCAGTGTTATTCTCTGTTGCGATAATGAAATACGTAGGTACTCTTTTTTGATATAAATATACAGTTCAATGCAGATCGCCACTTTCTCAAAGCGAGATATTTTTGTATTTTTTGAAAACAGTGCTGGGATATATAGTTCAAAAGTGGGACTGTCCTGCCCAAGCGGGACGTATGATCATGTTAAAATGTTATATAAACATGCATAAAATTTAAAAAAACAATAGAAATTTTAAAAAAAATTGTAATTCTATAGGTTAATTTTTATAACTCATTATTGTTTTTTTAATTAAAATTATACCTACAGCTTATCGTTAATAGAATAGCAAACGTAAAATATTATAAGTTTAAGAGAATACACTTTATTCTATTTGAATTAAATTACCTAAGACGCAATTGAGATATTTATTTAGTTTATTTAACCATTTAAAACCGTATTTTCTAAAAACTATTTGATACGGTACCTACAGATCATGCTGGTCATGCACTCATGTATATAAATAATACATAATAATTAATATATTTTGAAAGAAGAGCAGGTCTTCATTTGCTGGTTTCATTATACGTTTGAATGAATCATTTAACCCATTTAGGTATTAAATAGTTATTGAGCTATATGGAATGAAAACTATAATTGTATATCTATTTTGAAGTGTGGGACATGAGTGTAATTTAAAGTTGATGAGGGAGAGGAGAAAAGAGAATGCATTTTAGGTTCATTTATTGAGAACTTTTTTAGAACTTTTTCGAACTAATAACTGGCATCTACGTATATAGGTTACCTACTATGTGAATTTCAAATAATTGAACCATTGAGAATTGACTCAATTAGAAAACAAACACGGCTTTAAACATAACCTAGAGTTTCGTAAACTTTGCATGTGATATGATCAATATGAGAACAAGGAGAAAGGGTAGAAACGGAGACGAAACTCACTAACCCAGGTCCTGTATATATGACTACAAATAAAATAAATCCTGCATTTTTAGTGGAGTAAGTAAATAAAATAGGGTTTGGACTTTTAGTATAAATTATGGATTTTTATTTGTCGATGTTAAGTAAGGACAGACTGAGGGATTTTTATATAATTTTCACAACTATCTATCTATAGATATTTTAAAAGAAAAAAGTTATTTGTGATATATATACAGATACTTCCTGCTTAATATATCGAATGCTTGACAGTATAATATATAAATAATGTGTAACATATTTTGTACTCGCGATAACTTCATTTATTTGAGGAATACAAAAGATTATCGAACCATTAGTATTGCGAAAATGGAACTACAGCAGTCAATAATGGTGACAAGTAGCGAAAAAGAACAAAAAAAAAAATATATACTTATTTGTTATTAACGTCAAATTCCGTGGGAATACAGTGCATGGAATCTCGGTTGACCGTTTATGTTACATTGCTGCTGTTGCAGGTCAAACAAAACCAGATTTCCGGGTACACGTGGTTTTGTCACGGGATCAAAGATTGCCCCTTTTTTTATTATTCTTTTTTGATAGTTTTTACAAATGGGTTGTGCAGATTGTCACTGACTTGAAGCCACCTAAAATGGTATTGCCATTCATCAATTGTGCCGAGAAGTCCCTTCTGTCGAATTTAGGTGAGAAATATGTATACACATAGGTATACCTACTTGAATTTTATGCTTGCACACCGCAGAATTATTAATAAATCATATTACACGCCTTATGTACAGTGAATATCTAACCTATTATATGCATATTTATATATGTGTGTGTGTGTGTGTTAACTCACATCTAGATTTGTTTTGTCAATTCGCTGGGCTAACCATTTTTACACAACCCACGTCGATCCCTCACAGTAGGAATCGTTTTGTTAGCGTAGTTTGTTATTAATGATTATCTTTACGTTTTTCCTTTCGTGTATAACACTATTTATGTGAAGGTACGTGTGAATTATTCCAATATGTGACCTTTATATAAACTAATTTCTGCAGTACTTAGTTTATTTTTATTCAATTTTAAATATATGTGTTAATAGAAAAAACTTGAAATTAAGTTTTATAGGTACTTTAAAAACATTCATATTTAGATATATTTAGACTAGGTTTATATGGTATATAGTATAATACACAGAAATACAACGCAAGATAATGCTTATGACTTATGAGTAGAAACAAGATGCAGAAGTACAAAAGTATGTTATCATGTTAAAAATACAAAATCAAATTTTAAGACTTTCAACTTGTATCTATTTATTTAATATAGTGCAGGTTAGACTTTAAAATCGAATTATATAGGTAGTGTACCTATTAAAGTTTAAAATGAAATAAAAAATAGAATATTAATACATTTTCAACTTTTTTAGTACATTGCCCTGCAAACATTAAATTACAAAAAAAAAAAAAATTATCTCACCCGTTAATCCATCCTAGAAGTTAAAGAGAAATTTATGCTACTTACTCCGTAATGATTGTTGTCTAAATTCTAAAGCTTAGTGTACAGAAGTATGTATTGTCAGTGGGCAGAATTTTCTAATTGAAAGCTTTCAATGTTAAACCGTTTTTGTAAATGTAATTTATATGTTTATATTGTACTTATCTATAACTTGTATAAATTATATAAATAAAATAAAGAATATAAGAAAAAATGTTTTGAATTGTTATTGTTTATTACATTATTGTAATTATTATGTAGTTTATTTTTCCACAATTATTATACGAAATAAAATACATAAACTTATATTTAAACTCTGCAGAACATCACATACAATACGATAAATAAATCTAGAGCGATATTGGTTAAAACTTTTTGTAGGTATATAGGTACACAATTTTAACAAGATTTGTTTTTACTACACTAAAGTTAGGTATGACATGGCAATTTTTCGTTCAGTACCTGGAATCAATTTTGTATGTTTAGCTTAAATATTAGAGTGAAATGAACCATTATTAAACTTAAAGGTAAAAACATTATGTTTACTATAAAAAAAACAATGCATTTCATTAATTATTTGCTTATCTAAACTAAGTGTTATAATTCCTTTTTTTACACGAAAATAACGTTTTTAATCAAACGTAAAAATAAAATTTGATTTCAACATTCGCCACTAAAATTGGTAGCTTATCCTAAGTTCTAAAAAAACAATAAAGAAAATATGTGCAGTATCCATGCAGTTCGCATGTCTCTATTTATTTAGGTCACGCCCTCAGGCCCTCTAGTTGCATTATGGTTATCGGTTATCAAACTATCATCATATACATTATCCGCAATTAAAGTATAGACTGTACCGATACAATACCATCAATTACACCGTGCGATCGCAATTGATAGGTATATGCCATATGGTGTACATATTATATATTATACGAGTATAAAATAATATATGCACATTATGCGCGATAAGTCGAACACCGTTTTTCACTTAGATTCTCAAACTCTTCAAATCTGTCTGTAGTTATAATACGTACACCGGCTCGAGTTTATTAAAATCGGTTTACATTTAGTATATTTCTACATAATATATTGCGTGTATTGCTCTGTAGTCTGTACTATACGTCACATTATAAATATATATATAATACTTACAATTCGAATATTATTATAATACTACGCACTTATACGTCGTTTAGCGACGATTTAAACGAATATAGACATTTTATGTATCAACGTAATAATATATATATAGGTATATAGTCATATAACAGCGGATTATATAACACGATATATGTGCAATAACGATCGAATAAACGAAATATTATAGCATTTATAACTATCTCGACACGGTTTGTGTACCCGAACGTAACGTAGTTATAGTCTTACAATGTGATGATATTATAAATATAATATATAGTTAAATAATATGTCAATGTACCTACTGCGCCACGCGTCCATACGACGTATTATGTACATAATACCTATACAATAATATTATGTACCAACGCAATAATAACTATTGCTCTTCACGAAACGGTAACAAAATATAAACTGCTCTGCGGGCAACCCGTACAATATTAATAATAATTAGGTAATATTAAAAAATAATAATATTAGCGACGACCAAACGGTCTTATATAATAGCCTATATACAGTGTGTCCCGTTTTAAATGTACCACTAAATATCTCAGCCCGATAATCTTAGATTGAAATATGGTTTGCTGCAATAGCTAAGGGGTACTGAAGTACACATTTAAGGACAAATTTCAAATTTTTAACTCTTGTAGTATGCGCATGCGCAATACAAATTTTTTTTTTTTAAATTGCAACACCTATTTTTGTCACCGGATATGGATAGATTATTTTATTCTAAGTAATTTTGATCCATTGACCATAGTTCTAAACCTAAAATTGAATGAGTTACACCTTTTGGAAATTTTAAAATAATTAAATTTTTTCGATTTTACCAAAAACATTTATTGTTTTAAATTTGAATTGAGTGATTTTTTCATAGATTTTAATAAAGAATGTGAAGTAGGGAATTAAATAAAAAATACTCCGTTACATTGTTTTAACTTATGTTTATTTTTTTTATCTAATAAAATAGGTACTCGGCGGCAGTAGTTGCCGTGTCCGTTACACGTCTCGGCTCCGGGCCCCGGGCTGGCGGTCCGTCGCGTGACTGGCAATGAACTTTCCGCCGGAGAGGAGCTTTCCCACGGCCGTGGCGCCGTCGCCGCCGCCTGCGCCCGCCAGTGAGACCGGAAGGTGGTGCTCCGCCCCCCGCGCGACCATCGCGCACACATATTGGTAGCCAACGCTCCTCCTAATAATATTATAATAACGTGCCCGGCTGCACGCCGACGACGAGCGAGCACCGTTCACACGCATGCCGCGCCGCCCGCGCAATTAGCCCGTCGCACGGGGTACCTGTAATATACAGCCAGCGCGCACAAGTGTACCTATACCTACTATATAGTATATACATAACGTGGTCGTCGGAATCGTTGGACATTCGTTACACATGGTCTGTCCTGAAAGGCGTTGTAAGCCCATCATTATATTATACGCGTACTGCGGGTGTACTTATATATTATACTAGCACGACGTAACTACGCGTGTTAAACGTATAGTACATAATATATACTATTAATACTTATATATATAGTTATATGCTGTGTAGTCACGTGTATACCTATATGAATATATAAATGAGGCATCTGCGTGCTTACGTACTTTGCGGAGGTTGCACGCGCGTTGTCTGCGGTAGTGTTCTATTATACGTATGTATATACACTATGTACACCGATCCGATCTCCTCGGAGAAAAAAATCGTCTCTTTCTCTTTGTACACGGGTATGTGAAAAAACGAATTTTACGAAACCTACAGCGATAAACCACACCTCCAACTCCCAACCGCGGGAATCCTAACACTGCAGCGCTGAAGGGAAACAATCTTGCTACAACGCATCGCGTTGAATTAAAAGTTCATAAGTAATGTTTACGCCGTAGCCATGCTGCAGGTATACGGTATATCGATGTAAACAAATCTACATACAAGTGTACAACCGACATTGAATTTTTTTTTCCAAAACTGGCGTTGGATTAAACGAATGCGATCCATTTTAGTTTTTGATATAAACAATGGTGTGCCCACCAAATTTGTTTAGGATTTACTTGGCACGATTTTATCAATTTCAATCAAAAAACATTGAGGGAAAAAAGATTATCCGCGGTGTACCATATGTTGTAACTTTTAAAATAATAATAATTTTGTGATAAAATTAGATTAGGTCTATTCAGTATAATAAATAATAATGTCGTCACTATAACATTGGATAACCTATATGTATTTTTATAATCAATATATCGGTATTGTCAGTTAATTATATATTAATTTATGTTACTGTGGATTCTATTCGACTACAAACAATGAACGCTAATCATAGAGTACAGTTTTCGCAAGCCTGAAATATTTTTCGTATTGTAATGAAGTGCGTTAGTATTAAATAAGATAAAATTATAGGAACAATAGATAGCACACGTACACACGCACACATATACAGGGCAATAGTTATAAAAAGGCCGGTCATCGCCGGTCAAAGGACAGTGTTCTTCCCGTATTTTTGTATAGACGATCATAAGCGAGTGTAAAGACTACGCAGATCGGATATACATACAAATTGTTTATTGTTAAATTTAAATATATGTTGAATAGTTCGTGTATTGAAAAGTTAAAATAAAGTTAATAAGTGTACTTGAGTAAAGAAAGTCTTGTAATTATTCAATATATACTATGGTCACCTTACTACATATTCAGAACATTCACTACAACATCAATAGAGAAGTCGCTGTTAGGAGAAGAAAGGTAGTATAATGATTTGTAATTAATTTAAAGGCATAATATAATCGAACCCCCCCCCCCCTACTATTATAAGGTCTTTTTAAATTATTACAGTATCCAACAAATATATAATTTTATTCGGTCTTCAATAAAAACATAAATCATTCACTATTTTTTCGAAAATTCATTGAGATTTGAAAGTATACGTAGTAGGTAAATTGAATATTGGTACCTAGGGAATACTACTGGTTATAAGCATGTTATTATCACTGAAAAACTGAGGTATTTAAATATATTGACTTTTCACGCAAGTTGAAAGAAACGCCCAGTGAATAAACAATTGTATACAATTCATTGTTACAACTTATATGCATAAAAATAATATGACATTAGCATCGAGTATGAAGTATATAAAGTATCATTAGGTATAGTACAATAAAATTAGGAGGGTAGAAATAATGCTTTCTGATATTTTGCACCGGTAAAATGTATAAATGCTTATCAGCTAAATATAAAGCAGTTATTAGAAAATTATGGGTACTGTTTTAAAATAAATTGAGTTGATTATATTTTTATTTAATTAATTAATTATATTATTTGATTTGGACGATACATTTAAATATACGAGTTAGATATATCGATAGAAGGTTAAAAAGTTATTGTTTTGGGTCTTTTTGTGATATAAATGTATATAAGAAACATAATATATGCTAGGATTTTTTAAATAAAAGTAATTATAAAAAAAAGTAATATATCACTATTTATACTTTTTCACCGTCATTTTTTATTTTAATTGCGTCCCGGATAGGAAATACGCAATTCGCTTTTTTTAATTTTTCTAATAAATACACTTATTTAGGTTTACTGTTCGATGAACTGAGACTTATAATTGTTTATTAAATTATCAAACTTACTGTAATTATAATTACAATTTAATGATGCGTCGTATTGTCGTAATATAATTTATAGTTCAGAAAGGATAAATGATTTTTATTATATCTTGTTTTGTTCGATAATTGTGGGTTGATAGTGCAGGTATTTATATATTTTATACCTATATAAACAAAAATATACAAAAGTATATTGCTTCCCCCATCAATGAAATCATGTTAAATCTTTAATGCAGTATTAAATGATTTATTATAATATTATAATTAATAATAATAATATATTGTAATATATTTTGTTGGTATATTGTATATGCATATTGCATAATACAGTATACCAACGTGTAGTTGTGTAGTATATACAATAACATTTGTTAATAATATTTAGCTTTGTGTAGCAATTTTGGTAACTAAAATATTTATAAT
Organism: Melanaphis sacchari; assembly: GCF_002803265.2. Classification (NCBI taxonomy): domain Eukaryota; kingdom Metazoa; phylum Arthropoda; class Insecta; order Hemiptera; family Aphididae; genus Melanaphis; species Melanaphis sacchari. The sequence continues at coordinate 4,383,219 of NW_020271042.1, forward strand.
TTAACGTTATTAATTTATAAATATAAAATAGTACCTATTGATCCGTCGACCAATACATGATTTATTTTCGAGTACAAAACAGCTAGTAATAAACTTTGTAATAATAATAGTAATACTTTTCAAATAATTAATTATTTTAGTTTACACTGTTATAGGTATAGCTAATAGTTTTACTATATCATGATTTATAATGAGAATTTTATATATTAATAGTTATGATCTTCAGATAAATACTTGTATAATTTTTGTAGAATACAAGAATTTTCAAAGTTCTTAATTCTTTATTAAACATTATATAATGTGATTTGTGAAAAAAAAAATACGTAGATAAATCAATATTCACTTAACCTATGTAACTGAAGTCGGGTGGGTTATTCAGGACAAGAACCTTTCAATTTGAAAATATAGTGATAAATTAATAAATTATTTCGTTCAAAAAATGATTTCGAACAGTTTGTTATAGGTATTGATTAATTTTTAATATACCTAATGTATTTATATGAATATATGAAAAATTCTAAAAATGACTACTTTCACTAGCATTATACATATTTTTAACCTGATCATTTAATCTATTAATTATACTTAAACATATTAATATATTACATAAATATTAAAAATTAATACTTTTAGTCTTTATAATAATAAAAATATTACTCAGTAAATGATTATATTTGTTATAATAGATTATGATAAACCTTTGGATAACAAAAACTTAAAGATAAAATTGTTGTGGTCTGATTGACTAATGTAAAAATAAGAATATTTCCAAGTACCTGTTTTTATTATGTTTGTCTACATAAGTACATTATTAGGAACATTTTATATTCATTAATCGTCCGTATATTCTGATTGTTATGTACGGAGAGTCACAACGGGACGTGTGAACGTTGCCTGGTCGTTATGGCGCGTGTTTTGTGATTCTGTGACCAGAAGCAAAAATGGTGATCGTAAAATACTTAAACATGCAACATCTATACTTTAATTTATACCTTGTAGTTTCGCGTCATTTATTTCTACCAAAAATGCAGTAAATTATCTAAAACGTGCAAATAGCCTTCGAATGAATGTGTCTACCCGCAGGCTTGAAATGCGATCGATTTTTATAATACAATACATATATTATAAAATATAATAGTCCTATCAATACAGCATATGTAAATGTAATAATATTATATACATATAGAAATACAGAATTTTAACTGTGCATATGATAGAATATATATTCGTATAATAATATAATATAGGTATACAATAAATTACTGTAGATTTTTTTCGAATTCAATTATTGATAAACGTTTTTAAATAATAAATATAGGTACATCGTCAAATTCATGTACCTTCCACTGCTCTCCTGTTGTTTTGAAAACAAATGGTTTTAATGTTTTTTTTTTTTTTATAAAGGTATTTGATACTGTTGATTCGCTCCAAAAATTAAAAAAATAATAATAATAAATAGATTTTTAATAAAAAGTTGAGTAGAATATTTTTCTTAGTATTCTGAAACATAAAAATTCAATTTAGTTTTCAAGTAATTTATAAAATAAAAATTATAGCTACATTTTTAATATCAATATTAAATTATTTTTCGTTAAGTTACTCATAAAATAAATCTTCATCTTTTGACACATATCACACAACACAACACTAATCGACTTTCGTATTATAAAACTGAAGTGTTATATTATATTTTAAGCAATAGAAATTAATGTTTAAAAATATACGAGTATACCCCTATTAATTAAGTGCGTTTGTGCGATACGTATGACTATATGAGAGTATGTCTGATAAGCTAGAAATAAACTAGCATATAGTATCATTATAAAAGTCGGGACTTAATTCAGACAAACGATTATAAAAGTTAAGACTCGATGCTTGGACATTTTCAAAATAATGTAATATAAATAACAGAAATAAAATTATATTTATTTGTAGATTGAAATAATTCATTATAAAATTAAAAAATATTTTAGAAAATATGTAACTAAATTTTGAATATTTTAATACATTTCCGTTTATTTGTCGATTAAATATTAATTATCGGAGTCGTTGAGTATTTGGTGAAGATCTACGATGTAACGACTGATAGTTATGTTGAAGTTACTTTATTACTATAGGATATTAAAGAAAAAACCCGAATCAACATTAAAAAGTCATAAAAATAGAAACGTGTAGATAAAGAATAATAATCTTATAAATAATGAATACCGACATATGAACGCGTTTTAATACTCATAATATATGAGTATATCAATATATATACATGGGGTTGGGCTTATTGGTTGTTGACGGAATGCCAAAAAATAGTCAACGTTGAAAGAAATTATGATAATTTGATATTATTTCTAACCATAATATATAATGTCTACCTACATTAATAAAACTGTTGTTACTTGTTGATATTGTGCGGTTTAAACTTCAAAGTATGTTTTTAACAATGGAGAAAACACCCGACCGAGGTTAATGAGTCGTCGCACAATATAATGTGACTGCAACAGGTAAGTACCTCATAGTTTTTTTTTGTGGGTTATGAGGTCGCGAGACAAATTTTTAAGAACTCCTGCACACTATAATGACGTTTGTTTATGTAGTTTTTGAGGTTTAAAATCTTTTGACCTGTTGTGGCTCTTTTCACGTTTGTAGTTTAACATATAGTAACAACGTCAATAACGTGCGTGTAATTGAAATCAGAGTCAACAAAACATGCCGTATATACAATATACAATATACATGTTATCTTTTATTGGAAGAAATGATACGTGTTAAGTGTTTAATATGAGTATACTGTATAAATGTTTATATATTATTAATCTATAGCTGTGGTGTATACGAGATAATCATATGCTATTGAAAAGAAATCTTGTAGAAATCATCAAACATTTACTTTATATTTTTATACGATTAGTTCCAGTCATCTGCTCATCTCTCATCTACAATTGAATTATACATTATAACAACTTATTTATTTCATACTTAGACACATACAAACTCCTTAACACAACACTACGACAACTTTATTAACTGTTGTCTATTTGTATTGAAAATGTATGATATAGGTATGATAAATTGATACCTGTATTTTGTATACTGTTCTACTCTAACATCCGTTACAAATTAATTTAATTATTTTAAGTAATTAAATATTTTAAAGTTGTTGGATTTATGAATGACTATACATATATATGATGGTTAAATCTGTTCTGCTTTAACTTCAGTATATAATACATACACAGATACGATATATTGATGACTCGAGAAAGTATATAGTATAGAAAATATTAGGTATTATACATGTCATGAAATATTTTATAATATTATACGGAGGTATTCATTATTTAAAATTTTTAAATACTGAAATGCAAGATGTTAAGAAAAAATATCGAACAATTAATATTTAAAATATATTAAAAAACATACCCATTTTTAAAAGTAAACAAAAACGTATAAACATTTTGACAAAATATCATTAAGTATCATTCAATATAATATAATGTATTATTATATGTGAAATTATGTAATAGTTTTAATCAGGTTCTTGCCACTTCGATAGAAGTCGGCCGACTCTACGATGCATCGACTATCTTCGTGATCAGAACGCTTTTCAAAGACAAATTCAAAATAATCAAGACCCATGATAAAAATATAAAATACATTTTATATACTAAAAAGTGATAATGAAAAAGTATATTTTTGATTTACCTACGTTTTACACATTTTTTTCTAAACTAGGAAAATATATTATAAATTTATATTATGTGTACCACATCCGGCGTATTGTAATAATATTTTGTGTGGCGCGTGGACCACACTGCAGCAGACGTGTTTTGAACGACATGACGTTTACATTGTGCCTCCTCTCCCCTGGGAAATCCATCGTTTCAGCGATTTGAATTCCATCGTTATCGTATATTATTATAATATTTGTTGTATATTATATATGTTTTATGTGTGAATATAGTGAATACATATATAAATATATTAAGTGAATGATGAATATATATGTATGTATGTACTTATATATTATTATACACGCATAAACATTATACATACATATTTTTGTGTACGCCCCCCGCTAATTTCCCCTCCTTAACGCCAATACGCACATACTTGCTCGTAACGATTTATTTAATTTTTTTTCCTACCCGTTGTTTTCCCATTGTTCCGGAATTAATGACTCATACACAATCTACGCGAGAGAGACCCATCGTGTTGGACCGACACACCGTGTGGAGATCCGATAGGAAGATATGATTTTTCGTGCTCCGTCCGTAAACGGAAACGTTGCCCTCTGCCCTCTTAACGAGTCACTCTCATTATATTATACGTATATAATATATAATACAACAATATATTATTATTATGTTTGTACACAACGCTTACGTATACGTATATATGTAGGTAGTGGCTACGTACAATATACATATATGTGACAATATGTATACGATTCTCATTATAGATTATGAACCGATCGAGCGGTGAATGTATTTATTTCTCTCTCCTTCACTGCTGCGCTTCGGACCGACGGGAGAATGACTCGTCAAAGACGTGGTTATACCCTATCACTCGCGTTCTGTAAGTACCTAGGTATACATTTTTCGCGTCTTGTCATACGACATGCATAATATAGTCAATAGTCATACAGGTCAAAAAGAACGCACTTAGATCAACTAGTTTTAGATTACTGCAGAAATTTATAAATGTAGTCTTGTCAGTTTTCACCTTAGTAAAATCATAAAATATCACAAGATAACAAATTTTCATAAGAATTCATAACTGTTGTACACATCTATGTCGCGGTCCTCTAGAGAATTCCTATAAAATTTTAAAATTTCAAATGACGTGTTGACTTAATTATTAGTTTGATAAAAAATATAAATATAAAAATCCAGACTGTATAAAATAGTACCAAAACTTTGATTTTAAATAATGAAATGGTGGTCAGTGTATGGTATTAGCCACGCATCGTTTACTATTGGTCATGAACCAAATAAATATCAAATACATTATTAATCAATGGTATTATATTCAAAAAGTTGTATAGTATTAAATATTGAATAAAAATGTATTAATATACTTATTAAATGTTAAAATGTTAAAATAAGTTCTCAGAGGCTTATTCAATATTTTTGTGTTATAGGTCCACGTTTATCTTCTGATCGACAATGGATAAACGTTAGTATAGTATATGCGTCAATTATTAATAATTTTACATTGATAAAATTATCACTACTTTGTATTAACAAAAACTGACAAACTCAAACATTTCCACTGGTTGGTAATATTCTAATTCAATTTTTTAGTTCTAATGATTGATTTTAATAAATATATTATTTGAAATACTGATTCCCTGCTATGTGATAAATACATTTTATGCGTTTTATATTATTTAAACACAATTATTTATTGTAAGTTATAATTATAAATATTAATATATATAACACAGATACACCTACAATAGTGTTTTTAAGGTAAAATGTTTCATATTTATAAATAAAAATTATTTCTTTTCTTGGTATTAAACTTTTATTTTAGCATGTAACTTAAGTGTTGATGATCTAGTTAGTAATTGCATTGCAGGTTTTAGAATACATGTAATCTAAAATCAATGGTAATAATATAATATTGTTTTAAATGTGCATATAGTAGGTTATATTATGTAGTTTAAGTATAAAGTTTTACCATTTCGTGAAAATCATAGTATGTATTAATTAGTAGGTACTAATTAAATGATGTAACACGATATATGCGAATACAACACACAATTTATTATTGGTCTCTTCTCTGTCTATATAATATATCGGTCATCCGCGTTATGCCGATATATATATATATATAATGTTATATCAAAGAATTATTATTACCTATTTATAGTACACTATAGTAGGTACAGTAATACACGCATACATAATAAAATAATTTATAAATATATATGTATTACGTGTACATGGTGTAATAATATTATACAATATACAATGCCTATATATTATATTATACATAGGTATTGGCATACCGACCGTGACAATGGAATGCACCGACAAAGGGCAAAAGGATACTTCTATATATTATTATAATATTGAACATTATAGAGGTGACCCTGCGGTGATGACACGCGGTTGTTCTGGTGCGCCTACATATACACACAATATATATTGTATGCTATAATATAGGTGTACATGTAATAAGTAAGTATACCTTTAATCTTTATGTATAAAAATACAATACGATGTGTGGTCTATATCGCCGTCGTCATTCGTCGTCATATCGTTGCGGTCTCCCGACATAAGTTATTATTATTATTACTTTTATTATGTCATCATCATACGATATATTGTTGTGTACAGCGTGTCCGAAAATCTTTGCCGGACGTTTCGTGTGGTGGCGATGACGTCCGCCGCGTATCTATTCATAACATAACATAATAATATGTGTATGCGTTGACAATGAGTAATCGACATTTATCCCCCCCACACATACACACACACACACATACAACTATACGTGCGATCGCGGAATATTAGGTACATGATGTATAATATTATTATCCACGTAATATAATAAGATGTCTGTCGTAAAATAATATGTAAAGAGACGCTCAGGGAATTGTCTGCACTCCAGGATTAATATATACAACGATTACAACGACGATCTGTTATAATACAGGAGTTACCCTCTTCTTACATAGCTACATAATATTATATAATATATGATGTTAGGATATGTGACGTTTCCTGTGATACATATAAATATGTACATTATTTAGGTAGGTATCCTTGTACAGTGTACACCTGTAAGAAAAATATCACGGAGAATACACTTTTCCTGAGTTTTAATCAAAACTGCATGCATTGTGATTTGTGAATATAAATATTCTACGGAGAAAAGGTATATCAGGAGTTTTTATAACAATACAATTGGACAGGCATTTGTGCAATATACGATCTACCGCACGATAAACATCTATCATGTAATATAATATTTTACAACCTTTACAAATTATTGTTTATTATTTATTTAAAAATATATATAAATAGATCATGTAATGCTTAATGTTAAGTGGAATGATACAGAAATACACTGCAAAATGTTGGTTTACTATTCGCTCACTAAACTTTAAATATTTATAATTGATAAGCTACTTATCTTGTCCAGATTACGATTTTTTTGCATCAAAGTATTCCGAAAAAAGTTCTTCGGAAAAGTATAGATTTCCACTTGAAATTTTTTAAACTGATCCCTCATCCTTTGAAGTGTTGTAAAAAAAATATAAAAGTTACTATTCAGTTTAGATATTTTTAAATAAAAAACTTTCGTATTAAACATTTTTCTACATTATAAATGTTTTTAAATTTATATAATAGAATGGCTCTATTATTTTAATGTTTTGTATAAATTATTTGTATACTTGTACTTATAATATAACATAACCCTATAACATCTCACTCTTAATGAGCTCACTACAGAAAAGTCTCTCTAAATCACGATTAAATTTGTAAGTATATTAGTAATTAGTATATATATCATATTATACATGTGAAAGCCAAAAGGTGAAACATATTCGTAGGTTATTTTTAGTTTTTACAAAGAAATACAATTAACAGTTGCATAAATGGATAATTAATTTATGATGTAATATTACTAATAAAAAATATTGACAATAATAAAGGACATATGTAATACGTGAGGTGATTGTAACTATCTATACGGTTAGATATTAGGAAAACATTTTAAACTCTCGCAAGTCGCTGTACAGTCTGCACATTATAGTTTTACAACAATCCATTTTAAAATATTACGTATTTTTCTAAAAATGTAGGTATAATACCTCTTCATACATCTCTCTTATCTCTATACTGAATTTAAAAATATCTTATTTTCAAAGTTATTATAATATTCCTTATAGATGTAACACATATTATAATACATAGCTATTATAATAATATATGAAATCTTTTTTAGTTATTTAATCATTTTCATCAATGCTTTATCATTTTTTTCTTACTATTTAATCAAGTTTTTTTTCAATATTACCACGTGCAGTGCATTCTAATATTTTAAAAAGATTCTCACCGTGTGTTATTATATAATATAAACTAAATTTTATTGACATTCAGTTCCCAGGTCCAATACATGACTATATAATGTCTTCGAATATATACTGCAATCATTATAAATTGTGATTAGAAAAAATTTTTTTCAGAAATGTTTTGGATCATTCTTACGTGTGTTTAAAGTTAACAAACATATACACTATGAAACTAAATATCTTAAAAATAGATTTTGTTAAGTGCCAGACTTGTATTTTGTTCCTGATTATAATTGTAATGACTAATGACTATTATCCATAACATAATATTTAGGTACTACATAGGTAAAACAGCTCTCCAATAATTATTTATCAAATTAGATCATTCATAAAAATCATATATTTACATACATCAAAAAGTAATTCATTGCGATTTGTAGCCCTTATAATTTATAATTTCAATGTAGTATCTATAATATGTTGCATCATATATTTTTACATTTATAGGTTAGAGTATGTCCAAATTGCATGCCACGTACCTATAAGTTTATATTTATTAATCATGTACTTATGTGAACAACTTAAACTGCATTTTCGACCTTTTTAATTTTTTTTTTTTAATTATACTATATTGTATATTGTCAAAAACTTCAACAAACTTTATTAACATTATTATTTATTTGAAATACTATATAAAAATGTAAAATACATTCACTTGATTTTCTTAAACTATATAATCATTTTATTTAATATTCACAGAGTCATTTTTTATAAATTGGTAAAATGTTTAGATACTCAAATATAAAAATATTTCAATCTTGAAACTAATCAGTTTCTATTTACGCGTTTTTGTAAAAAAAAATCAAAAATCAAGTTTAAGTTAAGCATGATAAATAAAGAAAAACTTGTGGGTACACGGTATGCAATTCGGAAAGATCCCTTTAAGATTTGAAGAGAATTACATATGTTTAAATAAGATGAATAATTGTTACTTGTATGCATGTTTATCATCAATAATAAAAAAAAATTAAATGGCTTGAGAAGTATTTATTTTTATTTATATAGAGAGACAAAGAATGGACAGGATAAATTGAAACATATAATTGAATCTATGACATATAGTATGCCGTGTGGGTTTAAAATTCGATAGCTGATAAAATAGTAGTAAAAACCACAAAATATAATTATGATCGGATCTTGTGCTGAGAATTATTTACTTATAAAAATAAATATGTGTTTAAATTTTAAGTACCTACATAACTTATAAGCGTACAAAAATATTTAATTAGAATGATTTATGTAGAAACAAAATAATTATATGACGATCAATAAGAAAAATAATGAAATATATACATACCTTCGGTTATAAAACGATAAATGATACTTATAATTTGCATGTTTCCAATTAGGAAATTCATGTATTTTTACGAATGAATTACTGACAAGGTAATGTGTCATCTTAGTATATTATATATTAACTACTTTTTAATTTAAATAAAGTCCATTATATTTAATAATTAGGTACATAATTTACTCAGTTTTTCATATACAATAATAACTTTAACTTATATAATCTATACACACACATTAAATCTAATATTAAAACCATTTTTATGATAATTATAGTAAATAATTTGCTTATTTATGAATTAAATAAATTTAAGTTTAACTCTAATTCAAAAAATATGATTAATCATGAGAAATTATAATAATTAATATTTTATTATTACTAGAAGATATATAAATTTATTGGCTCACACATATTTTTTATATAAATATAATATAATTATAGCTTATTTAATATTTGTGAAAATATTCATTTTTAAAATTAATGAATTTTATTTTTGATTTACTACTCGTATTTTAGCTTTCTAATCTCCCTTAGGCGACATGCCAAATACTTTCAACTCGATTTTTGTAGAGCTAATTATTATTAATATTATTTATTTTTAACAGATTAAATTAATATCGTTTAAAATGCGTGACTATCATTAACATCAACCTTCGTTGTGTTTTAGAGTTTCGGCCGCAGTACAACAACAAGTAAATACAGTAGATCAGTAGAAGCCGCTTATTAGGAACACTTTGGGACTAAGGTGAAATTTATCAATTTATCGATTGTTTCTGATAAGCGATTAGTTTGATTTGTAGGCACTATGAAAAAAAAATGAAAAATATACATTTAATACAAATGTATTTTAAAAAAAATATACAATATATTAGTAATAATGTATGTATAATTATTTAAATACATGTATATTTTACTATATTATTTAAAATAAGTATCTATATCGATGTTTGTTTTTTTGTATCGAGTAACTCCATGACCATATTTTCATACGAGTATTGTTGCTTAAAGTTTTTTTCATTTGTACGGTGCTGGACTGCTCTCCTGAGGACACTAAGAGCATCTAAAATTTCTTTGCTTGATTGGAGTGCCAGGGGTGCTTCGAACTACAGACTATACGTACGGGAAAGAACATTCATTCAGAGGTATTTTACTTACGATAAAGTATAGTAAAAATAAATGTAATGACAGCAAATGTAATATTAAAGGTTAACATCGGATAACCGGAGTACATATCAACTGACTTTTACTTAATTTTTTCAAATAATTGATGTGATATTTCAATAATTCGATTTATTTTTAATGTTTTAATATACAGCCGATCAGTTCCGAGACATTTTGTTTTAATACCGCAATTGTATCAATAATTCGTGTTCCTAATAAATGGCTTCTACTGTAGGTATTTACATTTTACAAAGTTAAAAATTAAAAGTATCTTACATAAAGTTTTAATAGAGACTATAATATTTGTTATTATCATTCAGTAAATTATATGTTATCGTTACTTACAAAATTAAAAATAGAAGAATTATTTGATAACCAAAAAAAGTATTATTTTGTTTATTTATTAGGTTTCTCGCCACTATGTATTTTGCTCTAGGCTACTACATAGCAAAATCTGTATTTGAGCGAAGTTTTATAAGAAGAATTCACCTCTACATAAACATAAATATAAATATATGGCTGCATCCAAATTGCATGTCAAAAAAAATTTCCTAATTTTTGCCACCCCTTAAAGGGATCTGTCCGAATTGCATGCCGTATACCCTCAAGTTTATTTTTATTTATCGTGCACTTATATGCATAAATTAAACTTTATTTTATAATTTTTCTAATTTAAAAAAAAAAAATCAGGAATAGAAACGCTTTATGATAGGGTTGTTACAACTGTTTAGTTTCTAGATTGAAATATTTTTATATCCGAGTAAATATTTAACTAAACTGTATGTACCTATATTGCAGTGTATTGTGGTGACATACATACGTATCAGTCATTTATATGATTGAAACTAATCAGTTTCTATTCATGCAATTTAAAAAAAAAAAAAAATAGAAAAATTAAAAATAAAGTTTAAGTTGCTTATATAAGTGCATGATAAATAAAGATAAACTTGTAGGTACTCGGCATGCAATTCGGATGTACCGAAATATATGTACACATATATTTGTCACTGTTAAAATTTGCTGCTAAATATGCTATATCATGATGTTTTTTTATATTATTCAATGCATCTAAAGTATATACGTATATATTTGTTATTATTAGATAATTTTTACATTTTTTAGTTGGACATTATGAAATCAAAAAAAAAAAATAACAGTAGTTGGAGGTTGAAATTTGATTTATCAATTTATAAAATACTTAGTGACATGATTTATTTTACACATAATTGTATAATAATATTAATTGAGTATACACTCAATGAGTATATTACTCATATACCTACCTAATTTTTGAAACGTGCAGTATACGAATTCCAAGAAAATATTTTAGAATCTGATTAAAGCCGCCCTTGACATCTTCGATACGGGTAAAATACCCACGATTGCGTATTATTGTCGGTAAATCAAAGTAATGCAGATTTCAAACTAAAAAATGAAAGGTTAAATATAAGCAGCAGTAAGATGTGCAACAGCGATATATGTAGATATAATAAATACACTTTTAATATGTGTAAAAAATCGAGAAAGTAAAAATAAAAAATATATTGTGTTATAATGTTCAACTTATACATATATTCAATAACGCTGTAGCCGAATACATGAGATCGACAATTTAGATATAAGATTCAGGGAATCGGCATAATTTGATAATTGATTTCATGAATTAGGCATACTTTTTTCTACCAAATGCATAAATTTGCTAATATATTCGATGACGCTATTTTGTTTAAGGAATGATTTGAACGTTTACTCTATTCGCATTTGGTAGGTACCTAACTGTTATGTACCTACTAGAGGGCACATCGTTTTCAGATTATCTTAATGACTTATATCGGTTGACTATGATAGATGATATGATATATTATATAACGGCATATAATATAATAATATGAATTTATTGAATAATTCACGGCTTAAATATTTAGGAACGAATTAAAATTAGCGGTGAAAGTATCACAAGAATTATTAGAAAATATAACGACAGAATTGGAAGAGGATATGTTGAACACACTTTTGATTCTATCAACTACACTTGGTCTTAATCCTTCTGAAAATCAAAATACTGAAGACATTGAATTATTCGATACCTAGGTGAGTAGAATTAGTGGTATTACAAGAGAAAATAGTTTAAGATAATAAAAAAAAATATACTTTTATTCATAATAATATATTTAGTTATTTATTTTATATAAATATTTATCTAATAATATTTCAAATACAATAAATACCATATTTAAAGCTTTTTTCAAAATATATTAGTTATAATTGAAATTTTAAGTTAAAAAGCTTGAAAATAAAAATTAAATTTAAAAACTTTTAACGCTAACTTTTATTCAGAGAATAATAAAAACGTTTCTACAATATTTTTAAAGACATTAAATGTTGATGACTTCCAAAAAGTCAATACTGTTTTCATATAAAACATGAATATAACACACGCCAGAATCTTAAAAACTCAATAAAGATCATTTAAAACATTATGGAGTTGGGAAGTGACACTGATAAAGAGGTAGAATTGAGCATAATTTTCGATCATCCTGTTGCAACGCGACGTAATAGATTGCAGCGTAAAATTTAAAGCATACACCAAATCGAATGACAACCAGAATCAAAAGAATTCTCCCTCAATTAAAAGTATTAAATATTCATTATCGGGAAGAACTCATTCAAACCATTCAGACCATTCAGTTATGGTTGGATATGGAAAGGAGCAGGGAAATTTGTGATGCATATGTCGTACGAATTGCATATCAAAAAAATGTGTATGTAAAAAAAAAAGATATAATGTGTAATTCAGCATATCACTCCGGCTGTAGTTGTTGAAATTCGTAAAATTATACTATCATTTATATATATATATATATATATATATATATATATATTATACGTTTTAAATACATTTGAAATAATTACCCATCTAAATTTGATTTTATTGTCTTTTAATTTATTTTGTTTTAGATTTTAAGTGGAACGATGAATATACTGATTTCATCATGAAGTGTTTTTTTTTTAATTTATAAGTACCTATACTATAAGTTCTCAACAAAATGCTTTGATTTTCAAAAAATGGGGTGATTTTGGATATTAAATTAGATTTAGTTTGTACTTTGGAAAGATCAAAAATAATATTTTTACGTAACTTCAATTATCAACAAAATCGATTTTGTGTTTTCTTTTGCTGTGATTCAAAAACGAATAACTGTAGATATTTTAAATAATTGTTATTAAATGTTTATATTGTTATTTTTTATTCATGATAAAATGTTCAAAATGTAACGACTATCTTTTAGTTATTTATAAGAATAAGAAAATTTCAGTTAATTTTAATTTTGTTTTACGAATGTTGATTGAAAATTAATTTCTGAGTAGAAATGCTTGAAAATTGAAAACAAAACTCCTTATAAGTTGCTAAATTATCAATTAAAAAATATTGAAAATATAGTCAAGTTAGAATTTTGTCAAAATTCATAAAAATTGCGAAAATTAGTTAATTATTTTTTAGACAGAAATTTCTTTAAATTTTTATTTTTTATACATCTAAGATTTAAAAATGTAATACAAGGTTCTTAATTAGTTTTTCAACGTATATATGAAAAACGATTTATCAGTGAAAAGCTAATTAATTTTTTATGAACATTTCAAGTTCAAATGTTAGGAATACTTGATGTTTTACGCATAAAATAATGTTTTATATTTTACTGTACAAAAAAAAATAATTAAAAAAAAATTTTAAATAATAATAGATAGGGTACTTGAAATTTTCAGCAAATGTTTTTACTTTTATTTCCATTGTACAATAAAATTTTAAAATATTTTTAATTCTTTTTTACTTATTTATAGGCATGAGAAATCTAAAAAATTTTTTCAATTTATTTTTTCTGTAAATTTTGATATATAATTAATGATTGGGTCAAAATTCTTGAAAACCGAATACAAGAGTTATTCTTATATCTGTTTAAAATATTAAAAATACAACGGTATGCAATAATATTGTTAATTTGTTTTAAAAGATTTTTTATTTATAGGTACTATAAATCTATTTTTACTATTTTACAGCATTAAGATGTAATTAACCTTTGAGTTATTTAAGTTGATATTATATGGTATAAATATATATTATTATTATTATTATATATAAACATAGTAAAAAATTCAATATTTTTGGAAAAAATTATATGAATTTACTTTAATATTAAAAATAAAATAAAGAACTTTAATAAGTAATAACTATTAAAAAAAAAAAAAACCATATCACTTGGTGATTAGACCGATAGACTGTTTCCATTCAGAATTGCTTTTTGTATACATTGATATGTCATTGAACTACCTATAATAATAGTTGTGACCCACATGATACCTAAAGTACAGCAGAACAGTACTGATTTACTTACTTTATTTAAATTTAAAATGTATTTCTTTAATAATGACCTTGTTAATTTCACGAAATTGGCAGAATTATGTCCTTCAAATTGCTGATTTCATGTACTCAACAACGACGTTGATGGTTTTACGAAATCGGCAAGTTTTTGCCAATTTCACGAATTCGGCATAAAATATATACCCAAGCAAATATTTATTAAATAACTATAAAATTGTACTAATTCAGTTATAGTTCTTTTATAGGTCATCCATAGAAACATTATTGGGAATTCAATTTAATGCTTGCATATTTTTGTAATATAATCAAAATTAATCACACAGTAAAATAAATATGGGTAGGTAGTTGCGTATTTAGATAATTATGGAAATTTGATATTTAAGAATACTTTGCTTTGTAATTATCAAGCTATTTTTATGGAAAATACATATAAATACATAATTATATTATATTTATTATAGTATTATTAATAATGATTATATATACTATTAATGTTATTGTAAATGTTTAATTAAACTTTAAAGTACCTATCTTAATTTAGTATGCTTTAGATTTTTATTTTTAATAACAAATTAATAACATTATTTTAGTTTAGGTATATGGGATGTAAGTCTATTATGTTTGTTTATTATAAGCCTGTAAATAACCCTTATCATTGATTTACGCTTTATACGTAAAATTTCTATACGTAAAATATTATTTTATTTTTTTTTTAGTTCACGGGCGTGGCAATGTATCACTACACAATATGTAAGATAGCTTATAATCTAACAATACATAAATGACTGGGGTCAATAATTGTAACCAATTTTTTAAAGGGCTTAGTGAAATATAATTCGAAACATTTTTGTTATAATTATAAATTATAATACATTTTAATTCATACATATAATTTTTGTTAATGAACATATCTATCTGTATTGTTTACTAGTTGTTATTTCACTGCTTGGAACATTAAAAACAGTAATGTGAACAGTCAAAATATTCCTGTATTATGTGTATATGTGATAGCTTGAAATATTTTGATTTTTACATATAAAACCAATAATAAAATTAAAATTACCAACTAAATTAAAAAAAAAAAAAAACCTATGTAAATAAATCATGGTGATTTTTTTTTTTTTCATGAAACTTTCAAATATATTGTAAGTTTACCTATAATTTCGTATTTGTTGTTGCGTTTGAAAAAATTGCAGTGATTACAATATGAAACCTCCTATTCACGACAAGTCATGTGTGTCAGCGGCATCTATAGACACAGAGGTATAGGCGAATGTGTGTGTAATTTGTTTTGATTATCATATACTTATTTTATTTTTCATGTTTATAATAAAATATAATAGCTCATTAATAAACATGTTTGAGTATGGTCACTTATGCCATATTATTAGTACAAATATAAAATATTAGACATTTATAATATTATCTATCATTTCTAACATATAATATTATACACGTTTTGGTGTGCCGTTCTCAACTTATCCTAAGTATACCTATTAGGTACCTATAGACGGCTATAGACTATAGAAGTTTATAATATAGTGCAATAATCCTTATTATTATAATATAAGCACATGTTCCCATTCATTCTATATAGAGTGAATTCTTTTGCAGTGTGATCCTTTTCTTTTCAGTTTACCTGTTGCAAAGGACGAGGAGCGGTACAATAAAAAAAAAAGAAAAAAAAGGATGGAAGAAAAAAAGTTGCTACAATAGCAGTCGTACTTCGAAATCGACCTAGATGACCGCCACCGTAGTCGTATTTTATACAAATGGGCGGTGTACCGCCCGTCATTCGGAGGGTTAAATTATTTTACGACCGTGATAACGACACGAATACACGGAGTCATATAATATGAATAATACTCCTGCATTACATACAATAATATCATATATATTTACATACAACATTATATTATACACACAGCGGCGTGCAGCGATACAATAATATAAAGCACACCTAAATGTCCTCTGATTTCACGGGGTCCCCATCGAATTCTTGTTAACGCCGCCGGATCCGTTTTAAATATATATATATATATATATATAGAAAGAGAGGTGTGATGTTATGTAGGTAGAGTGAAAAACTAAAAATTCATCTCATACATAATATACTATATGTATATGTATATATAACATATATATTATTAAATAATATACGCGTGTGTTCAAACACACAACCCACACCATCGCTATTGATAGGTATATTGTTGTATACAAGTATACAACATTATAAAAACGTTTCACCCCGAGGACCATAAATTTGACGCCTGATCTACTAACGAGCGACCGCCAAAGGAATTTCGGAAGATCTATTATATAAGTACGCGACGCCACGCGCGGGGTGAAAGAAAACAAACGAGACGAAAAAACGGTCATTCCTTTTTCCCTCTGTCTGAGCCTCCTCGTTTCGGTTGTTAAAAAAATGAGAGCGTATTCATCCCCTACCCATTCTCAGGGAAGACGTTTTTCTGCTCTTCTCTGTGTATACTATATCATACTATCTACACTATCTATACACGATCTCTGTTGTCCGTCTTATGGTCGGCAAATACATATGCATTATATATAACACGTTGTGTATAGGTCGGTTGACCGCTGTATAAGTATATTATATTATGTACGTGTAATATACTTTTTCGCCCCAAAAGAAGCCGCCCCGACGACCGTTGCGTAAATTATCTTTTCAACGTCCTTGTACCATTGTGCGGTGCCATTGTATGCTAGCGCGCGCACACATACCTACCTCACACGCACACACACATGACCCGGCGCTTTCGCCGTTAAAAGGTTTTATGACTTCCTTTTATAATACACGTACATAATATGCGCCAGTGTGTGTTGCATGTGTAGTCACACAGACCGAAAACGTGACATTTGAAGTCTTTATATAGTTTATATATATATTATGTATTATATTGTCGTTTTCTTGCGAGTGTACACAGATTTTGAAATTCGTTTCGGCGCGGTACAACTACATACGATTTTGAACGTTCTTATAATATATGACGCGATTCCATTCAAATGTAATTTTATCTATGTGGTTCACAATACTTATCATTATATTATACAACAACCTCAGACGACCCGACGATTTCTCACCAATGGTATGTGAGTTTTCCTACTAGACCCGATGTCGTGTCTTATATTATTATTGCTATTACTCGGAACTTATAATAATGGATATCTGAAATTGTCTACTACACCAAGACGGATCAATAAAATATAGTGGTGACATTGTCGTTATGTTTTTAGTAAGCCGGGCGGCGTCGAGTCTCAAAAAGGTTTTGTTTTTCAGCATCAATACCGTATAGTGACGGTTTATGTCGGTAAACATCTGAAGGTTTTCAATTGTTAGGCAATAATAATTTATAGGTACAAAATCATCACACAATGATGTAGTATTTAACGAACAAACTTTGAATTTCGAAATGATTTTTTTTTCGTCATAGCCACAAACGAAATAATTAGAACACTCGTTGTAGTAATCTATAACCATAAATAATCGGGAATATTATACTTTTAAGCATTTTATGTGGTGTTCAATTTCTAGTTGACAGACAAATGTCATTACATTGAAATATTTTTTCACGAATTTTAAATATTTAAATAGGCGAGGGAAAAATATAACAAATCAGAAACAGAGACAAATTAACAATCGAATCCTGATTGATATTATATACGTAAAATAAATGTAAAAATAATTTAAAAACCTTTATTTTTGAACAAAATTTTCTTGTTATCGGTACACACCTTACGAAATACCTGTATTACCTTACGAATTTAACATAATATTATTTCTTTCATTTTTCTAAAAAAAAAAATTTGTAGCATATTATATAATATGCTACATATTAAGTCTTAATGTAAGTTAACCTATTTTGTACTTTAATAAATACATACTATTTGGCTATTCAAAGTTATAAGTAGATATAAAATTACAATGTAAAATATATTTTATTTTGATTTCATAAACCTTAAATTTTATAGTAAACACTGTACTTTTTTACCACCTAAAAATCAGTGCCGAATTTAATTACAGTGCCATGCTGTATGCAAAAAAAAAGTTTTCTGCCTTTTTAGGTATATAAATAAATAATTTTATTTTATACTTTAATAAGAACTTTTGTCATTTTCGAAACCATTAAATTGTAATATAGTATTGAAATTATTAGAACTAGGTATATATGTTAATGACATTTTACTCAAATACGAGTATTACAAACTATGAAATAAAAATATAGTATACACGAACCATGTATTATATAAGTATGGCACAAAAATAAAATATATATTAAAATGTGTACTATTAAAAAAGAAAAGTTATACTGTAGAAAAATAATTTTTTAATCTATACACACTCAATGATTTTCGACGTTATTTTTGAGATGCAAAATCGTTAATTACATCATCAAAATCAATTTCGTTAACTAATTCTGTCTCTATTACTACCTAATAATTAATAAAATCAATGATTTTAATCTATTCTCATCTACGCTGAACCTTAAATAGTTCTTGATGTGTTTTAATGTTGAAAAGATAGATAACTAAAAATAATATTATTATTCCATTGAGTAATAATTAGTAATTTGCGAAACAAAAAAGAAAAACTTAGAGGAACATCTCGTTAGCATTTCAATAACTATTTGGTCGAGTTAAAATGGCTTCAAATTCTTCAAACGGATAATTTTTTTGTCAAAATACTTAACAAAATATTAAAATATTTTTCACCTCGTGGAATTATTAATTTTATCAATTAAACCAAACATTTTACATTTAAATCAATATTATATTATATTTTATTAATATTATTATTTGTTCGATTATCGTTGGTTGCCGCCGTGATAGTATCCAAAATTTTATCATTCTTTATTTTTATTTAATGTTATTATTATTTTTTTTATTCATATAGATAAATATTTTTCTAGTGGATTCCGAAACATTATATTTTGTGGCAGTGCAGATTCTGAAGTGTGATACTATAGTTGTAATGCGTCTACACAGTAATGCACTATTATTGTAGGTTAATAATTTCAATGAATGTTTGTGCTGTTTGTGGTATATCTCACTCTGCAGGCGACAGCAGCAGTCTAATAATTATTGTGTGTGGTATTGAGAAACGCCGGTAGCTGTTTAAATGTGTCCAAATATATATATATATGATTATGAATCAAACACATTTTCTTTATAATATACTTATAATATGTAGCACAAGGATTAAGGGCATGGTGAGAGAATAATAGGTACTTCTATTGTGCACATCACGAATCTATATGTATAAGTATACCCTACTGCAGAATAAAGGCAGCATATAATATACTCCTATATTATGTATAGGTATATTTATAATATAGTATACGCTTGATATGAGGGTTTATAAATTTGTGTGAAATTTAAACGATTTTATGAGAGTGTATCACCACATAAATCAAACGTCCGGTAAATTATATTAACTTTGTATGATACAAATCGAGTCCGCCACATGACGTGCTGTGCGTAAAATAGGATTGTGCGTGTTATTAGCCCTCGTTCAGTACGGTGTATATGTAAGCTGGCGAACACACACACTGAAAAGACCTGCAAAAATGTCAATCAAACGGTTACCTAAAAAAAAACCTGTATACCCATATCCCACACCCATTATTATTTTGGACTATTAAAAAATCATCGACTACCGATGCCATTGTGTACAGTGAACCGGGGATCCGTATTCTTCGTTTTCTTTATTTTTCGGCAGCACGCGAAAATAACAAAACTATATGCTATATATACTTGCACAGCGTGCACCCGCATACGATCTTTGGCGCTCGTTCGGACTGCAGGAATCCAAAAGGGGCAAAGGAAGTGTTCAGTAAAAAATATTATTAATCGGAAAAGGAAATAAAGAAAACGTACACAATACATATCACGCCTATGTACATTGTTCATAATAAGCTATTTATAAACGTATATTTACATCGCGTACCTGCAAATATAAATACGTATATATTTGGACGACTTATGTAGAGAATCGGACATTCGGACGTATTATATTATTGTAGTAGTCATTGACCACCGAATCATTCATCAGTGTCGTTCCGAATTTAAGCGACAACGATATTATAATAGGTACTTTATATTACAATATATATATATATAGGTACTGGCTACTCGCTACTATAATATTGTTTGTGCTATTGATCAGATGCGGATTATTTAACGGAAATGGGTTCGCATGTCTGTCTCGACTATAAAACATTTTGTACTATAGTTGTCTTCTTTATTTCTTTTAGTAAAAAAATATATTACCGTAAGTATTATTCTTTAATATATAAATTGTATATCATCATAATTTTATTACTATTTAAGCTTTAAACGCTCTACATACAGTGAGTTATTAGTTATTACAATATACCCCCTATTAGGGGTGCCAAATTAAATTTCCGCCTTATGGTCAAAACATATGTTTATTTTTGTGTTACTTTATTTGCTTTAAAAATTATTAATTACATTTTACGGATGTTCTATATGTATATAAATTCGAACACATATTCCAATAGTCATACTGATAATCTGAGAAATTATATTAACATTTTATTAAGTAGGTATTATTTGCTGTTTTGAAAATTACTGGGTTGTGACTTTTTTATTTTTTTTATTATCTTCAATGATTCATGAAATGTGTTAAAATTGTTTTGACAATTGAGTATTTTGTTTGAAAAATGTTTAAAACTTCTAATTTCTTCTATTAATAATATAAAAAAATTAAAGGGTGCAGCAGATATTGATAAAATATGGTTTTACCCATGAGCATATTTTGTAGTTAAATTTTTATCAAGACTGTCACTATCTCATAAACCTACTTGGAGTTAAGGGAAAATTAATCATAATCACGGGTAACTGCGGGAAATTCATCTGAAAGGACTTAACAAAAACCAACAACTGCATAGAAAAAAGTTTATTCTTTATTAACTACAAAATAATAGTGAAAAGCACATTTAAAAAAAATTGTACTCAAATCAAAATATCAATAAAATGTTTATAATAAAGGTTAAAATCATAAAATTATATATGATTTCCTAAGAGGGAGGGGGGGAACGCTCCACTTTACCACCCTCCGGGTACCTATAGGTCATATTCATTATAGTCAATAATAGAAATAATAAAATGATTTTAATAATAAATCATCCTACAGAATTCCTATATATATAATTAATTATAAGTTATTACCATATATATGCATTCTGAAATTTAGATAATTAAATAATGCATATTATAGTATCATTGGTACCCCTAAACATATAAATACAATACGTAATACGTTAACACCATTGACATAGCTATAGTTACTAAACAACTCAATTTTGTACTATGTAACAATTATGACTATTCGCGGGGGTACGCGGGCATCTGATTTCAACGCCACCGCGTTCGGTGCGCGACTGAATTTATATACTCCCGTGGCAGATGCAAATGTGTAAATTTAAATATATCAACCCATTGTGAACCAAGTTCATCTGAAAATGGAAAAATAAAAATCACACCTGATGCGGTTACAATCACACTACCGTCACATTCTATACCCACTAACAACTAATAACTTTCATGTTTATCTTTACTACGATAATACATCATTATGTCAACTGAGTCTAAATAGTTGAGCGCTGTCGTTACATTCAAATAGGTTATATTCACATAACAGACTAGACTCGTTCAAATAAGAAGTAAAAATCACATTTTTTTAATAATGTATTTTTAAGTTGTGTTGTTTGTAAATTTTGGAATAAAAATTCTATTTATAGCGGAAAAAATCCAGATCTTAAGAGAATAATTTTTTATGATAAAATACGATTTTTTCCTTAAGATTTTGGGTTTTTTAACACAGATATTTTTAGGCTGGGTTCAATGATATTATAATTTCTCATTACAGTAACCTAGTTTATCCTTAGAAACCGATGAATAATTTAATTATACAGCCAAATAAAAAAACGGTTCATAAACAAATATCACTTAAACATACGTATGATTCATAATTGTTCCTCTGCACAACTTAGAAAGTGTATACTTTTTTTTATTCCAATTGTCAGCTAATGCAACTCCCTATAGGTTTATAAGGCTGCTATAGCCTTGTATTATGGGTGTTCGCATACAATAGTTATCTGGAAAAAATTCCTTCATGCTCACCACACCATCATCAATCAGATTTCAGTCTAATGATTTATTTTCAGAATATCGCATATCGGTAAAATGTTGTTGCAAACTTTGTCCTTAAATTACTGTTCCTGGTCTGTTTGCAATTACCCTTTAGAAAAAATCAAAAGTAATTTTTTTCTTCTTAAAATTATTGTAGACTAATAACTAATAAGCATCACCAACATTAAATCTTAATGCTTATCAGTTATCACATTCACTGTTCACGGTGCACATTATAATATTATAGAAGAAAAATTTGTATTGAAAGAAAATGTTATATTTTCTTAAAATGGTTTTCAACTCGTAATATTTATTATCCACGCTCACGTTCATTCCGACGACAATACGTAGGCAGATAAGTATACAACGTGTACCTACAGACTTCCGGTCAGATAAAAATATAGGTAACAATTTATAATTTAGTATTTTACACATTGTGGATTTCCGATTTCGTAAATTAATGTGAAATTCTATATAATTATAGTCTATATAGATGGTTAAAACATAAAAGTTTCATACTTTTGTGTGGTACATAGCATATCCATATTATAGTCGTAGCTAATAATATAATATTTATAAATTTATAAGTTTATAATTTATAATTATTACTTAGTAATATTTTGTAAAAATAATTTTTCTGAAGTTTTAAAACCTTTTGGATATTTTTTTGCTGATGAGTGGAGATTTATTATATGACAAAGATTATGTTTATTTTTAAATTTGATATTAATGAGTAATGACTAATGAATAATAATAAACTTAAATTATTTAAGTTTATTTGTATATTTAATAAAGTAGTCTTGTCAGTCTTATACAGTTTTACTATTCTTGTATCAGAAATCGGAATATTACATACCTACTATTTATATTTATATTATATATTATAAATTATAATGTTCGCAACAATCGCAACATGCACTTGAATAACATAAACAACCCGCATTGTGTATGTTTTCACATTTCAAGCGTTCTAAGCCGTGTAGATTTTAAATATAACTCAATTATTTTGTTAACTAACGACTATAAAATAATATCGATGTTATATATACTATATATGTGTATACATGAGTGTTGATACGCATGCACGTGAGCATGTTATAGGTGTACAAGACTACGAAAACTGTCAATATTTGATATAACAACGAAGGTGAATTTAGAACATGGGGAAACACATAACGATAATAAGCCTTGTAAAGTACAAGGTAATTAAATACAGATTATAAAAGTAATCGTTGTAACAGCAATTTTTATCAAGAAGACGTAACGGCGTACAGATTATCTTAAGAAGTTTATATATGATTATAGTGTACCTATTTTAATATAAAAATATTATAATAGGTCAATTAATTTACCCAAATTTTTTTAATAAAACGATTTAATTACTACAAAGAAATGTTTTAGTTCTTGTGTATGTTATACCATTAAAACGTGCAGTTAAATGGGCCTTTAAGACTAATTTTTGCTCACCAATTATCGCCTAAAGAAAAATATGTTAACGCTAAACATAAATTAAATTGATAAATATTTGTTATTTCTGATTTTTTCAAATTTATTTTAACATTTATTTAAAATTATTGGTTTTCTTAACTTAAGTACTTAAGATAATTATGGCTTCTATAAGTAATCCGTTTATGCTAATATAAAATATTTGATACATTTTTCTATCAAAATTCAAAATAATCGAAAACACTTTAATTTAATAATATAATTCCTATAAAATTATACAAATATTTGTATTTAATTTTAATATATGTATAATTCACATTATATATAATACCTTCTACATTATTACATTATATTAAGCCCTATGCAGTTTGGTGTTTATTATTTTGTGTTATTTATTCTATGTATCTAACTATTGTAAACACTATAGGCTATATTATGCATATTGTATTCAAAGTTTGAATTGGCTACGTAAATATATTTTAATAAAATATGTTTAGGGTTGTTTTCGATGTTAATAAACGCTTTTTAGTTTTTATGAATAGTATATTGGTAAAAAAAAAAACACAATTTTTGGATAATCTATTCTAAATAAGTTACAAAACTATAAAAATAGTTACATTTTATTATGAATGCGGTTATATAGTTATCTATACTACCTTTGAATTACTACATTGATAATTAAAATATTAAAATATTAAGATTGTATATGTTGGTTGCTAACAAGAGCCAAGAGGGTAAAACATATATTTATTAACCAGATATTATTAAAAAAAATTATAGTGAAACTTAATTGAAAGTTCATTTACAAATATGAAACTACAATTGATACAATTATACAATTGTATAATTGATAGAAGTTTAAAGTGATGATTCATATTTTAAATTATAGTTTAATTACAAAAATAATAAAAATTAATTTTTCAAAATACCTATCATATACATTTTGCGTATATATTCTACAAAGCTATAGATGGAACGATTTATTACAGGGAAGTGGGGAAGGGGAGGGTAAAAATCAAATCATATATATTTTTTTATAAAAATATAACATTTTCCTATACTATTACATTTACGTGTAGATAAAAAAAAATTGCGTATTGTATACCTATAAGTATGCGATAATTTCACAAAATTCTAAATAAAATAGGTATTTTGATATCGCCAGGTCTAGTAGTGTTTTTTTCTTTTACAAAACGATGGTAACAACATTGTTCATATAATAGTATAATATTATGTGACGGGTGACACGATTTATGTCACAAACATACTGTAAATAGTGTAAATACTTTAACCACTATAACCAGACGGCAGACAAACAGATAATCTTATGTACAATCAAAGAAAGTATATAAATTTATACCTAACCTTCAGAATCTAAAATAAAAGTATTAATTTTAAATTAATAATACTTTATGTACTGACAGTTATATTATACTGTATTTCGGGGAAAAACGGCAATAGATACGGGCGGCATTGTTTGATAATCAAAATTATCGACGGCAAAACGTTTATAAAAACTAATGACATAAATATCGTTATACATGCTATATGATATATATACAAAACCGACAGATTCGTATTCACAAGAATTATTATAAAATATTTTGTATAACAATAAAGGTGTTAACTTAACCGAGTAATCTTTATTAAGATAGTTATAAAATTCATATTTTTAAGCTGGTACATGTAAATTATTATAATGAACTGAGTTTCATATAGTTTTCAGCTATGAAAAATTTAACCTCCCTTCAAAAAAGAAAAAATTTGTTATTGTCTACTACATACTTTAGTTGTACCAAGAACAAGGTAAGGTCATTGTGTTTCTAAAATATGTTCGGATTGTATGAATTGTTGTATGTGCTTCATTAGTAACAATATTATTATAATTTATATTAAGACGTATTATATAATGGTATATAATAAAAATAACCATCAAGATAAACGCGTATTGACCAAAAATCCGGTAGAGCAGTGTACTCGAATCACTTCTAAATATACCTATTCGGCTATCCCTATTATTATTACAGACTACAGTCTTCATCGTGACTTATTCCAAGATACTGCGTTTTCAACTTGTTCTGTTTGATACTGCGATGCTGGCCTTCACATTAATCATTTATAATATATCGTTTAGTATATTCAAGTGTATAATTTAAATATTTTATTACATATTTCTTAATATATTTATAAGTTATAGGTAGTTTACAAAAAAAAACTATTAACATTTATGATAAAAAGTATATTCATATGGTTCTACATTTTTTTAAATAACAGGTAAGTTTCTTTATATTATTAATTTCAATATTCTCTTTTAGGCGTACTACTTATTTACATATTATAATATATCTATAAATTATAATAACTATGATTTTATAATTAATAAAATATAGGTAGGTATTACCCATTTACCCATCTAAATTTTGTAAGATTTAAAACCAACGTTAGTAATATTAAAATATTAAGTAAGATGATATTGTACTTAGATAGGTGTAATTACATACAAATATAAAATATAATTAAGAATACCAGAAATTTAATAATTAATATATTAATAATGTAATATATAGGTATAAATTTTATATTAATACTTTAAACTAGTATTAATTTAACTAATTAATTAATTCTTTAATCTAGTGACTCCGAAATCATTTTCAAATGATTTTACATAAAAATAAAATCTAAGTTAATAGTTAGAATTATATACAGTTAACAGTGAATTTGTTATAATAAACTACGGGACAAATTTCATGTACATTAGCATATTTTATAAACAATAATGGTACCTATAGGCAGATAGGCTTCTTGTAGCAAATAAAATCTAACTGGTACTTTTAGAATAAATAAAAATTAAAAATTATGATTGCTTTTTTAAAAAAATCTGGAAAAACTAAATGCAATACAAACATTACATTTTTAGTATTTTATTTTTTTTTGTTTAGTAACCTTGGTTACAAAAACGTTAAACCGTTTTTCCTCAAAATCATTTTTCGTGGTTATGATTTGTCATAGAATTCAAATTTATTATACATGTACTTACAGTAATTTATATTTATTACTTAATGGCTATTAATTGGTATAAGGTATAGCAGAGTGGTTTATCTACTTGCTCACTTTCTAATATTTTTGAAAGATGAATATATTTCTATATTCTAAATCAAATTTTGAAGAGTAGTTAATAAATTTACAAGTACTTAAAGTTTAAATGAGCTAATGATCAATATTGTACATTGTGTATTACCCAAATTTATGTATTTTACGTACCTATACAAGTTTTCAATGTTGTATAAAATCTAAATATTTTTTTTATATTTCAACGTGGTGAGTGATGGTGGTGAGGGGTTGAAGTCTGCTTAGCATCCTGGTACACCACTACCGTACAGTTTACAGTATATGTGCGTGTGCTAAATGCTAATAGGTATACCTATACCTAGTATCTATTGTAAGAGGTGTAGGTTTAAATAGATAAAACGAGCTTAGGACAACCGAAATAAATATAAACAGCTAGTCATCGACCCCACCCAACCGATTTATTATTATAAAAGTTAGTAATAATAATTTGAGAGCGGCGTGGTGTTGTTAACATCACTTGTGTATAATATACTGTAGAGTATACGTATAGTATAATATACACAAGTCACCTTATATACTGCGCAGTGTATAATATTATTATAATTTATTCGGTATTTATTATTATTATTATTACTATTATACTACGCGCATTTTCGGAGTTTATGGTGTAAATAAAATATAAGTCCGTGCGGAGCCCGCACCGTCGTAACCGCGGTATCCTCTTGGTAGCCGCTCGGGGAAAAACCGGTCGGCCACCGTTGAGGCGGCGTATAGTCGGAGGCAACAACTGGCGTTCATCATAAGGGTAGGGCGGCGGGAGAAGAAACAATCAAGCGACACAAGCGGTCGTCGTCTCCGCTGCGTCCGCGCCTCGTGCGTACGTTTACGACGTTCGCGGTGTGCGTGGTGGCGCGCCCAGTGGCCAACCAGAACGATAACGGGCGTGGCCTGCACCGGCTTCCGTGCGTTTCCCACGGCACCCATTGGGTCCCCGGCCGCAGCTGCTCGCGCCCATGCACCCGCCGCCGCCGACGATCGGGTAGCGCACCCGGGGAATAGCCGAACGCGCGCGCGCGCCGATCCGGTGCGGTATACTACTACTGCCGCCGCCGTCATCGTCGTCGTCGTCGTCGTCGTCGTCGTCGTCGTTGAATATAACAACGCTGCCGCCGTGCCCGGTTGTTACCGTCTCCGTCCTCATCGCTGCTGCTGCTGCTGCTGCTGCTGTTGCCGCCGCCGCCGCTCCTGCTGCTGTTGTTGCCGCCGCCGAACGTACACACACACGCTCACACATACACGTACGCGCGCGCACGTTACACACACTCGCGACCGTCGCCGTGTGGTGAGACCGCTTCTGACTTTCGTGTGCTACAGTCCAGTGAGTTCCGCAATAATCACCACTTACTGCGGTCGTCTTCTCCGTCGTCGTTTTCGTCGTCGTCGTCGTATTCGTTGTCGTCGTATAATACTATAATATAGTACATCTATATTACTGCTGTACTATTATTAAATAATATATAATAATATATTATACGTATTCGCGTAACGGTGTACACGAAAAATAATATTCCTACATACAGTGTATAAAATTCATACGAGCCTTGTAAGTATTAAACTTTTAATTTCAAAATTAAATTTTTTTTTTCTCTCTCTTATTCTTTATTTTTTTTTTTTTTTACTCTTTCGCGTGATTACGATTTTTTTTTTTCGTCAACTCGTCGTCGCGACTGGATTAAATGTTTAGGTCTGCGTAATAATAAAATGTGTAATAGGCATAAAATATTATCCTACCTAGTAAGTGCGCGTCGTTACAATAATGTTGTGTACGTGATGTACGCAGCCAACTTGGTCTTGTCAACCCGTTGATTACGGTTGGTGCACGCGAAATACGTCGTAATGGACTACCGGTGTTCGACGGCCGACCAGACGCGTAACTGCGGTAGTAGTTTACCGGTGGTGGGGACGAATTAATGGCGGCCACCGCGGCTACCGGTGTTCGGTCGGCTACCGGACTCCGCCTATACCCCTTTACTCTTCACCTCCGCACGATCGTTTTTCACCACGCACAACATCTGCAGCCTTCGGACACGAACGAAACCGCTCTTCTCCGGTCGGAAAATTTTCTAACACATTTTTAACCATTGGTAAATTATATCATCATACCTAATGGTACATTTTATCATTAGGTATTATTTATTTCTCTTCGTATTGCGGTCGGTTCAATCTCGCGTGTGAACTTCAGTCTTGTCGTGTTAGTCAATTCGTTTATATGAACATTGTCTTTCGTTTGTCGGTTATTGTCTGCAGATATTAAAGTGTTACCTCTTACTTTTTAGGCATAACTAATCTAATGCCTTTCGCAAGTTTTACGATCTATTCCGTATTATTTATCCGTATACTTATACTAATGTCCATTGTTGACGACCGCATGCCCGTTGATGTCTGACATTAGATTATTATTGTACACTTTTCATTTTTTTTTTCGTAGATTTTTTTGTTGGGCCTCTGTTTTAATTAATTGTGTTTTTTTTTTACCACATCACTGTGGGTGTTGAAATCCGCCATACCTGTCGCGTCTACACTCCAAAAATATTAATACGATTTATATTTTTTTTCTCAGTTTTATTTCCTATTGATATTAGTTGTCTTTCTCACAGTCAAAGCTCCCTTTTTGTAGAGCGCCTTGAATTACACCCGTGCCGCAACAAGTCGGTCATCACTGCAGTACGTGGTCCGTTGCAGGTAGGCGGCGCGTCATTGTGGTGCATAATATACGTACGTAATTTTCGGTATGTCTGTCTGATTTCGCAAACTCCTACTCAAAATCCTTGAATGCCACTTGGCTATTGTTACCGTTCATATGTTGTATTGTGTAGTATTTAAATTTTTTTGACGCACGTATAACCGCCAAAAACCCATTGGCAATAAATAATAATATTTATTAATATTGTAATATGTTAGCACAATGTATAATATAATATAAATACAATGACTTTCATTTTATTCTTGTGTTGTTTTTGCAGCGTTTTGTTGTCGTCGTCATCGTCATCACTATACCACAACTTATAGTCGCCCTCAATAGATACACGCGTTTGTTTAGATCACTGCACGTGTTGACTATTGGAAACCAATCTGAAAACCACACGCTATAAATATTTTTACAATTGTATATTGTCCATCTGAGTAATCTTCTCGTCTCGTTCGCAACGCAACGACCGAGACTTGGCCTGAGTAGCCGCTGTCATCAGACGTTCGTTAATTATATCGTATAATCAGCTCGTGGAGCGCCAGGCGAGAACGCTGCAGCGGCTCAACCATGTACGCGGTAATACAGCTAGATTCGGAAAACCACAGGCTCCGGCCCAAGCGGGTCAAAATGGAGTTTGTGTGCAAATACTGCAACCGGACGTTCAACAAACACTATTCACTACTTATACACGAACGCAATCATCTGCCAACGGTCAACTACCGGTGCGAGATGTGCTACAAATCGTTCAAACGGCAGGACAGCCTGCAACAACACAGGTCAGTGTCGAAATCGCATTGAGTCCCTGTATATCATATATAATACCATACTATCTACTGTATTATATTTATATCATAGTACCTACCTGTAATACACTCATTAATTGTATATATATTTATAAACTATCACTATACTATACCACTGCTACTACTATACTATACTTATATTACTCTATATATATACTTACTGTATACCACTTCGCATATTAATACTGTTGTGTACATAAATATTGTCGCCGTCAGTGTCGGATTTGAGGTTGTGAAAGTAACCTCTTTCTCCTCCCGGAATTTGTATGAATTTTTTTTACAGTAGAAAAATTCTTTTGAATTTCGAACTTAAGGGTTTAATTTATATGTAATTATATATTATTACATTGCTAACCACTGTTGCTGTCGTCAAAAAAAAAACCATCTTCGTGACCGGGAATTCGAGGACGATGAGAAAATATTTCTACTTATACTTACCTATGTTATAAATTTTGTTACATAAAACAATGTTATTATATATTAAAACAAAATGAACTTTTAACACAATTTTTGGAGTCAAGCGTAAAACCAATACATTAATTAACTATATATTTATCTTATATAAGGTCATAATCACTAAAATTCTATTAACATTTGCTTTGAGATATAAAAAATAAAAAAGTATGATGCTGTATGATACATTACAAGTATCTATATATTTTATGTATTCGGCATCTATGCTCAATATTTTTCTTGGTTATAATTTGGCACTAACTGACAAAAAACGAAATTGACTTCAAAAATTAGTTGCGTTCATTTTGGATACTTATATATTTTACAACATACAACCATATTTTTAAAGTATAATTACATAAATACAAACATTTAGTGATGTTATATATACAAACTCCGTGTATGGTATTGCTATATTACTACGGTGGTTGATTTTATTATTACTCTATAAGTCTGCGTTCTAAGTATAGGCAATCTTTTCACTTATTTTAATTCTTGTTCTATAGATTATTATCCTCTTGTACTTTCACGTTCTATACTTATTACCGTTTTAAAACACGTCGACACATCGCCTGTTAAATTATTTTTCCTATTAAGATGTTAATTTTATTTAATATCTTAATATATTTTAACAATAACAAACAATTAAATTAAATTTTAAAAAATAAACAA
Source organism: Melanaphis sacchari (assembly GCF_002803265.2). NCBI lineage: Eukaryota > Metazoa > Arthropoda > Insecta > Hemiptera > Aphididae > Melanaphis > Melanaphis sacchari. The sequence continues at coordinate 4,415,496 of NW_020271042.1, forward strand.
AATAAAAACAACCATTCTTGTCTGTTATTAACATTGGGTTTTGGATTTTTCGCTATTTTTTATTTTTTTTTATAGATGTGGCCACTCAAGGTGAACTACGGATTCTTCAAGACAACCCTTATTTATAAAACCTACCTATCTAAAAATAAAAACAAAATCTATTATAGGCCATCTTTCTTACTGTACATTGTAAGCCATACTATTTTATTCTTCTCTATTTTAATAGTTTCAAATGTAAAAAAAAAAATAAAACAAAAGAATTCGGTTCATAATTTACCTATTCACGTTATTAATATAATAATACGGCATGGTCGCTTGTTTTACTAATACCGGTTTGAGGTCACATCTCACATAGACTTATCTCTATCTTATACTTATGAATGATCTCTCTAAAAAATCAATTCTCATTTATCTAAATATGATCTAATTGTGTGCACTATATGCCACATATAATTATCAAATGTTATTCTTCAATGTTTTTTAATTTTTTTATTTAATTTTAATTTTTCTCTCGGACTTCTTTTGTTTATGGTTTTTATTTTTCCAATACAGATCAACTCATAGTCCAAATTACAGAGCTGGGTACGCATTGCAGCTTTGAAAAAATGTGATATGCTAAATTATTGGCAAATTGTTGTAATGAAGTAAATGTAGATAGACAGACATTAACTAGGTAGTTGTTAAGTTGTAGTACTAATAAGATTATAATTTTGAGCAGACTGGTCAATTTTTTTATTTTTGAATTAAAAAATATGTAGTTTTGAAAAAACTCAAGTACAATTTTTGAATTTGCTGTTTTTAAACATAAATCAATTAATAATTTATTAACAATGTATATTATTTTAAGTTACATAAAAGGTCGTACAAATCAATATTATATTCCTAATATTTTTATTGTAAGACGTTAATAAAATAATGAGACATACCTACCATTGTAATATTATTTTGTAGAATAGTCTATCTATATAGAATCCAAGTATAAAAGCTATTCACAAAATAATTCTTCAAGCAAAATTTTTCTTTGTATGTTCCTTAATAATTTCTTACTTGAAATTCGCAAGTTTGGCAAATTACAATATAAGAAATACCTTTTGAAATGTTTAATGTTCTAAAAAAAGTGGGATTATCCTACAATAAACAATATTACCATTTAATAAGATAAAAAAATATGTGTTATTGTTTTTTTTCTTATACGTATATATATTTATATATAAATTAATTAAAATTATATATGAACTAAAATATGGTTTAAAATTTTGTAAATATGTAACCAGTTATTGTTAGACATTATTAGATATATTAAAGTTTTAATTTGTCTGTATCATATGTGTTGATAAAAAAAATATATATAAATAATTTATTTGTAAATGATAAACAATGTTGTCAATTTGTTTTTTTTATCCTTAGTTATATATCCTTTTGAATGCCAATATGTGTAATTATTTTATCTGTTACAATTAGTTTAATCCTATATCTCAGGCTATTTGCTTCTATATACACATATATAAATAAATTATTAGTTATAATAAGCTTCAAATGTTTATATTACAAAGTTAAAAACTTTTTATGATTGATTTATCTAGATACCTTTTGTAAGCTATAATAGCTTGAGTTTGAGGTATAAATTTATGAACTTAGTACAAATATATAATTTAAAGAATGATAATATGCAATTAAGTTATAGCATATAAATATTAACTAACGTGTTTATGGAGATGTATAATAGGAAAACAAAATTAAAAATACTAATTTATGCGTGTAGAAGACATAAAGAGTGGAACTAGCTCTACTGTTTAGTAAATTTCGAGACTTCGAGTGTACCTCTTAATTGAATATAGGTAACCGTAATTTCATTGATAAATTACCATTGAAAGCAATAACGAAATAATAATTATGCATTCAATACAACAATTCTGTTTTGAGGTGTAATATACAACAATTACACAACAATTCGGTCTAATATAATTATTTTAAAATTAAACTAGCATTAATAACATTTTTAGTTGTATTATAGTGTATGACAACACAATGTATACATTATCTTAAATTTAATCGATTAATCAATGATGTTATCTTTAGAAAAATTTAAAGATTCACTAAAAACGCCGATCCTATTAAATATGTCTACTTCCTAGTAAAAATATGTATAGGTACATACTATCATTATTGGCTCCGGTCAGGTAGAATATCAGGTTATTACGAAAGAATACAAGTAATAAAAATTAAAATGCTTTTTTAATAAAAAAAATTGATCCTGAAATTTCGGGTGATTAAGATTAAAACCACGAAGTATTCCTTACATACTTTATTGCTATCAGTTACGTAACTTATTGAGAAATACTACTATTAGTATTTATGATACTCTATATGTATGTAATGTTTTCAGATTAAATACAAAATCGTAATGCTTGAAATTGTTTTATTTTAAACTTATATGTTAATGGATATTATTTTTAATTGTATGCATATATTGAATATTTTAGTATCACATTTTATTTTGTTAATTAGATATTTCATAAAAATTGCTTCAATAATGTGATTTTTTAATTATAAATTATAAATTTAGTATTGATGACACACTTATGATAGGTACTAGTGTTATTAATTACACCTAGTATCACAGTTACGATTTTAGACAAATATTATTTGATAATTTTACTTCTTAAAAATAGTTAAGTGGTTAAAATTACTTTATTTTAATTATGTTTGTATATAATTATTAGCCAGTACATAAAAAATAATAATTTAAAGATATATTGAATAGTAGTTTTTACAACAATATGACTAGATTGTGTTGTAAAAGCATTCTTTTTCGAAAGTTTTACGATATTTTTTTTTTTATTAGTCATCATTACTTACATCATTAAATGAAAAAATATGACTAATCATAGTTTGTATTGATACATTATTAAAGAAGGTACTTGCTAACATTATTTAGAACAGTTTTAACATTATTGCAATTATTTTAAATGATCTTATACATACCAAAATATAAACATTGATAATTTTAAATTGCTACATTTAACTACGTTCAAGCCTGTGATTTTGCAGTTGAATTTTATATTTTCATTCATGATTTAATAATATGTATGTATTAACTATTTATAAGTGATTAGCGCTTGGTATAGGAGAAGCAATCTCATATTCCTATTTATTGAATAGCATCTTATATTACCTTTATAAACTATTTATTTTTTACGCCAATAATTTTGGAATTTTTGTTGATTATATGCATCCATAATTAATCAGCATTTCTATTTGACGAGCGTGTCTATATTATTTTTGTATAAAATTATAAATTGTAGGTATTCTAAATTATTTGTTCTCATTACGTTTCAAATAAATACTAAAAAAAAAAAAATAAGAAAGTACAAGAATATTTTGCAACATCATTTTTTGATAAAATTTAGTTTTTTTTTTTTTGTTAAAATTTTATCTTAAAACGCTAATAAAAAGTTATTTTGAATTTACGCTCAATTTTTTTATCCAGTAATAAAAAAACTAAGGATCTTTGTATTTAATATTTAAGCTTTTTTAATCATGCAAAATGTTTAATCGACATTAATAAAAAAAAAAATCAAGATGCCTAACATTTTGATAACGAAAGGGTTACATATAATTATTTTAATAATAATATATTAACATTTTTATAATTATTTTTATTTTTTTTCACGATTATTTCAAAAAATATTGCGGAGTATTTTCTATTTTGATTTCTTATAAGTATTAACAAAATTCAATTTGCTACTAAAAACATTCATTTAAGTTTATGATAAACATATTTTTTTTACTAAAAAGGGTGTCTTCAAACACATAAAAATAAAAAACAAAAAAATAACTAGAATCAATAAATTCATTGATTTTCTCATAATTTAAAACAAAAGTATTTAAAACCATTGATATTATTTAATCTATATATTTAATGAGTTAACAAAGTTCTTAAAATAAAAAAATGAACCATAAAATGTCAGGTTCTATTATAATAGTTAATAGCTGTTTATACATCTATCATTCCCATAATGTTTTAAACGCTGCAGGAACCATTGTTTAAACATATAAATGTATATTTCTTTATTACGTTAAAATATTAAAAATTATTACTAATATCGTATACTTATCAATTGTCATTAGATATATACAATAAAATGATGGCCAGTAGTCAAATATATAAGTGATTTCGTCACTCGTGTAACATAAGGTAAAAAATAATTATAGGTAGGTACCTATACATATTATGTGCACATATAGATATACCAATGTAATATAGGGAGGTGATAATAATTGTTTAAATATTGAATAGATGGTCAAATCATTGGATCCATGGAAACTCGGTTTGACGGATATTCTCACGAGAATTCATGAATATTAATGAAGAGATAATTGTCATTGGTGTACACAATAAACATTCTCATGTATATGTTTGTTTACTTCGTTTTAATATAGTATACACTCAGATTGCTCATAATTCATAAATACACGAACGAGTGCAGTTATAATACGAAGAAGTTATATCGTTAAAAAAAAATATAAGACTAATCTGCTACTGCAGCGTGTAAAATTCGTATAAATCTGTGTCCTTAGTATAGTGTGGTCCGCAAGCCTGCAATAATATGCAGTATTAGAGTAGGTACCATATCTAATGCTTTATTGATATTATTATTATAAAAATTGTATTCCAAAATGTAGCTTGTAAAAATCAGTTTTTAAAATTGTTAATACTCATTGAAAAACATTGAATGTATATCAAGATTTAATATTTCCAGGCTGGAGTTAATACGTTATAATTACACAATCTAACTGATAAGTATCCATAGACCTTGTAAATTAAAATATTAAATCTTGAAATCAAAAGTTATACAAAAAAAAAACAGAAATACAGGTTTTTCTTAGGTTAATAAATTTAAAATTATTTTAAATCACTAAAGAGTGAAGTACTGTACTATATTGTATAAGTGTACAACTCTTATTCTTAAACGTGCTTATATGTTATAGTTAACAGTTATCAGCAACTAATTTCAAACAATACTAAAAAGTATAAATCATTATAAAACTAATACCTATCTTTTTATACAAAACAAACAAGAAGTACATTTCGTATACATTATTGACATAATATTCATGTAGTTCACATGCAGTAATTTGGGACTTGGAGTTCAGACAATACATAGTTTACTGTAACATAAAACACATATTATATTTGTATATATGGCTGGTAACTGCATATACACCTATATAGGCTATAATCTATGTGTATAAAACCATTTAAAGATATGTATTTGTAAGTGAATATGAATAGTAAATTTTCATGTTCATTATCAAACTAATATTTCAAAATTAGAAAGTAAATAATTTTAATTTAAAGTGCTTAAACAATTATTAAAATAAATTGTATAGATTGAAGAAATGAATATAATTTTAACAAATAATCATATTTTTTTCCATAAATTATTTAAAAAAATTATGAAAATTTTCAATTTTAACCTCTCAATAGCACTAATTCAAGTAGTACTAATATCAATAAAACTAATTTGCTATCAGAAACATATATCTAAGTTGATCAGAGCTTTTTTTCTTTTTGAAATAGTGTCTTTAGAAATAAAAGAACACAATATTATTGTCGATTCATTTATCACTTCGTTCAAAATATAAAATCGAGAAAAAAGTAGAATTGTTTTTGTAAAATCAGTTTTTGATAAAATCGATTAAGGTTTTTGTTTTAGTTTAAAAATTAATTAATGTAAAGACTTGAAACGTTTAACGAATATTTAAATTAATATTTTTATGATAAAATTTCTGTTTGTGAATAAAAAAGCTTGACACATTCATACAAGATTTCACCTGATTTGATTTTATCACAGTTAAAAAATATCAAAAATACAGTCCTATTTTTTTACACCTATTTTAAGTTCAAGTTTTAAGCTATTCATAAAAATTACAAGAATATATTATAAATTATTTTGTTATAAATTCATAATATTTTTAATATAATTATAATACCTAAGATTTGAACATTTAATACATCGTTTATAATAAGACTTTTTACTGGATTTGAAAAAAAAAAATTAAGCATATTTTAATTAATTTTCATTATGTGTTTCTATGTTATGGATATAGCTGGATACCAAATGTGATTCATAATAATCACTATAGCGTGTTTTAAGAGAGTGTTAAAAATTATTTCTTAATTTATGTCCGTCCGTGTGTTAAATATTTTGTCTGTGATCAATTTAACTTAATGTAACAATTTTATCATATATGTATATCATAGCCCCGTAGTGACATAAATAATAATTTCGGTAGTCAACGATTTTGTTGTATATCTATATAATATAATATAATATAATATCTATATAAACTGCAGAAGTGTATAATCTCTGCTCGCCCTACTCGAATCGTCAAACAATTAAAGCGTGTATGACGAGTTGTAACTTTTTGGTACAGGATAACCTCTGGAACAATACATTATAATATTATTTTTAGTTTTAAAAAAATATTTATTTTCATTAATTTAAAGTTTGTAAGTATGTGATTCATCTATAATGAATTAAAATAGTATAATACATAACCGCATTTATGAACCTACTTAGTATAATTTATTTTTATGTTATGTATAAAATATTTTATTTTAGTTATAACTGACAAGTGAAAACTATAAGGTCCAGGTTTTTAGTTTTCAACATAATATTATCATTACTGAGCGTTTGAGCATATCGTATAGTTTTATAAGACTAAAAAATGTAATAATTCAACAAAGAATTTTTTTTCAAATACTTGAGAATATGTAAAGGGAAAACCTATTTAGTTTCTTAATCATATTCTTAGAGTAATTTTATAAATTATTAGATAAAAATATTTATATATTTTAATTTCCAATTGTTATTATAATTTATATTTTAAGATTTATTTTTGTATTGCAATGAATTTATGTGCTTTCATAATCATTAATTATTATTATTAATTTTTCTTTTAATAATAATTTGTAATTTTTCAAATAAAAATAAAATATTGTGTCATTTTGTTAAAATATAAAACATTGAATGGCATAACTCCTGAGTATAATATTTTTAGTATGTATCAGTTATAATTATTTAATATTTTTTATATAAATTAAAAATGGAGTACTTATGTCTTATAAAATTAAAATTAAAAAAAAAAAAAATGCAAATAATATATATTTATTATTCCGTTTTATTTATCTAAAATTAGTAGGTGTTTGACAATATGTTAATATTGCTTTCATTTTCCAACATAGCGTTATTTCTGTTTCTTGCAGATCCAACAGTCCAACACTATTGTTAACTCAACATGCATAACCTCGGGGCTTGGTTCTGGAATAAATTATAACTCTGAAATTGTGTTTAAATGCATATAATTACGTTTGTTAATATAGTCATAATATTATAAATTAATGCTTTATATATTATAGTATAATAAAATTATATCATTGTATGTGAATGAGTAAAAAAATTAGGTTTTTGGACGTTTTACAACCTGTAAACGAGTTTTTTTTATATTTATTCATTTTAAAAGCGTGCCACTGGGCACGAATAACGTTGCGTCGATGGATCTTGTGGTATAAATGGTATAATACTAATAATAAGTGCTAATACTGGATTTGGGTGGGCCAGTGGTTCGGTTGTCTTTGTACATTTAAAGTTGGTCACACACAAGGTATTATAACGTTTAAAATCATTAAAAATTGAGAATTTTTTTTTGAAAATTAAAAATTTCTCAGTTAAGAGATGCATTTAGAAAACCATTGCACTCTTGCACATAATATCATAATTATAATATTATACTTGCCATATTATTATGTATTGCTCATGAGCTGTAAAGGTTTTCGTAAGTTATCTCTATTTCACAGGAATTTCAATAATTCGAATTCGTATCATTGTAAGTAGGTACAAATTATTAAAGGTTCTGGCTGTGGTAACTTAATTATTTAGGGATGGGTCACAGCATGCTAAGCTAAATTTTAAGGAATTAATACTGTACATTAATCTTAAGACTTAAATCAACTATTACTATGAGCATCGTTATTATTTAGCCAATAACGGTTATAATTATGTTGCCATAAAACACATTTCACTCGGCATCTTCATAATAATAATATGTTAAACACAACTTAAAAGTGCATCGTAGTAAACGCTAAATCATACAGGCACACATAGTATACATCACTTGCAGTCGAAATGATTCATTATTGTGGTCTGCAGTGTTCTGGTTATTGCCGTGGTGGCGTTGCCATACGAATATGTAGGTATCTAATATCTATAGAATTTAGTAGGTACTACGTAGGTATTAATAGGTACTATAATATTCTAATTTATATTATAGTTTAATAATGTATGTGCGAAATGATAAAAGAAAAATACGCCCCACATTAGAATCCGGATATACATTAATAATTTATAGTATATTATATATGCATAGGTTCTATACGTAATATTATAATGAACTATATATTATACTGTAATACATCGACAGACGAACGATCGTCTGCTGAACTCACAGCTTATGTGGCCGTATCGCCGCGGTTGACATCCCACACAACGGTGTATGAAAATATGAAATTTGTCGGGTTTAAATTAATTTTAATGGAAAACGCAACAATATAACATTATAATAAAATAACTATAAAATATAACGCAGACGGCCGCGCGATATGGGTACCTCTATGTGGCGGATAGGAATACCCTTTCATGATTCATGCATATATATTATATACCGTGTGCGTGTAATGTTATGTATAGGTACTTACTTGTAAACACATCTTACAGGTAATATGGGAACATTTTGGGCGGCGCGCGCGTGGTATATGGGTATACCAATACGACGTTTAGCATAGGCGTGACGCCGTTACACGAAAACCCCTTATTAATTTTTTACATTATTCATTAAGTCGAGACCACAACAATACGCAGAGGATATATAATGAGCGTGTATCTGTGTTTGTGTGTGTGGCTCAGATTTACGTATATAGGAAATAGGCGTTTATTATTATGTTCATCCTAAATATTTTATACAGAACGTCGTGCCGGTTAATGATACGTCTCTACACGTGGTAATGCGTGGGTGCGACCGGCGTGTACATGCATTACAATAATACGCGGTGTACAAGAGAGAGAGAATGATATAAATAGAAATAAAGAGAGAGAGTGATAGAAATAGAAAATGAGAGAGAGAGAGAGAGATTGAGTGAGTGAGTGAGTGAGAAAGAGGCGGACAGAAATTAAATACAATATTATTATAGAATTAAAAGCGGTACGCGCTCATTAATATGTAAAACCTAAAATCCGGTTTATCCGTCGTCCGGTTTCCGGTGATGCGAATGTTGTATACCTATATGCGTTTCTATACGATACAGGCCGTGGTATATTAGACGCGCGCTCATCCGTCCAAATATCGCCGCGGTAACTCAAATATTGACGGTTTATTTTTATTTTATGTTTTTCGGTTATCTTTCTTATTCATATACTAGTTTATTATATTATTAGATATTATATACATATTTATATTTACTCCATTCATGTTATACTACACACTTCTCTGGAGGCTATTAACTCGTCAATGATCTCACGCGGCGTTCCGCGGATAGTCTATACTTATCTACGCGTATATTAGAGGTATGCATAATGGGTACGTGCGCTTGTACATACGATTGCGTCAACGGCGGGCGTGCGGTACACATTCATACGATATGTACTGTGAATCATATTATTATGTTCAGCCACGGCAGACTCATCTGGGCGGAAGTCGTGGCGGTTAAAACCTGAAATATTGCCTTTTTTTACGTAGGTTTAAATGAGTACGATTCGTGATGCATCACAAATTCCGTGTGCTATATTGTACGCGAAAAAAAAATTCTACAGCAAATCAGAAAGGGCGCACAGAGCACCTATATGTATTATGACGAACTGCTGTATAATTATGCTGAATGAAAAAGAATTGTCTGACTTTCACATCGCAAAAATACGTTTTGAAGATCGTTTTTAAGTATTAAATTTCGACTGAGTTTTTTTTTCACAAACCTATACAACTTTAAACAGTATATAGTAACGGATACAGTACTGCATAGGTAACATTTATGCGACTATGAACAACCCTGCAGTTTATAATTACGTGTAGCTTATAAGTCGGGGGTGCTGGATTACGTAAAAAAAAACACATTTTCATCAGGAGACAGTGGAAAAACTATATTCGTTGTCGAGTATTCACTTTGTATTGTACCGGGTCCGTATCGAGTATTTTAAAACTGATGTGTGTTGTAGGTATATGTAATACTTATTATAATTTATAATCATAGTGTGTTTATAAAATATGGTCCGAGGCAATGTTATAAAATGAACATTTATTATTTTTTAAATAGGTAACAATTAAGCTATCACATCATTACATGCACATATAATATACAGATATATATTACATTAGTGTATTATACATTAAACAGCGATCATATACTTATATACTATACCGTTTACGTCTGTTTTGTAATAAGACTATTTTTATTTTCGTTTAGAAAATAAATGAAGTGCTGACACCTAATATCAGCCGTGGGAACGTGTTCGGGAAATGGGCAAAAGCCGATTGATGATGTTGTAAAATCAAAAAAAAAAAAAAAAAAATTGAAAGAAATAGTAGTCTCCAACCTTCGGCATTGTAATGTAATATATCATACACAATACAAAACCATAAATATCGGTTTTGGACCATTAAGTGGACGGCTCGATGAAATGTATATATTTATTGTGATATAGCGCAGTGCATATAGGTAGTTACCTACCCGAATAAAGAAAAAAAATAAATGACACAACACTACACTACGCGGCGGTCGCTCGCAGTTAATGGGTTTTTAGGAAATACAAACGCGCGTGATTGACACTTGTCCGAATCAAATGCATTAATGATGCATACACGTACCTAAATGCGTTTTGTTACCTATATTTACTGTGCAAGCACCTACACGTGTGAAACAATTTGAAATAAAACAACAGTACCTACACAATTATATATAGTTAGGTATTAGTGTAAGTACTGTAAGTATATACCTATTGTCTTTAACATAACATATGTATAACTTATATTTATATATTATTAAACTGCCAAATTTGATATACGATACAATAAAAATAAAAACAATAGTTATGAATTCGAGGATTCAGTATGGAATAGATACCTATTTTTGCTTAAGAGGACGCCGCACCCGCATGTGTTATCATACAACATAACAAATTTTCGTTCAGCAGAATCCGTTTTATGTTTTTAGCTTTAATATAAGAGTAAATTTACTTATTATCAAACTTAAAGATAAGAACTTTATCTAAGCTATCAGATAGGTTTTTATTAATATTATAATTTTAAAATGAGTTTTAAGCATTTTTAAAGTTTTAATATTTTACATAGCTATTACTCAGTTTAAAATTAAAATACGAATAAAAGCCTATGTCATAGTCTATATAAAATTCTTACCTTTAAGTTTGATAATAGGTAAATTTACTCTAATATTAAAATTAACAACATAAAATGGATTTTACTGAACGAAAATTTGCTATGTTGTATGTATGTAAAACAGAGATATAACAAATACGGGCGTGGTGTCCTCTTAAGTATTTGAATGTGTGTACATAAATTATACATCGGTTTACCTATTTAGAGGATTCAATAATTTTATACAGTAGTTACACATATCATATCTTTCTGGATACACTCTGTATATTTATATGTGTCTATATATTTTACAAAATATTAAAATACCATACACGTATTTCGGTTTCTTTGTCAAATAAAACCTTGAATTAGTCAATCATCGCTGATGATGGTGATTTTGTAACAGAAACACGTGTGTGTCATTTTTTTCGCATTTATAATTTTTACGTTTACAAGTTGAGTATAAATTGAGTAATTATTTTTAATTCAATGATTCAGTTTTGGCTTATGATTATTGTGAGTAAGAATATGACGTTTTATGAGTCATGTGAGGTATAATATAAGAAGAGTTTCTGTCATGAAATTATCTAGAATTTTAGAACGATTATTGTATGAAAAGTACTGTACACAATCGTGTAATAGTTTTTATTATCGATTATATGATAGTATGACAATCAGAAAATATTAATTAATGTAGGTATATCTCATGTAGTTTGTATATTTTATTTTATGATCAAAATTTAATATTAAAATACTTTAAATTTTATTAAATTAATTGGTTTTAAATGTTTTAATTTATTTATTTATTTCTAACATAATCTGTTAATTTATGAAAAATAATGTGAATGTATAATTTATTTTACCTACAAGGATGAGTGTTTAATAAAATTAAAACAAAATGCATGTACCTATTTAATTAATTTAAATGTTTAAATTTTATTATGGTTTGAATTTGGTAAACACTATAATGTGATGTTTTAATATATTAACATAATAGTATAAGTATAAATATTTAAATTTGGTCAATTTTAATAGAATATCCGGGTTTATTTTTTAAAATAAAAAATACCTACAGATTTTTATTTATGCAAAATATTTAAAATATTTTGAAATATGGCGAAATTAAAATACATATTATGGTTCAATTTTTCTTAATATGTTTAGTATTTTGTTCTCGAATAATTTACTTTAATATTTTGTTCTAATTATACGAATAAATCTGTACCTTGTGGAGAGTTATCAATACCTATATTACTTTTTATTATGATACGAATCTTAGTTATGCACTTTGACACCTGCAGCATTATTTGTCTTGTTGTATGTTGATACTTGACTCTATAGTCTATAGTCTTATCAGATCCAAATACATCGTGTGCATTTGAACGAATGCATTTTAATTAAATTATGTTAAAACACAAATCCGTCAAATCCATGATTTCGAAGTCGATTAAATAACTTAAGTAAATATTCTTATTTGTGAATGCTAATATCAAGAAAATATAATTAATAGATGTGTAAATAATAATAGTCACAACTATAAAATATTATTAGAACAAAATTATATAGTATTGAGTATATATAATTTTATAAATACAATTAAATACAGAAATGAATTAGTACTTATACTTAATTAGATTTAACAATGCTACTTAACTATCTGCACTCGTAAAGTTTGGCTTCTAAACTCGATTAAATTATGTATTAATATTTATTTTTGTTGAAATATTGAAGTATTTTAAAGGATCCTTGTGAGATCAAACATTCAATTTTTTTCTATCTACCTGTATTTTACACAGCTAGTTCTTACAACGAAGCGTTTATTTTTTTGTTTGTTATAAAGCTAAGCACCTATTTGTATAATATATATATATATTTATGTTTAATAATTATTACGTTTCTATATGTTACGTCAAAATCGAGTGTATAAATAAATAATTCACTTACTGGTGAAAAAACATTAGGATAAAACTATGTGATTTGGTATCTATAAAAAATACTTTTTACAGCAAGTTTTGTACCCACAGGTAAGAAAATTTAGCGTCACGCCATATACCTATAATGGCTAATGTATAATATATATACGATGTGTATTTATTCAGCATTCCTTGGGTGAATTATAGTCGCACGAGGATATACGAGTAGAAATACATAGGGTTTTAATGTAAATTTCACATGGAAGGGATTTGTTGGCCTATTCCTTACACAACGGTAATGCGTAATATATATTTCCAACACCGGCACGACCGTACATAAGGTTTGGTACACTCGCTCGGCGTTGCAGCAAAGGCAATACAAATATATAGTGCCTGTATATATATATTGCACATTATTGTACATAGGTATATAATATATATTATTATTTTTATTATTAGGTATACACACGATAACAATAAGAATATAACGCCGAGCTCGGGCGTTTTTTCTTTATTTATTTTTCGTCGTTGTATTATAATATATTATGTACGCGTTATATATATGTGTGTATTATAAGTTGCCCGTAGAGAAATATGATACCGAACGCTTCTCATATGCCGCTGTATACGCATATATGTATGTTCTGAATGTGTGTGTGTGTGTGTGTATGTATATATGAGTACTTGCTGTATAATAAACAGCGCGGGGGAAAAAAATCTAATAAAATATACGCTCGCGAGCCTTGTGTAGAAGTACTATGTAATATTATGTATAGGTACGTTGGAAATAGATCAAAGAAGACGTTTATCGGGACAAACCGGCCAACCAGGACCGCATTCTTCTTCAAGACACACACATACACACACACAAGCACATTCATTCGATTTGCCATTTTTTCCCCATCCGCTTCGCCCGCACTACTACCCGGTAGAGAGCTTCGTATTTTACTGTGCGCTCACGATCGCCTCGCGTATGCGTCTGCCATAGTATTTGTAGGTATACTCATTTGTGGTTATGTTTATGTGTAATGTACGATCACATCAGATCAATTAAATTATTAAAATTATTTTAATTTGACAAAGAGTCAGAGCCAGATATTATAGGTTGATTTATCAAACATGCTCATTGCCCACCCTAATTTTTTCCTTTAATAAAATAACTACATTTTTTCAAATTTTGATATTTGGAATTTTAAATGTACGTTATATACATTTGAAGATAATATTTTTAAATAATTGTTGAAATTTTTTTCACTACTTAAGGAATGTTGTGTTGTGTTACAAGCTTCAATTTTTTAAATGAGAACCCCTCTTTTTTTGTAAATTATTTTCTGGAAAATTTAAAAAAATACTTGATTCAAAATTCAAACAAGTAGATTTTCAGTTATTATAAAGTTTTGTTAAGAAGAAAAATCCTTGAAAATGGTTTTTCAAAAATATAAAATAAACGTAATATTGAATCTATATAGTGTTTATTATACTTGAACCATTTTTACAATTAATAAAAGTTGATAAATATTAATTATTAAAATATTCAAGCTGCTATAACTATATCTTTCAAACCTATATCATCATGCAGAATATAATATAATTTAATAAGAATTTTAAAACATTGAAAATATGATCTTAAAGTATATTAAAACATTTCAAAAATCAAATCTTGAATAACTGCAATATTGAAGAAGAAGGAGGGTGCATGTTTAGAGTACACCCGCAGTTATTACTGTAGTGTAATACATTATAATATATTGGTACAATCTCACATCAGAAGGGCTCTTTTATTTTGATTGAGAAGAGAATGCATTTTTTTATTTTAAAAATGTATACAATAAGCTTACAAAAATATTAGTTTGCAATAATATATTTCATACGAGTACTGGTCGAGTAGTATACATTATAAACTTATAATATGAAACGTCATTTTAGTTTCAATATTTAACTTTATACCCGTCTGGTTTAGGAATGGGCTTATCCTAAACTGGCATAATTTACTAGATTAATTTTAATGTATTTATCATGGTTAAGTAAGGGTCAAAAACGGGTAATGTACATATTACAGGGTATATTGTTAACCTTATATTATATCTATATGAAGTATGAACAGTATAATTCATAAATTATCCATTTTAAATATGTATAATGTATAAAGTTAATTTTTAAAATTAATTTATAAATTAACCAGTGTGCGACGGATAAAGTACGAGTATATTCGTATTATTTTCATTGTAAATTTATAATGTTGATTAGTATAATACGACCAACCCACTAAAACACTTCAAATCACGTAAGTTCAATTAAACAGGTTGATTTTTTTTATCAAACAATACAAAAATTTAATTTATTAATGTTTTTCAAAATATTTTTTTACATAATTTCCAGTTAAAATAAATAACATTTCTTAAATATTTTTTATCCTTATAATTTTTAAGTTTTTTTTTTGAATACAATATGCATTTTCAATTTTATTTTTTAAAATAGAATATTTTTTGAAGTATTTTGATACATAAAAATCGAAATTTGAATGAGTATTCTATGAGTTATAAATATTTAAAGCTTAGCTAAGCAGAGTAGTAAACCAATATCTTGCGGGGTATCCTCCTACCTAACCACTCCGCTAAAAATTCTTTAAACACTTATTATAACTAGGTAATAGACTTATCATTGAAATAACCCAAAAAATATTTTATTGCAGAATATGAAATTAAAAATGTATTTTATTGTTCAATAAAGTAAAAAACTTAAAAGTTATTTTCAATAATAAAAATGAATTTCAAAATAATAAGTATTATCTGATAAAAGATTTATCCTGTGTACAAAGCATAATTATTTGAGTAACAAATGCCAAATAATATTCGGTAATCCGAAATAAAAATTATTTATTAGATGACTATGTAATTACCTATTAATTAAGTTATAATTGAACAATTATTTTGTTATTTCATTTAAATTAAAAAATATAGTTCAATTATTTATTATAATAAATTGTGTTTGGGACTTGAGTAATATCAATTATGAATTGATTTCAGAGAATTCTTCTAGCTTTGCATTTAAATTTTAAATTTGTTTTGATGAGCATTTACTTTTACATGTACATTTTTTAAAACGTTGACCACTGAAAATTATTGTAGATCAACTATTTTACGTAGTTTTTTCTTTTGTAATTAAAACATTTAAAATATATCTATTATTGCGTGTTTTATCAAAAATTATTACCTACAATCATTATTTTTATCAAAGTATGTACGAGTATATTTACTTACTTTTACTTAACTGTAGATAATTTCCTTGGTAATTTACAAAATAAAAATTTCATGAATAATATTTTTACCTATTATTAAATAAATATCTATTGAAGTATAATAATGTATACATTATCCGTCTTTTATATTTTATTCATAGGTTATGGACCATAACATATTATATAAAACAAAATAAAATTTAATCTTTAAAAAATAGACCCATTTGGGGAATTATTTCATTGCATTCCTTCAAAAACGGCTTTGATCAGTAGGTATGTCATGTAAAATTAAAATATAAACTATTGAATTTATTTTATTTGCAGTTAAAAAAATAAATAAATCAATCGAATATTCTGCTAAATTTATTTTGATATTTAAATTCTCCATACGATAATAGTATCAATTTGATTACATATTATTTCCTTGTTTTTTTTTTTTCCAAAATATTATTTTATGCTGACACACGTACGCTTGTAGATGGCTTACAGCTTTTTTAAGATACAGAAATATAGGAAATATAGGCAGTTTGCCATTAATATTATCAGGGGGTTTGTGTAAAATTCACATACTTGTGCATATATGTATAGTCAAAATTATAATATTGTATTGAATCATATTATGACTTAATAATAATAATAATAATAATAATAATAATAATAATAATAACGCTCTTGAATTTATTTGTTTTATCATTATATTATTATATTATTTAATATTTATTATTCTTATTGGTGTATGGCGGCGACGGTGAATTGGATGATGTCTCTCACCTAGACTGACACGAGAGAATTTCAGGGGGAAATAAAAAACGCGCGTGGGCTCCTCTTTGAGGTCCGTGAGAACGGACGGACTCGGACGTTAACTGGTGGCGGCGAGCCGCGGAGCGCGTTGTATCATCTCGCGCGAGCTGTAGGTACATATTCATGTGCATATATGTTGATATATATATATATACGTGTATACCGTCCTGCGTGCGCGGCGGTCGCGTTCACGGGATGGGAAACACTCGGCGGCGGGAATTCGCCCGGAGCGCTCAGATCGAGAGGCAGACAAGAAATTGATTATGTCATCATTGCGCCGGTTTGTGGGCGGAATACTACGCGCGCGCGCGTGTATATATAATAAGTATATATATATATACGATATTGTATACGAATATAATTTTATCCGTTTTGTACGTTTTTTTTTTTTTTTTTTTATAATAATCCGCGACCGACACCCGTGTTGTACACCTACCTATACGTATAGTATAATATTATAACTTGTACATGCTGGTATTGGCGTACCACCGCGAATTAACAGAGCTGCATATTTTATAGACCGCAGTTGTGCCCGATAGAAATGGCGTAATTCGGATTGACTGTATCGTGTATAGAATTCATAGTGCATGTTATGAAGGTACGCACGATAGGTATCTATACATATTATAGATGTCGAAATCACCCGATCGGAGTTTGACGAAATATAATATTCATATGTGCTTATATTAAATACATAATGAACGTATAGTTATTGAATTTTTTATGAATGTAATGAATATGATCATGGTTTTTTTTTTTTTTTTTCCGTTTGCACAATCAAACCTTTCCGGAGGGTGGCGAGGGGTCCGAATTGAATACAATAATAAATCAGAAAACGTTATTTCTCATCGGAAACCGTAACTAAAAGTATGATGATATACAACGGCTTGAAATTTTGGATACCGAGCTGAGCGATGATAACTAAATAATAAACATGTCTACTTCTTCCTCTTTTATCTTTTAACAATGCATTTATAATTTTTTTAAATTTTTAGATTACTTACTTTAAGACCAAGTGAAATTAGGCCTATTAATAAACCATTAATGTAGGTAATTTTAGTCATATACCTACGGTGTGTGATATGGCGATACGATGTTCTTTTTTTTTTAAATGAATGTATAATGAGGGGACCTATCTGTTTTTGTTTCTGTAAACTGTTAATCAAAAAATTTAATTGAAAATTCATCTAAATCGAAATTTGAACGTATAGTTTCTGAGCAATTATGTTTTATGTACGGAGAATAACAATGGTTTTTCATCAAATATACCTCATACTTTACAAACGTAAGAAATTGACAATCTTTAACTGTTACACATACTTACTTAAACATTTTAAAAATCAGAATTTTAATTAATGTATTATTAAAGAAAATAATTAGGGTGATAATTATTCCCGGTGATTAAACATTTAAACTGTATATGTATAATTTATATTTATTTTTTCATATAGCTCTGTGTTTTTTCACTTGGAGTACTCCATACATAGCCAAATCGCGCCAGAGTAGTTTTATGAAGCACGATAAAGACTTGTGATTTGTATCGTTACTATTATATTGCCATCGTCGCCATCATCATCATCATCATTATTTTTATTTTGCTTTTTTTTATCGTGATAGGACGATGGCCGTCGTGCTCCTAATCGCATGTTAATTATTAAGATTAATTATAACAATAATATTATGTGATTAATTTACGAGCCGCACATCCAGTTCTCAATACAGATCTTTCTATCATAATATAGTTCTAAATAAATTCTGACGTACCTACCTATAGTATTTCTACTTGTAGTAATAGTAGATATACCCATATAAATGTTATATGTACGGTGCGTATACTGTTCGGCGAGGTAGTTATAATCACTTATAATTTATCGTTACCAGTTTAATATCTTACTGAAGACCCGTTTGTCCAAAATATAGAGCTTGATATAATAATACTTCAAACCGAGTTTCTGAAGTCAAAAAGATATACAAAAAAAAAAAATTTAAGTATAACATTACGATCTTTAATTCAGTGAGTTTTTAATATTTTTTTTTATAAAAACTAGTTTATAGTACCTACATCATCTGAGTCCTTTTATAAAAATTTAGTCAGAATTAATATACTTGATTAATGAACTTATCGCTTTTAGTTGTTGTCTGTTGAATAGCACTTTAAAAGTTAGCAAATATTAGATTTAGGTGTGCTTTGTAAGAATACAAATTCAAAAACCGTTAACAATGTAGGTATATAATAGGTTTACGATAAAAGGTTTTTCTCAATGAATAAATCAAAAACTTCAGGAATGTTATGACCTTTTAGTTAGAAAAACATGTACAAACACACCGTAAAATTTATGGGTGTTTGGTTTATACAGTTAACAAGTGAATAGTGATTTAATATTCTCTGTGTATTGAGGTTTGACCTTTTTCAAATAGAATTGTAAATCCATTTTAGTAGATCATGTACTTAAAAAAAAGGGTAAATGTTTCAATTTATGGGTATGTTATATGTAATATATGTAATATATGTTATGTTAATAATGTAATATGCATGGTATATCTATGTATGTTTTATGTGTAATAAAATGTAAAAATATAAGTTTATAAGTAAGTATATAATATATTTATATATATATATAAAGTTAAAAATCAACTAAAAATATTATAAAATATTAAGTTTAGAGTATATTGATGAATAGTAATCATTTCAAATCAATAACTGATTTGTTTTAAAACAATACGACGTACACAATTACACAAGTAATCAAATTAATGAATTAAAAATTTTAACTTTTAAGTATTATCAAATATTTTTAAACATATAAATTTATCATGTTAACCGATATGGTTATTTAATAAAATATTCGTTATTCTTTTTTTATTGGTTATAAAATAATAATAGTTGATTAATTATAAATGTCTTGGAAATATTTTTAATTTATTTTTATTTTTTACTAAATGTTCATAAAAAATACCAATAAAAATAAGTTAAAAAGGTTCCAAATAAAAATATTAGTTTAATTACTTATATTTAATATTTAAACATTTAAATTATCATTACCACTTTCCAAAATTTAAGAATAATAAAGAAATTAGAAACAAATAAGTGGAAAGTATCATATGAATAAAAATGGCCCTCATTTTATTTTAATTTATAAGTAACAAAATGTATTTAAAATACAGAGTCTCTCAATGTTTAACAAAAATATCAAATTTTCTGGTTATTTTTTGTCCGTTTGTATACTCATAAAATTTGCGGGTACGTGTTCGTATCAAAGAGCATGACTAATGTCACATGTTGATTTCGAACACTTAGCCTTAGATGGATAATAAAAATTCACAAAATTTAAATACCTACTCTGGTTTGTAATCCCCACTCTTTTCGTCTTATGAGGGACGTGGACTGAGATACTTGACACAAGAAGCCATGGAAGGTATAACGTCTAAATTATTGTCAGGACAAAGTCATTAAAAGACACCTTGGTGTTTTTTTGTCTGCCCTGCAGTATCCTCGGTGATAATGTTTTTTCATTTTTTTTCAACCCCGCTTTACGACGTCATCATCTTGGTTTTTATGATAATTACATTATACGAATATAGCTACACTCAAATGTGCAGAATAACTCAATATAAATCGTCAAGTAGACTAATTCCATGACCGTCACTAAAGTGTACCGTATTCTTAGTTTCGCAATCATCCGTACAATATTTTGTTATTTGTTATGACCTAAACGTAATAATACATAATAGCGAAGAATGAAAACGATTTTCAATATATTAAGATTCTTAATGCATAATAGATGTTATTCACAGTATCACTGGATTCACTAAAAAAATTGAAATTCATAGAAACTAACTGGTTATTTTTAATTAGAATTTCATTTGTATATTTTTTAAATAATAATTTTACTTACTTGCGTATGTTGTATGTGTTAGAATGCTCGTATAAGATTGATGTTAAATAATTTTTCGAAAACGTATCTTACAAGAATATTTGATGTCTTAAAAACATTTTTAGTAATTTAAACATTTACTAAAATATAAAATAATAATATAATATATGACGTATTTTTATTAATTATAATACATTTATTTGTACATTGTATAATAGTCGTATAAAATCCTCATAAATTATTTAACTTGTTTTATTATTGAGAATTTAGGTCAAGTATGTATATTAACAAGTATTTTTTTTTTTTTTTTTTTTTAATAATAACAAATACATATTGCAATATGTAAAATAAATATATTTATATAATTAAAAATATAAAATATTTTAGAATTCCAATATAAATTTATTTAAAACATAAAAATAATAAAATAATTTATTCAAATCTGCAGGTGTTATGGAACGAATTTGTAAAACGTATTAACATTAGTTTATTATTTTTTTTAAATCATAAAATTTACAAAATTTAAGTGTTTTTGGTCAGGTTAAGTTAAGACAGTTAGGTTAGGTTAGTATCTGTTTCGAAATTATGGATGACCTAGAATTTGATTTACGTTTATATTGGTTTTTTTTTTTTTTAATGGGATTATGCGTTTTACTCAACCAATGAGCCATGGGTATTTGAGTAAAAAATATTTATTGACCAGATTGGAAATAGTGTGAAACTTGTGAGCTGATAGCAGCACACTATAGTGATGCAATTGATTTATAGTCATGTGTGCTTGTGGTTTTTTAGTTTTATGTCATTATAGGATTCGGTTACTTTGAAATGTAATAAGAGAAGATAACCGAAGGCCATTACCAATATATCTACCATAAAATACAATCTAATAAAATAACACACAGATTTACTTCCTTTACACTGTATTTTTAGAAAGGTCATATAATATCCTAGATGCCTCCTGTTTTTATCATAAAAAAATATATATTATTTACATATAATTGGTGTTTTTCTTAAACCGATCTTGACCCTGATTTTAAATGATCTGATTATGTTTATACTTCATTGATTTAATATTATAAATGTGATGAATGATGATAATAAAATATTGTTGGGATGTATATTCATTAAATTCATATTTATTTTATTATTTTTATACAAATTAGATAAAATATCTTTTAAATTATTTAATTTAGTTTTTAATAATATCATTTTAAGAAAAATATTGTTTCTATTTCTGAATAATAAATACCTTTTTAGATAAGGCGTATACTTCATACGTAAGTTATAAATAAGTCGTAAACTTATTAATAATAATAATAATAATAATTGAATATTAAATTTACGTATTCATAATTTTTTTAATATTTAACTATCAAGAAGATTGTAGAAACTAATATATATGTATGATACATAAATATCTAGGTTCAAAAGAGAAAAAAAATAATTGATTTAAATCAAATTATTAAAATCTTTAATATTGCTTTGAAAATATTTTGTTGCACTACTTACAAGGATAAGTCATTAAAGTAAAACTATTTTAGATTGTTTAACTCATGTAATTTAATTTAAACCTTAGAAATTAGAGTTCGTTTAAATAATTACTTTTTATTATAATATAAATAATATAAATAATATTATTTTATTGAACATAAACGACTAGCATTTTAAATAATAAAATGAATTATTTGAATTTTATTTAATTATATGTTCTGTTGTAAGAAGTAAGAACTTGGGAGAAATATAATTTTATAATACAAAGAATATACCTATGAACTTATTCAAATATAAAGTTTATATTTATAAATTGATATAGACTACGTAAAATGTAAATATACTTTATCTAGTAGTTGTTTTTCGTTTTTGATAACAATATACACGTAATTTGGCAAAAAAATATTCAATATTATTATATCAATATATAACATTCTATAGAACAACATAAATATATATATATATATAAATATATGTGTATATGTTATATTACGTTATAATATAGATATTTTTCAAAGTGATTTTTTCCATAATTTATGGACAATAGACATAAATCATTTTGATTACTATTAAGTTTTATATTTGACGTTGCAAGAATAATTATGAGATTCATGATTATAAATGTATACATAACGTATTCAAACTATACCTTATACTTAAACATTTCACGTATTTTGTGTTCTTACAATCGGCAGATCGTTTGTATGTAAAGAACTCGTTTGTCATAGATGAAAACACGGTAGAAACGGCAGCGCACAATTTATATACATATTATGTAGTGCTATGTTCCCGCTGTGTGAAATTATGTGATTAGAGCAGTAAACGTTTTATGAAGAAAGACATAGATCTAGCGAGTGGCACACGCGCGCACGTACTTACGTATATCAAATAATATATTATACAATATTTTGTTATATTATGGTAGCAACGGGAATTTTTGAGTTTACGCCGACATCACGTATATTATCGTAATCACATATTCATATTATCTACTGCACAGTGCTTATTAATACTACATTATACATATAGTACGTTATATGGTTATCCGTGTTATTATTATACTCTAGCAGTATAGCTTATAATCACTTGTGTACTATATACCTGTTTTAGTGTTGTATTCATGACTTTCAAGATATTAAAAAACAAAAAATTGAAAAAATGAATTAGCGTTTATCAGAGTTATTCCTCAATAAATTGGCTATTATACTCCGGTATATTATATTAGTAATATTTTAATATTATAAAATTATTGTTTAAGACAGTAATTACTATAAGTACGGCCCGTAATCCAAGTCTGGCTTACGAATATTTATTAACCGACCATCTAATTTCCATATAATATTGAAATTAAACCAAAATTAAAAAAAAAAATAATTTTAAATTTCAAAAATTGAAAAAAAAATTAATTCAAATTTACTAAAAGTGTTAAGTTTGTAAAATTTAATATGAATGAATATTTTCCATTTCTTATCGTCAATTATGTTGTTAATCAGACATGAACTTATGTTGCAGTCTAACATCATATTTATCGTATTTAATATTTATACTATACATAAGCATATTTAATTGTAGAATGACCAAATTTTAATTCAAAATGTATCTTTATATAATATGTGTAATACAAAATTAGTCGTCATCATAGACGAAATTTTAGGGAGGGTAGCATGAGGAGCAGTTGCCCTCCCCCCCAGAAAAATATAGAGAGGGCAAACTTATAATTTTGCTCCCTTCTAAGTTAAATATTATTTAAACAATTTTAATTTCTATAAAATATTTATGTTGAAATTACTTTTATACAATTGTATAGGAAAATTAATCCCCATGTTAAGTCAGATTAATATTATAAATATTGCCATAAATTAATATAAATTAGGTAATGTAAATTCTATAAAAATATGGATATTAATATAATATTATGATTACTTTTAAAGCATAACATAATATATTACATTGAGATTAATTTATATACTTATCGTCATATATCAGTTATAAAATAAAAGTATTATAGTTACTTGAATATTTAAGTTTTTTTATTATTTTTATTAATATATACATAATCTGTACTACTTAGCACGATAAGTGTATGTGGTGACAGAATAAAAATACAATGAAAATAGAAATAAGAAGTCACCCATTAGTGAGTATCTATTTAAATATAGGAGCGTGAAATTTTATTTGTTCTTATTTAGATAGTAAGTAAGTAAAAATTTAGGTGGAATATATTAGATAAGTTGAGTATGAGAAGATTTTTAAATGGGTCAATAAATTGTGATTAATCCCTTCCCATAATAATAGCCAAGTGCCACCTATGATCGTCATAAGTTTATGTACCTATGTATATTATGCGTAAATTATACCATCGATTTTATATTTCTGAACGATGGGCGATGGACATAATAATAAAAGTAAGTTGATCCAAAAAGTTATTTGACTGTTTGAGTGACAGATCTGTCGTTGTACGAATGGAAAGATTTTGATTTCTTGTATTCTCACTGCTGTGGGGTGGTTATTTAGTTAAAGTAAGATTAGGTTAGGTTGGGATTCTTAATAGTTAAATATTTTTATTATTAAGACTTTAGTGCTTAATCGTTTAATTTATGATATGCAGATTGCACATACTCTAAAATGCTATGTACATAACTAAATTTATAACGTAATTAATTGATTACTATTGGTCTTAAGCTTTATCAACACGTAATTAGTATCTTTAAAACAAACGGTCCTCAGTTGTTTAAATACACTATAAAATTTAAATTTACAAACATATTAAATAAATAATTTTGCAATGTAATATCCATTTAATAAATTGGGAGTTTATTAATTACGTGTTCAAAACACTTTAGGTCGATAAACCAATTGTGATTTTTTAAAATCATATACCAATTGCCTAAATAGCAGATATTGGTAATTTAAATAAATACAAAAAATAGAAAAAGAAAAACTTATAAGTTTTTTGTAAACATATTAAATATAGTTTTATTTCATATTTAATTATTTTAAATTATTTAAATTATTTCAAAATTTAAAAGCTCCATCATCAACAAAACTAATTTTATTGAAACTAGTAAGTAATCAATTAATCAATTATTAAGTTCTTAATTTTCAAATATTCTTGTGTACAAAACGTTTATGTATAAATTAATGTCAACTAGATTGGATTGAATAATAATTTCATACCTGAACGTTCTGAAGGTAAAACAATTTGAAAGCATATGCAATTGGTATATTGCAGATTGTAAAAATAAGGAGCGCAATTTTTGGTACACTGATCCTAAACTAAAATGTTGTCACGGGCTAACATGTAACATGTATCCTAATAAATATTTAATCGAACGGTTTAATATAAACTACAAGTACCTCGGTGAAATTGAATTTAAGTAATACACATAAATCACATATTATATAGACATATAGTCACACAGGCACGCAGACAAAATATTTACCTATCGACAAAGACGGGAAAGAAAAGGGCTTATACAAAAAATAAAAATGAAATAAAATCATGTATTTAATATTTATAAATATTTATTAATATAAAAAAAACCAGTACAGGAAAGTACTTAAAGTTTGAATCCAGGTGTATTTATGCCACACTTGCAGCGGGCATAAATTATAAATAAATATAATCCGAAAAGCTAGAGTTTGTCATCACATGAAGGCACGTCTAGGAATGCGCGCAGTGCACTGTTGCAGTTGATATGAAGTCCAAGTACACCGCATTGCAGCGTCTGGTATAAACACACACACATATATATATATATATATATATATATATATATACGAGGTACACGGGGCTGTTATAACATTCAATATCGGATATTATGATGGATATACACACATACACACACACACAAGTATATATAAACATATAAAATATATATTATATACGCGGGTGAAACCAGATCCGCGTCATCCCGCGCGTAGTGCCGTCGTCACCGCCGCCCGAAGTATACACACACACATATGCATTTACAATATACAATGTATAATAGTATCGTGTCGGTACGCGTTCTCCGATTCGCTTGGCCACGTCAAACGTGTTCAAAATTTGTGATCGGTCCATTTTATCGGGTTCGATCTCTCTGGAACACGGTAACCAATTAATATTAAACAAATAGCTATATACGCGCAGTCTCGGGCGTATATATATATATATGTATGAGTACAACACAGGTCGTCGTCGTCGTCGTCGTCGTCGTAGTCGTAGTCGTCGTCGTCGTTGTTTTGTTGCCGGGGTCCGGCGGTGGAGATGATTATCTGGGACACGAACGAACGGGGCCCGAAACCCCTGACGGTCACGTCTACGATTACATTTCTTGCGGTATATTTCACCGGATAACCATCTGTATGTATGTATATATATAATATATATATATATAAACATACCTGTACGCGTTGGACATCCGTATGGCAGCCAGACGCGCAAACGGTTCGTACCAAAACAGTACATAATATTATAAATACGCATTATTCAGTGATGGCAACGGTGACGGCGGGCGGTAGAGGTTATTTTATTTTTTTCGGTTTTTTCAGCTTTATTTTTACGTTCCAACGAGGCTACTGTGCTGCAGTGCTGCAGGTATTGTAGGGCCCGTGCTGTAGTATACACATAACACTCGTATACCTGTGATATGTAGACGGTGTCGTCTCCCTTGTGTGAATTGTATATGCATGCGAACGATTCCCACCCACGAGATACAAAAACCAAAATAATATCCCTCTGTAGTCCGTTCGTCGCCGAATGAATGGTGTAATAAGAAGATACGAGAATAATATAGATGCTGTTACCTACATATGCATTTCATTCAATCGTATACCTGCTACACACACATACAATATACAGCACACAGTATACAGACGCACGTATTATAAACATTAGTTTCGTTTTTAAGGATTTTTATTGAAAATGTTTTATCTATATAATTATAATATATCAAGTTAAAACACGATGAAGGTACACAATAATTAAAATAAAATTAAGTGGCATGATAAGAAACAATGTCCATTGATATTTCTTAGCAGTAAAAACATGTTTATAGATAATAAATAATAATTTATTACAATATGTATATATATTATATATTACACATAATATAATATACGTATAGTTATTTTAAATTATTGATTTATATTAATATATTTTTTGATTATAATAATGTTAAAAGTTCTGAGAAAATAATTTCATTTTCTGTAACGGTTAATATTTATTAATTCAAAAGTAAATATGAATCGGAAATTAAAGGATTTAAAAGAATATATATATTATAGTTTTTAATGGAATCATCTTTAAGGATTTTTTTTTTTAAGAATATTGAGCGAAAATCCATTTTAATTTTCACAAACGTTTATGTTTCGAGGGTTTCAAGCATTCTTTGAAATTTATGATTTATGAGACAACAATATGTATATTTTAATCTAACCTTTGAAAATTCGAAAAAACGTGTTCCTTAAATTTCTAATAATTTATGATCTTAAATTTCACTTGGATAGGCAATAAAAAATTACCATGGATAATGTCCTCGTGATTGGAAGTTATTGTATAAATGGCTTATTTTTTAACAGTTCAGTTCTTTATTTTAAATTTTAAATTTTATTATCCTACAAAATTAACTGGTGTATTTGTGATTTTAAGGCTTGCATTGCTACAGAAAATGCGATTTAAAATTTTATCTTTTTGCAGTTTACCATGTTATTTAAAGTATTTTTATTTAAGGAATGTGATTATTATCTTAAACTAATATTCAACTGTATAATATAAATACCGTATTTTAAACCTATGGATATATTTTTTTAATTCAGTATAATCAATAATCATATACTATATACTATACATAGTATAGTTAAATTTGTTTTTCATCATTTTACGATACGCCTATTAATAGTAATTACATACAACTAATTTTTGGCTAATAAAATTGTTATTAAATGTTTAATGCACTGTTACGGAACAAAACAAAATATACAATTAAAAATAATTACTATAATTATTAAAAAACACATTATCTTATGAAAGTATTTTTTAAAGTTATAAATACGATGACTGTTTAAAAATTAGTGGTCATCTGAATGTACGTCAACAATGTAGCAAGACCCCAGGGAGTAATAATTGAAAATTATTTAATTTTGCCTTGTCATTTGTTTTTGATTCAACATAATCTCATTCTTTGATGGAATGTGATTTTTATCATTGACAATACGATTGACAACAATAAAAAAAAAAACCGGAGCAGTCGCTGTACTGTATAGTAAGTTTCAAGTTTAACTCGTCATTGAGCTATAGGTCAGTGCATTGGCTGTTTTAAATTTTAATTCAAAGATAATTATTTAATTTTAACAAAAAATTATTCTGTGCAAAGTTGTGTCATCTTCTAAGGATATTTTATAATTTATCTATTTAACTTTTAGTAAGGCGTTAAGTTGAACTCATATTTGTAAAAATATTGTATATTATATTATGTAACTACTAACTACTATTTTTATTAACCAACGCTAGTCAGTACCAACATAGTACGTAAAATAGAATAGTATAAATATTTCTTAAAACTAGTTGTAATATTTTTAAATTTGTATTGTGTATAGAAAATAATAATATTAATAATAATGAAGAAATGTTTCATGCCCTACGGACTTACACTTTTTAAATCATATAATCTATTGGACTAATCATATTTATATTTTTCAAGTTTTTGCAGTTATTTAATTAATTTGGTTTAGATCTGCAGGTTTTCTTTAAATATTCTACTTTTGCTCCATAAAACAATGATACAAACCTGATTTTTCCACCACCTTAAAAGTTGAAAGTTGAAGTATTTTTACTGCTACCAATTATTAGTTAGACTCCTAAAAAACCCTATATCATTGTAAAATTAATATATTCATTACTCGGCTTAAAATCCAAAATATTTATAATTAATATTTTAAGTTGTAGTCACAGTATCGTCAGTATAATCTGATATTTATAGTTATATTTACCTATTTTTATTTTTGGAGGAATCACTAAAATTTATAAAGAAGGAGTGGATATGTAAAATATACATCTGCAATAAATAATCTTCAATATTTAATTAATATTATTCGGTAATAATGTATACAACGCTTTTTGTAAGCAACAATCATATAATATCGCAATGGTATTAATATTTTAATATAGTGGCGATAAATAGCAACAAACTGTGCACAGTGGGTAACAATAATAAAATACATTAAAAATAGTATAATACTTAAAATATGTCGTGTGTTTACAATAATACAGTATAATAAATGTCCTGTAAAAACATAATATATAATATAGATATATAAATTATTATCATGGGTGAGTATACCTACTTAAATATAATATTATATTATACATGTTTATATATAGGCGGCCACCATTTGATGCATGCCAGTATGACACATTTATCGGTAGGTATAATGATATTATGTAATTAATTTACAAATATATTATAATTCGCTGCCTCACGCCGAACACGTTCTATAGAATAAGAGCGTCTCGTCATTATCGTCAAAGACCTCTGTGTAGGCTGTACATAGGAGGTGTGCTCACTGTCTCACAACAACAATAATATTATTGTAATCGACCGAGAGTGTATTTAGGTACAGTATTCAAGTACTCGGTAGCGATCACGTGACTGACGAGTTACACCGGCGGCGGCGGCTTCCATTATTTTCGATTAGTGTTTCTGCCGCCGATGCAGTAGGTAACCGTCCGAGGTACCTACCTACTACAATACTATATAATATATATACACATGGTCGACGTCGTCGTCGTCGTCGTCGTCGTCGTCGGCGGGATAAGGACGGGGAAGATCGCCGGAAAAAAAAACCAGTAGCGACCGCCAATAGGATTACCATGGATTGTGCCGAGAGGCGGTCGCGTGATTAATAATAATAATAATGATAATAAT
Source organism: Melanaphis sacchari (assembly GCF_002803265.2). Classification (NCBI taxonomy): domain Eukaryota; kingdom Metazoa; phylum Arthropoda; class Insecta; order Hemiptera; family Aphididae; genus Melanaphis; species Melanaphis sacchari. The sequence continues at coordinate 4,446,148 of NW_020271042.1, forward strand.
AATATATTCTATCGTATACGCGTTATCATACGTTGAGCAGAACGGCACGCACGCGTACTACATCACACACGTAGTCATTATAACATGTGCGTACTTCATGTTTTACGGTAGGCGTTTTATTGTAATTGGTGCGGTGCTTGCAGTGCTCGCGTTTCATCGTACCGGCCATATAATAATAATACGATAAGTAATCGATTCATCATCGAGCTTCGTCGAGTTTACGATATCGTATTATAATAAAAATGTTTATTACGATGTAGACGATGAGGTGATGAGGATAATATTATAATATTTTAATAATGTGTTCCTACGCTGTACATTGATGTGCAACACAGGTACCATAGTGTGAACATGACGTGATGTTAACGCGTATAGGTACACATTTACGTTATTATTATGGCCGTTCGCGTCCCCGTAACACTGGCGGCAAGTAGAATCCAATTTACCCGTTAATTGGACTGGGCGATGACAGCGGCCCGAGGCGTCGGCGGCGGGTAATACGGTATTGTTTTATCATAATGTATTTTCTACTGTGCACGTTGTGACGCCATAAACGTATATTTAGCATTTATTGAAATAGATTAGTTACTACTATATAGAACATATTATTATTATCATAGCTGGATTGTACAGTTGATGTTATAACTCCGGCGCACTCAAATCAACATAATAAACATGTATCTATCAGATTTAAAAATTCAAGTTATCAAAGGCATCTATATATCTTTGATATATAAAAGGAATTCGCACAAGTTTTGTCTCCATCATATTAACGCATAACATGAAATATATACGTTCTGCAGTTCCAATTTTGGTGGTTTTAAATATTAGAGTGAATTGACCAATTAATAAACTTAAAGAACGTTGGTTTTTAATGATATATTTTTAATTTTTAAATATTAATACTTGACATGCTCTTAAACTTCTTAAAAATTAAAATATCGTAAAAGTACAACGAGAGAACACTATAGAAATATTAGAATTTGATAAAATTTCAATTCACTTTAACATAAAATTGGAATTGTTGAGAGTAAATTTTGATATATTATACATAAATCGTAGACTGCACATGCAAATGCGTTGTTTGTAAAATTAATGGAATTTAAAAGTGATAAGTATAATAAATTTCAATATGGATTATGGATAGGGAATTAAATTAAATTTTCGCATAATTTATGTATAAATATGTACATCGATTTAGCTGAACTGTATATAAATTGTACATAATATACTACACTGTATAAGAAACATAGTGTTATGTTTAATACAGCGTTACCATTTCACTAAATCATTAATTCATTAATAAAAACTTTTTGGTTTTTTTTTTTTAATTTAGTAAGTCATAAAATAAGTATTTATAATTTAAAGAAAACTGACTAATATATCATTTTATACTTGTAGTTCTTACAATTAGTTTTTAAGGTTTTTTTTATAGAATAATATATATAGGTACTTAAATATAATTAAGATTGTAAAATAGAAAGAATAAATAGAGATCAGTTGAGTATGCGAAATACAATTATTATTTATTATTTATTTAATGTTATAAATGAACGGTAGTATTTGAGTAAAATATTATGTTCATAAAATAGACAAAATATATATTTATTTATATAAACGAATATGCGTAAAGCGTGGAGAACGAGGATAGCTGTATAGGAATGTTGAAGAGTATGATAAACCTAATTGGAATGACAAGGGTAGATAGGTTATAAGATAATAAAAATATTTTTTTGAGAGAAAGTGGAGGAGTGACCCCAATCTACACTACACGGTTCTATAGAACGGTTTAAGTTTATTTTGACTTTCGGAAAACAAAAAATAATCATTTTTCTAAAGTCGACGATTAATAATATTGTTTGGATGGTAATCTCCGTTGCTTTTATAGACAAATTATACATAATACATTTGTACAATCAATAAAGTAATAAACTGATTAGTGATCAGCTGCAGCTTATATGCTTATATACTTATATACTTACTCATTTTATGGTTCAGTAACTTATTTGAAATTAAAATTCATCTGTGCGTATAATATCATGTTATTTAATTCTAATTAAAGTGTTATTTTTGGTCCTCGTTGATATTATTGGAACACGAAAACAAATATTAATAATACGTCATGGAATCAAAGGACAAAGAGTGGAATCCATTAGGTTTTCTCATTGCACGACGAACACGTAATAATCACGGGAAATGATGCGAAATTGATGTCACCTTTGTATAGTATTTTGGCGTGACTGTCAAGTGCGCGCATACCCGTGTATACAATATAATATGCGATGCTTGTTAAAAAGTCGTAAAAGAAACCGTCGGACTACTTAAAAAGATCGTATATATTTTATTCGGATACGAAATGTTGCGCATATGTGTGCGCGTAATCTTGATCGACCGTCTTACAATCCCTCTTACAATGGTGTTGCGTGCGCGCGCGGTTAAGTGTGAGTGTGTGTGTGTGTGTGTGTGTGTGTGTGTGTGTGTGTGTGTGTGTGTGTGTGTGTATGTGTTTGTCATCTGGATCGCAATAAAAAAAAAAAAAAAAAACAAAATACATAAAACACACACATACTTACATATATACATACATACACACACATATATATATATGTATATATAACAATAATAATAAAAACGCACACGCGGTCCTGGATAACTGGTTTAGCACGGTGTAATGTATGGCTTGTTGAGTGGATTGAATCATCGCGCGCGGAGGGACCGAAACCTCCGGTTCAGGTGGCGGCGATGTTATCGTCACATGCAGGTGGCCACCCACCTTAACAATTTGTATCGGCTGACACCTCGACGACCGAGCCGTATACACATATTTATACACAGATCTACACGCACACACAAGGGGTCTCCTCTCTTGTTTTCATATAATATATGTTTATGTGTATGTATATACAACGTAATAATGTGTATGTATAAAGTATATTATATACATCTTATCCGCGTCGCAGTGCGCGGGTCCACTTAAACCCGCCGTAGACGATAATAATAATTATTGCTATATTGGCCGGGGGAAACGAAACTCGTCCGTAATTAATTACCCGACCCCGAAAAAAGGACCGGCTAATGGTCGTAAACATGTTACGTTTGGTGGTCCATTCGATGTGTGTGCCAGTGTATACCTAAATGTATTATATCTACCTCCTACCTAATAATAATAATAATAATAGTATAATACACCTATTGTAATATAGGTACGTACGTGTATATAATATGGTAATCGGTCGATAAGTCCGAGGACATAAAGTCCGATTTGATAAAAGTTCGGATTCATTTTTTCAATGTTGACCAAAAAGTTCGAGAATAAAAATTATAATTGATCTAAAAGATTAAATTTTCGAAAAATTGATGACATTTTTTTATCTACAATAATTATAATCAGATTGATGTAGGTACTTACCTAGTGGATTCCCGACGTGTTTTTGTATTTTGACTTTTTACACTTGATAACTTCAGTTGTATAGGTATAAGATAAAATCAAACGCAATATATACATGTATATTTTAATCATTTCTTTTATATTTAAATTGGTAAATATGTACATTTTATCTGACAATAAATAAATAAATCCAAACTCTTGTCTGAAATTCGTATAGCTTAGTAGATTCCCAAATTTCTTGGGTAATATTTATACTTGTAATAAATTAATAAATACATAAATATACGCTGCGGCGAACAAATGTTTTCCGATTGATGGAAAATAATTTATTTACCTAATATAGTAATATCTATGGTAAACATAATAAAGCAAATTGTGTGATTTCGTGACTTTCTTGTGGTGGGGATAATATTTTTAATTCTTTTGTACATAGTATGGAATATTGCAGGTTCCCTATATTTTATCCGAGGCGGACAAACGTTCGTATTACTGGTTTCTATAGTTAAGGTTTTAATATTTCACATATTTGAATTTTGAAAATTATATTAATTAAAGATATTCAGATTAATATGTATAAAATATGCAGCTACAGCATTTAAACTCAAATAGGTAGACGAAATGACCTAACCTAAAATGAAAAAATATTGCTATCAGCTTTCATGTGAGTTTTAAATATCCATTACTTTAATACGGATTATATTTATAAAGTTAAATGACTATATAAATATTTATTTGATTAATTTTTTTTTTTTTAATATACACCAATAAAATATTTTATTGTTTTAAGCCGGATATCACCAATTCGAGTATAAACCCCACACATTGTATATGCGCAACAATCCGGGAATCAATGCCGTAGACATTCAGCTGTTCAAGAACCAATTAGGAATTATCATCGCATATTCATATGGCGTAGTAGGTAAACATATGGTTAAACGGTGATATTCGTGTATAAATAAAGCGTCATATTGTATGTATAATATACTCGTACCTACCTACAGGAAACGAATCCGCGGCGGGATACTTGTCAAAAACCTGGTTAACACGTTCGCCTCGGCTCGGCGCGACGGCCGCGGTGGTCGGTGGTTGCATATAATTCCGAATATCATCAAACACGGCGCGCAGCAACGGTGTCCGGTAGGTACCCATCTAAACATATTATAATAATACGTCATATATAAGTACACATTATATTATTATACATAATTTATGTATAGCAATACGATAAAATGGTGTGGTGACGTCCTCGGGGCGTGTAGGACGGCTTTTGCGGATTAGTGTCACGTTGAAATTATAATAATAATATAATATTGTATAATATATTAATTAATCGGCTGTGGAGTGTAAATAAGAAGCCGGGCGTTTTCGGTGCATTAATTGTGATGTTTTGAAATGCTCGCGTCAAGTGATCGCGCCGCGGGTCCAGTCGACGTCACCGGGACGCGGACGTGTTATTAGTTATTACCTACATTATATTATGTTATATGCGCACCATTGTGTGTGTGTAGTGTCGGACAACCTGTTATAGTCGTGCTCGTTTATGAAATGTGTGCCCGTGTAGAGCTGCTTGCCGAGTCATTGATTGATTATCGTTTTTCGTGGTTTTTCTCATTTATTTATTTATTGACAGATTATTTTTTCGCGAATTCTACACTCGGCTATTTATATTTGTTCGACAATCGAACAATGCACTGACGGAAACGCGTATAAACACTATAATATAACCGTCAGTCGTGTTTGGATGAGTCACGTGCACATAATATATAATAGTATAATGTACGCGTCTTGGTAATGTGCTATAATGTAATACGTTTGTACACTGGGACGAGCACGAGGACGCTGCAGCGCGTTCGCTTCTGCCGATGATGTCAATTTCATTGTTTACCGCGGCGACCGCATCGATCGATCATCGTGCGGCGCGCGGGAATGGATGAATGGTATTATGTACTACGTACATGTGTACAGAATGAAGTAACATTTGGTAGGCATGGCGGTATACCATACAAGATATTTTTTTTAAAGTAAACACTCGTTTTAAAGTTTTAACGTTTATGGAAATACCGTTTTTGGATATAGTTTAAAGCCATTACAAAACAGTGTTTTTGAAGAAAAGGTTCTGTATCTATGACGGCTGTACTTATATATTTTTCATTATATTTCATGTTTCGAAGCAGAGTATTTTTCTTAAAATTTAAGTGTGTGAAAATCGAATTTTGAACGAGTATATTACGTGTAATACCACTATCAGCATTTACGTATTATGTACCTATTTAGTGTTTGTCGAGTGTAGTGGAGTGGCATATATAAGGATTTTTCGCAAAATGTTAGAATATTAATTAATTACTGCTGTTAAAATTTTGAATTTTATAAATTGATGTACTCGGATAAAGATTCTGCTTCAGAATACGAAAATATCAATTATGTTGTCATTAAAAAGTTTAAAAAAGTTTAAAATAACTATAAAAATTATTAAAAATATTTTTTTATCAAAACTTGAAGTTATTTAAAAAGAATATTTTCAAAATCATTAAAACTTTTTATCTGTGTATATTGTACATAATATGTTGATCTAATATATTCTATTTTGCATAAATACTGTGAATTTGTTCGTTGTTTGTTAATGTCGTGATAAGATGATAGCCTGATCACCTTGAAAATATAACATGAAATTTCTGTGTTATCAAAAATATTATTTGCTAGCAAAATTTTCGGGGAATTAAGTTTTAACAGTTCAGACTGATTGAATAGTTAATAATTTTATATTCATTATGTTTTTATTTTTATTTTAATTACTCATGTAATACGATAGTTAATTTAGTATTATAATACACATGACCGATTTTAATTAATTGAGAAAGTGCTAGCTGCATTTTAATTAAATTTGTCAGCCATATTATATTCAATACGTGTACTTTTAACATAGAAATATGTTTAATAGACAACCATTTGTTACACACTGCAATAATATATATATATGCTTAATAATATAAGATATATAACTAGTAGTTAGTGTTAATTTATAATGAACGTTGGTTGCATTACACCGAGATCTCATCTTGTATATTATGTAGGAATTTATAACTTGATAGATATATATAAATTGTCGTGTAATAATTAATAATACAATTATATTATTATAAATATCATACATTATGTTACTGCATATTATTGTAACTTATTCCGATTAAAATATGACGAATGAAAAATGTAATGTAAATATTGATAAGTTATGTTGATACCACATTTTAGTAATAAACCAAATACAATTAGCCGCATAAGAAGATAATTGTACCTATAGTTTATGAACGGAACGTTGAATATCTTAGTCTTTCGATGTTTTTTTTATTACTATGACATCTTTTATAGCAGTAAAAATCATCAACTTTGAAAGTGTTTTCTGATAGGAAAATGGATGTAGTTCGAAATTTGGGGATTTGGGTTGGAGGTAAAAAATAAAAATTTCCAATATTTTCACAATAATTAGAGAAAAACAAAACAACGAAAATCTTCACACAAAAATAGTTTTCTACGACATATATATATATTTTTTTTGTAGTTAAAAATAAATAACCGGAGGAATGTGAATTTTCAATAAATACTATTAAACAAATTTTCAAGAAATTTAATTTTTAAAATATTTGTACTTTATTTAAACATATTTAAATATGTTGATCTTTTTTTAGATTTTAAGTGATTTATTTTTGATAATATTTTTATTTTTAGGTAATAAAATCTGAAAATATTGATTCTAAGATTCCTTATAATATATTTTTCCATAAATGTAATTCGGGGGCTGGGTGCTTTAAGTACTCCCAGTAATAAAAGTAGCACCCAAATAACATATACCATTTGTGGTTAATATTATTTCATATTCTGATAATAATATCATTTAAATCATTATTCATTGTTTGATCATGAAGGTTGCTTATTAATCGCATCGTATAATTCATAATCATAATTCATTTGAGATTAACTGAAAAAATAGTGACTTTAGTATTCTAGTTTTTTCATTGAAATTACGAATCTGCAAGGTTTATCTTTAAAATTTTTTAAAGATATTGAATACACAGTGGCAAAATTTACTTATAGAAATTAAACAAAATAAAGATTTTAGTTATTAATATAGTACTCTGTAATTTGTAATTTAAAAAATATTTACTTTAAGAATTTTTGTCATTAATCACGTATATTATTGTTCTAAATACACAATGACATTTAAAAATATTTATACTAACTTTAAGTTGTTATTTTTACTACTAGTCAATGAACCTATCTATCTAAATTATATAAAATATTTTATAATACGTCGGTATTAAGAGAACGTCGTACCCGCATATGTTGTCTCCGTCTTACAAATGCGTAACATGGCAAATAGTACTCTCAGAAGATCATGTTTAGCTCCTTCAGCTTGAAAATTAGAATGAATTGACCTCTTTTGAAATTTAAAAGTGAGATTATTATCTAGGGCATCTCATAGGCTTTTTATTATATTTTAATTTTAAAGCAAGTTATGAGTATTTTAAAATTGTAAATTGCTTGCACGTCTTAAAACACACATAACTCGCTTTAAAATAAAAATATAATAAAAAGCCTATGAGATGCCCTAGATAATAATCTCACTTTTAAATTTCAAAAGAGGTCAATTCATTCTAATTTTCAAGCTGAAGGAGCTAAACGTGATCTTCTGAGAGTACTATTTGCCATGTTACGCATTTGTAAGACGGAGACAACATATGCGGGTACGACGTCCTCTTAACTTATAGGTATAAGTTACAAATGAAACAATTATAAATTAGTCATTAAATATATTATAAATAAATTATCTGGTGTTATAAAAATAATTTTGTGATATATTAGATGTTTTTGAAAAATATAAGTTCAACCAACCGTATTAGTAATTGTATTAAAAATAAACAATAAAATATTCTTAGAAATAGAACCATCTCCGCTTAGAATTGTTTTTCGTGTATTGATTTATCATTGAACAAAAAGTAAACACATTTATTAACAATAATGATATTTTATAGTGTAGATAAAATGAAATAGTTTACTTAAACTCAAAGTGTTTAATATAATAGGCATAATGAGGCGTAATAAATAAAACTTGCTATCATATACATCTCGTTTTACGTCTGTATATCTGTAACTCTTTTTCATTCAAAGGTGCATTGGCCATTGATAATATTGAACTTAATTATTTATTATACTTAATTTAAATACAGTTTTGTAGATAGATATAGAAATACGTGACGTTGATGTTTATAAATCTTCGCCGTGACTTATTTATTGTGTTTTTTATAACTTTATTGTGAAAACCACACGTCTGCAGGCTTAAATACATATTGGTACACTTAATTATATGTTTAGCAAGTGCGGTTCTAATGAGGCTATTTAATATTGTTGTACATATTTTTACTATGTTTAATATACTAACACACAAACGTTATGCCAATTAAATAAATAAATGAACATATGCATTGTAACTATTGAGAATATAATTTGCATAAAAATGTAATTACAAAATATATAGTAATAGATTTATAATATTGCATGGATATTACAAAATATATTGTAATATTCATTTAATATATTGTAAATGATATTAATTATATGGTACTTTTTGTTCTATCCATTAACAAAATTGATAATATACTACATTAAAAACGCATTTATCCGTTATTTTTATTTATTAACTTCACCAATCTTATTTACTGTAATAAATAAAATTTAATATATGATACCAAATTGCGAGGTCATAAACCATGGGATTAGTTTTTCGGTTTCTATAAAAATAAATTACCATTTTGTCTATATATACTTTCAAGGCTGGTATAAACATGTGGCTTGAAAAACTAAATATGAAGAGTATTATAATATATTATATTGATAAAAAATGAAAATCTATTATTAATTTCTAAACTGTGATGGTCGAAGAGTTTAAAAACTGCAGCAATATTAACTTCTTCACTGTTAGAAAAACATACAACGTGTGTTTACATCGGTAGTGTTCAAAGTAAAGGAAACATGTGATTCGGCCTTTATGTAATCGACCGCTGTCGCGGTTAATGACCTAGCTATTATGACGGCCACGCTGAGTAGCATCTAGTGTACGCAGTTGTGCCGAGCTGAAATAGAGAAAGAGACATAGAGAAACATACACACAATATTGAGCTTGTAAATGTTTTTTTTTCTCATTTTATTTTTCGAACGGCGGTCGTAAACGAGATTCAAATGAATCGGCATATTATTATTGGGTAGGCCACAATGCGGGGGTGTGTGTTGTTTGTTTAAGAGACCCGCGTATGATATACAATAATATAGGGCGTTGACACCCACTGCCGCCATCAGGACTAGTGAGTTACTATACATTATAATAATAATATAATATAATATAATATAATGTGTAGTTTATACACCGCGCTTTTATTGCGTTATTGACTGCGTAATATTATACTTGATTTCAGTATTCAATGTTATTGTAATTATTTTTAAGTATATATTAATAAATAATAGTATTATGGATCATATAAGTCATCCGATGATATAATATCATTTTCGTTGTCGCTAGTAGTAATCTTCTATAAGAAAATAAAATAAAATAATGGACGCGTATGTGTATTGTATATATTTATTGAGTGAGAAAATCACTGTAATGATTAAAGTTAGTTTTTATCCAAGACTTCTGGTATGCATACACTTAGACGTGAGTTTAGGTATCACCATCTTTATTTATTAATATGTAAGTTTGAAGATCAAATAGCCAAGGTACATTCATTACAATGATGACCTAAGTCCTAGATACGTTTAAATGGCTAAATAGATAGGAACATTATAAGTTATAACAATACGTGATATATCTGAGATCGACTTTAGGCAAATTCGTGGAAAACATTTATGAGGAATACATATGTGGAAAAAAGGATCACACTCATAATATATCGGAATAATCATCAATAATAAATTTAAAATTGTATATATGTTACGGTAAAAAAAAGTTAAAGATCAAAATAATGTTATTTTCTTGTAAATATTATGATAATTATACTTAGGAAATCAGTAATTATTATTATTTTTTTTTTTTTATATTGATACTACTTATTTATAATTTTTAAGGTGTAACGATATCGTTAATTTTAACACGGAATGTTGTTAATTTATTGGCATTAAATATAATATTTTGTAAAATTGTGGTCTATAAGTTAAATGGGTAACTGGAACGTACTAATGTATACGAAATATAATATATATTTTAACTTAAAGATAATATTCCTAAGTTAGTCTTTCACAATACGTATCGTTTTGTATACTTACTTATACATATATTTTTTGTATTATTTTTCGTATGCTTCAGTACTCATAATAAATTGTTTTTATATTCATTAATTTTTATTAATAATATAATTCAATAAGGATGAATTCAAAATGAAAATCAAATTAAACAATATTATTTTTGATATAATTTTAATAAAAAACTTAAAGACAACAACTAATTTCTAACTATTGATTAGAGCAGTTTTAATAACTATAATGAGTAAGCGTTTATTAAAGATCGTACATCATTTATTTGATACAACTTTGGAAACACCGGTTATTATATATTCTGACAATGGCTAAGAATTTGTTATTAAATCATTATTAAGCTTAAATCTAATAAGTTATAAGTGACTATACTTCTAAAAAATTTACACGAAAAACTTCTTCATGGCTTTAGTCAAAAATAACGATCGATAGAAAGAGCTAATCAATGAATGATATATCGAAAATATGCTAGGTTAGATATGACACGTATGATAGTATTAGATTTCAGATGAGTAATATACAATTTTAAAAGAACCGTGCATTGCATTTCGTGTTATTGTTATTATTGTTTAATAATTTTTTAACATTTTATTAAATAATCAAAGTTGTGGAAAGTCTATCTTTGAAGCAACGTTCAGGTACAGAGCAAAAGTTAGTTTATATAACCAATAGATATTTCAATAAATTAAATTTAAAATTTAAGTATGAAAAAAGATATTGAAAAATTATGTAGTAAATGTCCGAAAATAATGATAACAATACAAACAATAAAGATAAAAGGATTATTGCAAATGAACACAATTATTTTATGATGAGAAAACTTTTGATATCGAAAAAGGTTTTCTTTAACACAAATATACAAGATCTGAAAATTTTCCATGCAAAGACATTTTACATAATCTCAAAAGTCTACTTAAACTTCTTTGAGAAAAAAAAATAGATAACAATTAAAAAATTAATAAACTGTAATATTCTAGTAGACTCACAGATTGTAAAAGATGTCAATCATATAAAGTGTAAGACGAATAAATGCGCCTACCAAGAAGTTGGAAGTTATATTAAATGAAATACCTTAACTCTTTAGTATAGGTATGAAAATAAATAATAATTTTAGTATAATCTTATTTATATTATTATTGCACAATAGTATCCAATAACTCAACAGACATATTATAATCATAAAATGATAAATTAAATAGATTCATGAATATAATATGTACTAATATCATGAATAATTGTATTTACTAAAATGTAAATACAATTGAATACATCATTGATTGGCATTGTTTGAAACTGGGATTTCTTTTTAATAAAAGAAAATAGTATTTAATTTGTTGTTTATTGTTCAAAATATGTAAAATAAAATGCAGCGCCCCTATGCAGTCTATAGATGTAAAAACCCACTAGACCGATTTTTATAAAAGTTTTCAAAAAGTTCTCAGAGATATCAGAAAAGTTTAGACGGTAGTTTGAATCGCGTTCGAAAATATACCATGTACAAATCTGCTATGTGGATCGCCCATCTCAGTTGACTTTGTTCACAAATCGTGTGATACATCGATGCCAATTTGCCCGTGAACTGATGTCTTGTGTACTAAAACCGAGGTACGTCGATATAGCTCCGTATTTTGTGTTAGTTAATTTTTTCCTGACCGAAATCGGAATATACAACTAGTATATATACTGTCGCTGTGACCTCGTTTGGCGATCGCGTACGTAATGCACATCATCCGCTGCAGCAATCTATCGATCCCCCTTCCCTAATAGGGCCATGCCCAATAGTTCACCGCACGCGTAAAACTCGTTTCTTCCTATAGATTGTGTAGTACTACACACTATTACCTATACCTACAACTCACCATCGCCGATCAACTGTGGCTGCACGTACTCAGTCAGCTGTGTGTGTGTGTGTGTGTGTGTGGAATGCGGAATCTCGTTGAGCACGTAATATATATTTTCGGCACCCAATTTGACTCGGCTCGATTAATTACCGGGCGGCTAGGAGGTATAATACAATATATACCTACATAATATATTATAATATAGTATACGTTCAGTGCGAGCGCGTGCGCATTTCGCGCCGGAACCAGTTTTTTAGTGCCAGCAAACCGACAAATTTATCTCGGAGCGAAAAACAGAATATCTCCCCTTCTACGACCATCCACTTATCAAACCAACCACACCACCCGAACAACGTGCTCGGGTATCAACAACCTGAATTATTAAAAGACGTACGAAATTTCAAAACAATTATAGAAGTGGTAATAATACAATAAAATGAAAGTTTACTCTGTGAAAATAATAATTGTAATTTGTAGATGATAAAAATATTATTATTATGCATCGCCTGTTGTCTTGGAGAGGACACAGTCACTGCCATCGCCGCCGCATTCCATGTCCAGGACTCGTGGTCAACTTTTCATAATTTTATCATTATTATTATTTATAATATTTATACAGAAGAAACAAAAGTTATTTTTAAGCGTCAACACACGCGCGCCCGCGTTTTTATAATCGCCATTTAATTCTTTTAGTGTACATATTATTATAATAATATACACCCGCGGAGCACCCGTACGACATAATCTGAAACATAATCCGGTAGTCGAGTCGTATCGGAATCGGTATTTTTTTTGTAATATTCTCGTATATGTTTTGTCATGCTCTTGCTTCACAAAAGGATTATATATGAACGTATAGAAATAGTGGCACAGCCAGTTATGCTGACAGGCCAGAACGGGTTTTTTTTTGTTTTTTTTTTAACGCCGCGACTGCGTCGGCGTATCCGCGAAACCTTCACCCGACTGTACACATGCGGTAGATATAACTATATATATAATATTATAGTTATGCATTGATATTGAAAAAAAAAATTTTACTCCAGCTACTATTGTACACCGGTAACAATAAATTATTCGATTAATAATAAACCCATCAGTGTTAATATTTAATTTGATTGTCCAAACTCCGAATATACATAGCCGCACACACCTGCAGCCGCTGTAATTGAATCCGAAGAGTTACGACGTCACTCCATTTAATGAAATGTTAAATCAATGTTTGTTTTGGTATTTTACACATAGTGTTTAGTCAAGGTAAAAAATAATATGGTTAAAAAAATACACAATTTCGTTGTTGTGCGCATGTTGAAGTTTTATGACGTAAAATATGACACATGAAATAAATTATTGGTATAAAGTATTTTTAATTATATGTCATTTTAGTTGGATAATAATTTTTAAGCATATTTAAATGCTAATCAGTTCAAATAATTAATAGTTATAATCTGACATTCAATAATAATTAAATTAAGGTATAATATACTTAATCGTTGATTTTGGTTTTAATATATATCCAAATAACTGCAAAATTTATTTTAATTTGTACATACTACATACGTACAGTTGCGAGTTGTATTTATGTAAAATAATAACTCGCTCTTATGCGTGTATTAGGCAGATATTAGTCATACCATGTTAATAATTAATGATAAGCTAAAATTTAATTTTTATATTAGGTAAACGTAAAGTTTAGTAAAAATAGTAAATTGTACTGTATTAAGTTTAACAAAACTCATTAAAATATAAAATATTTTCAAATAATAATATTATTACATTTTATAAGATAACTTATATCACAATAGAAATTAAAAATAAATTTTATTATTAAAAAAATATAAATGTATAAATAATGAGTATTGGACAATAAAATCGTTTTAGCTCTTTTCGAGTACCTATACTTATATATTTTGAAAATTACGCGCACAATATCGAACAAAATGTACAGACAAAATGTAAAACGAATGTTTTGGCGAAATTCCAAATACTGTGGATTCCCCAATACAGACGAATACGGTGTAATATGCAGGCATTGAATTACGATAGTATAAAGGTTTCCCTTGGTTTAAGAGGTTTAAGACGTTGATTATTTATTTGTTTAAGTTTTGGTATTGAAGGTAATATATAAGCCCAGTATTCAAATGTACCGAACGTCACTGAGAATTCGATTATCTCATCGATTATCATGTATAATTTATCTAATTTTCATACGAATGAAAAATCCCGAATATATAATGTTATGTAGTTTGTACATAATATTATTAAATGTAGGCATTGCACGAAAACAGTATAAATCGTATTGTTGTATGCCCATAAGGCAACGTGCATTCATGTTTCCAGTTTCATGTGATGGATTACAAAAACCAATAACGATTAGGCAATAGGTATTAAACGTGTGCATAATAATTATTTATCATATTACATTATTATATAGATAATGGCGTGGGTGAGGAAGGAGGAGGAAATATCATACGCTACGCCGTCTATGTACCACTTCAGTGCACACACGCCACGCGGGCATACTCGTCTGTCAACAAAATATTTTTATTAGGTATTAGGTATGTATAACATATTAATATCGGTACAAATGAAAATAAATATCATTTTTATAGATTATTTGTTGATTTTTGTTTATTATTACAGGATTTAACAATAAAGCAATGTGAACTAAATAACATAAATATAAATTGTTATAATTAAATGAGAAAGGACAATATTGACTATATATTAAAAGAGTTTTTTAGTTCAATGTTTTGAGACATTTTTAATCTATATTTGATTGACTATGTACCTACAAAGTTATAGTTAATATTTATTATTATGTTACTAAGATTTTATTTCAATTTTAATAGTTCATTCTTTAAGCATTTTTTATATCGGATATCGTATCCAAATATTATATTTTTATATTTATATAATGTTATTTAGGTTTTGTTATTCATTTATCACGCATATAGAAAATTATAAATTTGATCAAAACAAGTGTTATTGTTATATTTGTAGTTGGTAATATATTACAAAATATCGTTTGAAATCAACTTATTTGTTGGAGACATTGTATGTATTCGTTTTTGTGCGTGTCTGTGTGAGCACTGAGCACACGCACGTCTGTACGCGTTTACACAAAAATAATTTACGTTCATCTTGGATTTATTTATCGTTTTATTTACGCAATTTTCTTTGTGGTCTCACGGATATGTGAGAGTACTGTTCAGGATATTTACTCCGGCATTCGATATCGGTAGTCGAAACGAGCCAATTTTAGTCCGTTGTCGTTTCGAAATTCGAAAAATGCAGACGTAGTCGTTATATAAGAGCGTCGGCTACACTGGGCGAGGACGCAAAATAAATAAATAATAATAATAATAATAAAAAAACCAAAGGTTATCGGGCGCATATATGCGGACAGACGGGGCAATATCGGTTTACCGGGCGCGTGAATTATATCCATTATAATTACAAGCCACAAATCAGCAACGTCTCACTAGAGGGACGGACGAACGAATGGTTTTCACAAGGACCGGCTGTGAATGATAAATCGATTGCCGCCGTTTGAGTGGATAACGTCAAAATTGTTAACATTTTTGTTTTTTTTTCTACAATTTTTCTACATCCAATATAGTATCGCACATTCTAAAGGTTTGAGTCGTATATGCGGCGTAGTATTTACGATTCTCCACGACTCGACATCGAATCGGTAACAAACACATTTACATAATAGATATACCTATATGATATCATTTATATATATATATATATTATATACTTATTATGTGTTTCTTAACCCAGTGATAAAAACATCATCGGGATAAGTTTATAAAGCATATTTGTACTTAATATAACTAATACATATATACCAAATTATGTATTAAAGTCAAAAGGGTAAACATTTTCAAAGTACCAACTTTTAAATTATCATATAATATGTTATTATATTATTATTAATAATAATAATAATAATAATAATAATAATAAATAAATAATATAATTTAATATATTATGTAGCATATGTAGCTAGTACGTTTAACAGGACAGTGATAATATAAATACCAAGAAGTCGGTAAATCAGAAATCAAATAAATGAAAGAACCGATTTCCCAGTACCGCTCAAAAATCATTAAACCCTTGAAAATCACACCTCTTCATATTGATATCTGGGAGGTCTTCTATATTTATTGTAAAGGTCTCAAAACGCCGGTCCAGTATATTATTATTTCGTTAGATTGTTGCACGAAGGAGGCGGTTCGCACGTCACTTACATTGTATAAACGTGTTTGTAATGGATTGGCAAATCGAATATTTCACTTATTTCAGTTATTTGAGTGCGTATTGAGAGATTGCATTTTGAAGGATGACCGTGGACATTGCAAAACCATTTGACCGGAGGCAATAATCGAGTGTAGGGTGTAGGCAGTGGCCAAAACCTATCGTATACTTGATTCACGGGTGCAAAATTACAGATAATCGATGTTGTCTGTACAGCAGTTACTGTGGTGTGCCGATGGTGCGTAAAACGATACCACTTTCTATAGAGAAGTGCTATAAAGAAAGGTAGATGTAGTTTAAATGTCTTCAGTGCGACCCGACAGTGAGTTTTGCTGTCGTGTAAAAGATTAACAGATTAATACGAAAGAGTTCAATGCCGTTTGCAGTAGTGCAATAATTGCAGTAATATATTCCGTCGAGTCATCTTGAAATGGATTTTTTTCCGAATCCAATATCACGAATCGAACAATTATTCGTTTTCCGGGCGGTACGCTGAGTTGTAAATAGTAGTTGTAAACCTATATATTAAAATATATATGTATATATATATATATTTATAATGTATATACACGATCTAGCTGACCAAAGCGTAGATATAATAATATTATATTATGCCTAACCCGAAAATGTCAATTATTATTTTTGGGTTGTACATAGTATATCTTATACTATTTACATCATAACGGTACAACAAGCGGTGCTTAGTTAAAAGGGTTTTTTTTTGCGTACAAACGTTATAGGTTTCACTGGTGTGGTTTTAATTGAAGGTTTTCCGGTATAAACCTGCACCCGGCCAGCACATTATATTACATACACACGCGTTACACACAAACGTTATTTATACTCAGTCAATTTCTCACCTTTTTCGGCGGTACCATCTTCTCTATACGTATGTATTGTACTATATAGATACGTATTGTAGTACGCATAATATGTCCTACCTATTCTAGTGGCGGCGGCCAGTGGATTACGAAGATCGCGAAGCGGCATTTTTATTTTACGATCCGTATAGCTTTACAATCGGGGCCGGTTGACGAAGTCGTAAAATATGTCACAATAATGAGGGTGCCCATCGAACGGGATTTATGACCCGGACACTCGTAAACCGTATAGCAACAATAACAACATTTTTGAATGAAACCCATCGACTCAAGTCTCGAATATTATGATGATGATGATGTGTTATTGAGGGACCGGCGGCTGCGTACAGCAGTTTAGTACATTATAATAAAATAATATTGTTATATGTGTATTGTACGCATATAAGGTAGTGCGCAGTCGGTCTCGGGTCAAATGCGTTCGTATACTTAGGTACACCAATACGCCATATATGACGCGCGTATAAACGTAACTATATTAAATTTGCGTATAATATAAAATATTAAGTGTGCCAGTTACATTATTATTATTATATTTTATATTAACACGGTTTCGTATACACACACACTATTCATCACACTCTTTTTTTAGACTACATTCAGCTACTTGCGCGTTGTAATTTATCATTTCAATTCGTTTTTTTTCTATATGTATCCATATATTGCATCCATAATGAATGTATATACAGTTGATTTCTAATACCTAGTACCTATATGGCTATATAACCTATATATTTATTTTACTTTGTACATCCAATAAACCGTTTATTATTTTAATACATGCCGTCTCAATATTAATATGACTCCTCCGAATGACTGAATATCTTGCCATAATGCGGGATTTTCTATATTCATGGACAGCAATTATCTTTCATTTTCACTTGCTTCGTTGAGTCCAAAAACGTATCTTCCAAAGCCGACCTGTTAATACTCTTCTGCGACGTTTCTGATTATATACGATGGACCATAAGTGCAGTATAATGTGTGTGAATCTTCCATTTTCGTATGAGTTAATTACGTTTATCCTGATTAGTCCTCACTCGATAAGTAAATATAAGTGATATTTAAGTATAAAATCTTTAGGATTAATTTGTCTGTTAGCTGTTTTTACATACTTTTTTTTCGTTTGTCTATGATTATATTCATATTCTTCCGTTTTATATATCTACAGTTTTCAAAAAGTTGAAAGTTGATACGTTGAGGATCTAGATAAAGTTTTTTTGAGTGTATTATATATATACTATATATTATATTACGATAAACTGTCAAGTCAAGAAAGTTTTTAATGTTTTACATACTACTCATTTATAATATAGGTAACTACTTCTACTATTACTGCTAATTATTATTACTTTATTGCTACATAATATTCACTTTTATTTTTTTTAAGTTAAGAGTTTATTATTAATTATTAATTATTATTTATATTGCATGATACTTTATTTTTTTAATTGTCGATGAACATTTTATTATAAAATTTATAAATTAATTATCTCCATAAATTTTTACATATTTATTTACCCAAACAGTATAAAACTATTAACATTTTTTTCAAACAGATCATATTTTAGGGGATTCGCCTAAGTCATAAGTGGTCTACCCACTTATATAAGTTGAATCTTATAATTTGTAGATGATTATATCATGAAAACTAATGTAGGTATTTACCTGCTAAAATCCCATAACTAAGTAAAATTTTATAATTTAAAATTTAGTTTTTAAACCTATAAAATAAGTAAAACCTATTTTATTTTACAAGTATAAAAACTAATAGATATTCATTTTTAAACCATTTTTAATGTGTTAAAAAAATGTCGTCGGTTAAAAATTTTTAGTAAATTAGCCTATTTAAACAAGTTTAATCTTATATTATTTCAACTTAAATATTATTACATAGAGTATAAAATCAATCTATACAAAACATAATATTTATTAATTATTTTGATAGTTATATGAATTTTAATTTAAAAACCATACTTCTCCCTGTACCTATAACGGTTATGTACTAGTATAATATAACCATGATACCTATCTATACATGATTTCTTTCAATTGTGTACATTAGTTGTTTTTTTTCTCCATCTCGTAGTATATGATCGTCATATACATTCAGGTAGGTATTACCTTAATTGGGACGCGTTAGACTACAGCAGACAGTATAATTGGATGACAAATCGGTCGGCGTTTTTTAAACGAAAACACAAACGGACGGATTATAAACCGCCCGGACGATACATATACATATTATATTTATATGTGTACAATGTGCACAAAGTTGAATATTATGTTATGCGATGCTTTATGTGCGGGCCGCGTCTTTGCGCGCGACCAAACAACGGGATCGGGTTACTCTCATTTATAATAAAAACGAAGGGAAACGAATATTATTAAAATAAAATATGGAACTCTGCGCGAGGAGTTGACAATTTTAAAGGTCATCGTTGCGGTTAGCATTTCAAACGGTTTCTCAGCACTTGATTTATTTTGTCACTCACAAGCATATAATATTATTCCTCCGGGGCTTTTGTCATAGCAGACATCAGTGTCTATTATTCAATATACAAATATTAAAGATAAAACATTCGAGAAATTACGTAGTGTTTGTAATTGCCAATGCTATAGTATACCGAAAATAAATACTCATTAGTATTTTAATCATTTTTTTAGACGTATTAAGAGATTATTATTCATTAAGCTTATTAATTTATTAATTAAAACATTGCATCGAGATTTAAATTAATGTGACTTTGAGCATATAGTGATAATTATTTAAATAATTTGAAAAATTAATTAGACCTATTTTAAACGTTATAATGTTTATAGTTTATACCAATGTTTCAGTTTTCACTTTGCCTTTAATGGTTTAGAAATGCGTTGGATCGATTAAAATTTTTTGCAATTTAATAAGTTCTTTATATACTTATGTAAACTATGATTATATATTGTATTCTATTAAAGCGTAGGTTGTATATTAATTTAAATTTTAAATTTATCTATTATTGTTTTGACAGTTATAGTCAACTATTTATCAATATATTATTTTTAATTAATAGTATGATATTTCATTGTTCATTCACCTTAGCCAAAATAGTGACAAGCAATAACGTGAAATAGGTTAAAAATAATTTAATTTTTTTGTTTATAATAATGTAATAATCTTGCATTTAATAATCAATTATTTAGATTTTTATTGTTTCGATAAATGTTTTATTCATAAATTCTATGTTAATTATTTATATGTTCAGGCTAATAATTCCTAGTATCTACTACTATAAAATTTAAATTATAGTTTTATAAGCCAATTGTCAGGCGAGTTTAATGAATAATGATGATATTAATCAAAAGTTACATTTTTAATACTTATATCAAATCATTTTTTAGACCAATTGTTAATTCATCTAGGTATTTTTGGATGCGTATTATCACAAATATATAATTATAATAATTACATTATTATTTATAATAAATAATAAATATATCTACATACGAGTAGGTTCACTAATATAACATGTATTACGTATTTATAATGTTGTATGTAATAATAACTAATATAAATAACAATTTCCCAATATTTTATTTAATACTAAATATGTAATAATAAAAATTTAAATACAAAATAAAGTAATTGTATGTATTAGGTACGTTCTCCGAGTGAAAGAAAGATTGCGTTTGGTGACGTAAAAATTACAATAAACCGCAATATATCTTATATTGAAGATATTATTAATTTAGATATAATAGAAAAAATGTCAGAAGCATTACATTTTAAACAGAAACTGTTTATTCAGATTCAAAAACTTTAAGATAAAATTCCTTTGTAGATTAAGAGTGAACTCAAAGAAACAAAAAAATGAATTTTCCGAAGCTCACCGATTTCCTCTCTATGTGCCCAGTATCGATTATCTATGTTTATACGATTTATAAACGTATAATAATATGTACACCTATATTTTTATAATAACTTGATTGTATATTACGTTGATAATATTGTTCCGTGTATGTATATTGAATATTATGTTGTTTTAAAATAAACAAAAAAATATTACAAATATAATGGAACGAGACAGTGCACCACCGTCAGAAAAAAGAATTAAATTTCAAGTTAACCATCATGCAAGTCGGAGTGAAATGTCTCCGTCATGTGCTTTTGATGTATGTCCCGATTCACAATTTACTGATTCGAGCCAAAGGTTAGTTTGTTTATTTTAATAAGACTGATCTCTGTATAACTTCGTAATTATATTACAAGATAGTGAAGAAGTAAAATATTAATTAGATTAATAGATATTAGTTTTAAATTATGTTTATGACTTAATATGGTTAGTCAACGAAATGTGATAAGTGGTATTCGACGATGTGCATGTGCGTGTTGAAAAAATACTTTTGTTTAATAATTATATATCGATATATTAAATATATTATATTATATATACTGTTTTATATCATAACAGTGCTCTTAGTAAAAAAGGTCGGCAACAATGATACAGGGAACAGCACCGTGAAGAACTAAAACAACTTGAAGCAGAAAGACGGAAACGTAGGTAAACAAAATAGTCAATGATATTAATTTAGAAATTATTTCATAGTCATTTAATTCACCATATATTTTCAACATTATTACAAAAAAAAAAAAATTTTTGATATTTCACATCTGCCAGGCGTCCCGCGACGGCTCAGGTTATTTTAATTGCTGGAATGCAATATTTAACTGCTAATCGTTGAAATCTGTCTTAAAAGTTCTTTTGCCTACAATTACAATTATTTTTTTGTTTAGCTTGTTCGTAATTCTATTTAAATATTGAAATATTTTATTTTTTTAAGCTTGATTCTCGCAACTGTTTTTTCTGTTTATTGATCTTACTAACATAATAACTGTTTTCTCGTTGAAGTTCTTTTATTTTCTTGTTTCTGCAAATTAACTCTTTGTCTGCTAAAGAATTTTTATCTTTTAACTGTTGATTCAGAATTAACAATCTTTTATTACGATTTTCTACTTCTGACAATTTTTCCATTGTATCTACCGTATTTTTAATGTTAAATATTTCGTGGTTTATTGTATTTTTTACGTCACAAAATGCGATCTTAGTTTCATACAATTTCTCACATACGATGTTAAACTTAGCAGAAAGTTTTTCCTGTTCAAACTTTGAATTTGTTTCGATTTGTTTCATCGAATCTAGAAGTTCAGTTGTTGTATATTTACAGTCCATTTCAAATCGACTATCCATGTTAATTTTTCTACGTAAATTACAATTTTCCTCTTCAATAGATTTCAAATTTATACTTAGTTTTTTTACCAAGTCATCTTTTTCCTTTATTTCGACCTGAGTAACAGTTAATGAATGAACATTTTATAATTTTATTCATAGTTTACTTATTGTATTATTTAAGAAGTTATAATTTATAAAATATAAAAGGTATAACTAAATCGTTGTTCAGCATAATTTGTATTATTTATATATAACGTATGTATTGACAAATTTATTATTACTAAATATTAGTATATTTGATTCATTTAAAAAATTAATACTATATTATAGAAAAGTAAAAAATAGAAATTAATAGTTGTTTATTTTATTTAAAATAAAAAATCGTTTTACATAAAAAATTCATTACTGAATTACAATGATTAATTATTCTATAATTTACTATTTATTTAGTTATTAATAAAGTATTAAAGTACTACATTAATGAAACAATATGTGTTCTCACAAGAAGTAGAATTAATTTGTTTACGCCTAATATATGTAAACATAAAAAAATGCAAACATATAATAAAATTAAAAGATACTTATTTAATTACTTTATAGCTGTATAATTCATCAAGGACACATTCTCTAAGTTCTTTCATTTCCTTTAATTTGGCAAAAAGTATGCTCTCGTTCAATTTTAGCGAGTTATACTGAGTAATGATTTCATTAGTTAATGTACATTGTTCGTTATATTTATTCTCCCAATCACATATCTATTAAAACAACATTAAGTATTAATTAGGATTTAGTTTTACCATATTGCAGTTACTTTACAAATTGATCTGACTCCGAACACATTATTAATAAATTTATATTTTTTATAAGTTTTAAGTATTATAAAAATATAACAAATTATTTTTGTTTATAGCAACGGTATGTTATAGAATCTGCATTTATTTAGTAAACAATTTAAGCTAAATTTATTCTGTTCTTATGCTTTGATATGTATATTGAATATTCGCAGTAAAAGATGAGTATTTTTTAATTTTTTATTATCATTTAAACCTTAAAAATAATGTGTTTCGTGGTCTTACATGTTTTTTTTTTGATGCGTTGTAGTCTGTAGAAAAACTTTAAAAGTTTTACAATCTTAAAATATAGGCAATTGTGCATTGATACTTCAAGGTTAATTCTCGAATTATCCAGTAACTTACAATTTTAAAAATAAACTAAAAAATGAAACTGTCCACCAGTATTTATTAATAAACATATTAATGGTTATTTTTTTTTTAATTGCAACTATTATATCAAATCTTAGGTGGTAATTTAAATCAATTATTGATTTTATTATAAAAATATAATAGATAGTCTATCTAATGAGCCTGTATAGTGCATTTTCAATTTTGTTCAATAAATTTATAAATGAAAGGAAATACATATATACTGAGTAGTAATACATCTTAAAGACCATGATTAAAATATTATTAAAAAAATTCTTATTATTATTATTTTTAATTAATATATCAATAGTAAATATTAGTAGCTACTAACTAATATGAATTTAAATGAACTAAAATTTCAAATGTCAAATTGTCAAACTCGAAACCAGATAGCGCTCTAAGTACACACCTAATCAACACGCATTATACATACTTAAAGCGTTATTAATTATGTATTCAAACAAGTTTATAGTTTATTTTTCAATTAATACAAAATAAAAGCATAAAGTTATTATAAGTTATTTTGACAAATTACAAACTTAGGTATTTATGTTACGTTGTGTATGATTAAGTAAATGTTTTGTTGTTTTAATTTTCAATTGAATAAGATTTTAAATACATATATACATTGTGCTCAATACTGCACATATGCAGTGCTGTAATATGCATCTAAGATACTTTTTAAGTTACAATTATTATTATATTAGTATAAACTGAGAATTTGAATTTCTCAAGTAGTCAAATAGATAACACTTGCTATTACATATATTTTATTTACTTATAATTTATTTAATAGGTTATTAAATCCAAATTTTTATTGTTTAACTATGATGAATAATAAATTGATAAATTTTATTATTTATTAATTATATTTAAAGATATAAAGCATAAAAATTATAGTATTTTAAATCATGTATTTTTTTTTTTAATCTTTTTTTTTTACCTTAATTCAGTAACTCTATATTTTTAAATATTGAATATTTGCTAAGAAAATACTTTTGTTTTGTTAAATAAGTCTTAAGACACTTTCTAAAAGTAAGGTATTTAGACACTATTTAAGTTGAGTTAAGTATCTGAATTTGTATTTAAATAATAATTAAAAGAATCTTATTACAGTACTATTTGTATATGATCGGTCGTTTTCTAAATTTATTTTTAGGAAGAGATATAAAGTTGAAAAAAAAATTATTCAAATTAATAAAATCGATAAAGAATATAATATACCTAAATGGATTTGTACCTATAACATAAATTGGCTATTCAAATCTTAGTCATTCTTAAGTAGATCGAGCTCCAAACAATGTAGTTTTTAGTATAATTATGTATATCAAATTATTTTTGAATATGAAAACACCCATTTCTGATGACATAATAATATATAATACACCTCTGTAATTCCAGTATCGATACTATTTTTTATACCATTATTTATTAAACGTATCGATAAATTAATGGTTATAGTTTATTTATGTTCACTTGGCTATTTAATTTATAATAATAAATAAAGTTATAGAATTTAAGTTGTATAAATGCTTTATTATTATATTTGTTATCTTTATAGCAGTAACTAAAGTAAAGTAACTTTACTAATTACTAAGAAATATTTGTTTTTATTTTTATTTAATATGTATCTGTTAAGCAATTATTATTGTTTAATGAATTCCTGTGCACAATTTCTTGTTTAGACAAGCTATTATGAGTTAAAAATTGATATAGTCGATAGAGATTTATAAATTAAAATAACGTTTTAAAATTAAAAATAATATTTATCAGGAAATATGCATTGTTTTAGTTTTGTTTGTCTTCTAATTAATTTGTTAATAACTTTATTAAGACATTATAAGTACCGATACCAAAATTGTAAATTCACAAATTTTATAGTATCTATTTATAAGATATAGGTAATAGTTATTAATAAATATTATTACTTTTAAGTGTTATAAGTTATGACTATTATATGTTATGAGTTAGGTAATTGTATTATACGTATATACTATAAGATATTGTATATTAGAATAATTTATAATATAAAAAGTATTTGGCTTAGGTACACTATAGCTTATTTAAAAAGATTATACTCTTTATTCTTCTTTTTCTTTAAAAACAAAACAATTATATGAAACTTGAATTTAAATAATTTCAAAAAATTGTTTTTAAATTAGAAAATGGATATGTTACAGTCATTAATAATCAGTTATATAAACAACGATTTCTGAAATGTATAGTTGATAGTGCAAAAAAATGTAATTATATGTTAATGTAGGGAAGTTTATTTACATGAATTTACGTAATAATAATTAAATAGGTATAGATGAATATTTAATAAATAATTTTTATCATAGAAGAGAATTATCTTTGATAAAAATTGTAATAACCTAGATTTAGACGTTGATTAAGCATATATTTTTCAACATTTGTTAAAATTAACATGTAAAAGAAGAAAGTAAGAACAAGAACAAGAAATGAATAAAATTAGAGTATAAATTATAAAAAGATAAATACATTTAGTGAAATACATCGTTATACTTATTAGAGAAAGATTCTTGATACAAAGAAAGATGCTTAGTTAAAAAAAAACCAATAAACTTAGATCAGTTGCGTTGTTTATATGATAATAATAAAAAAAAAAATCAATTCAATCCATTGTATATTTATTTAATATTTTCAAATACAAAAAACTAATTTTGATTTAACTTCATAAATCAATATGGCCGCTTTATACTTTAATTATAAAAATTAAAATATTAGAATGTAATATGTTTAAAAAAAATATTATTACATTATCAAAATGAAAAAGATTTTTATACTTCGAGTTTTAATGAAGTATAAATATGTTGTTTATTCAAAAGTGGAAACATCGCCAATGAACGAAAACATACTAGGTACAGATATTATTCTTAGATACGGGTATAACTATGTTTACAGTCAAAACTATTCAAGTTAAAGTGAGGAACCCATTTGAAAAGTTTCACGAGATCAAGTGTGCAGCAGCTGTGACGTAGTAGGTATACTTTTACGATAAAAATCAATTTATGTATATATCATATGCGTTGAATATTAATAATGCATGAACACAACGCGGACGCATTTGAAACGATTATTACCACCATCAATACCTACCCACATTTTTCTTTATTTATTCTATTTCTCCGGTTTTCGTGATATATTTCACATTATAGGTGTACGAGCACGCCGTCGTTTTCGGCTGCGTTCAATAACGTGTAGGCACCATTATATCATTACACCTATCATACGCCGCAGTTCGAGTTGATCGCGGCTAGTACGCAATAATACCGTCGCGTCCCGTCTTTTTTTTTTTTTTTTTTTAGTTGTAAAACAAACGCGTGCGTGTCCATTATATTACATAATATAATGCATTCGTATATGGTTTTGGAAAAAAATAAAAATAAAAAAAAAATATGATATTATGCGCGTTCAGCTGCTGCAGCGTAGTCCGTCCGGACGGCGTCGGAGATCCCGTGCCGCCCGGCCCCGAAGATTGTTAATTATTCGAACACAACGTAGTCGTTTCCGTGCGCGCGAGGTGTATCGCTCATACAGACACGACGCCTATGCGGCGTAAATACGTACGCGTACCTATAAAACACGCGCGCCGTATCCGTTTATAACACGTTTTTTTGGACCGTTGTGCTCGAGTTCCCGACCGCGCGCGCTCGTCAACGACACGTCTCCCGCGGTCTGCCGAGTTGGTGATCGTCGGTGGAGCGGCGGCGGCGGTGGCGGCGGTGGTGTGCACCATGCGGGGCGGCGGCGATAAGTTTCACCGGACTAATCGAGTTTGCGCGTCGTCGGGACACGATAATTAATATAAGTTTATCCGGCCGGCAGGTCCGTTGACACTTGATAAAGTAGCGGTTTATCATCGCCGCCGCAACGGCTTGTTGTGTTTGGCGTTATTATTATTAAAAAAAAAAAAAATAAATAAATAAAAAATAAGAAATAAGAAATAAGAAATACGTTTATGTACACGATATTACACACTGTATACCGCGTACGCGGTTATAGTGTTATGGTATGAATGGTATGACGATGATGATGATGATGATAATAATATGTACCCGACACGAATGCGCGCATACGTTATTGCCCCAGCCGAAGACAGCAGGTAGCTGACCGGGACGCCCGCTGACACGCGCGCTCGTGGTGATGACGATGATGATAATAATAATATTATGTCCACCGCCGCCCAAACGACACGTCGAATTATTATAATATTATAACATATCATATATAGGTACGTGCGTGCCTTGTATTGTAGGTACACACTCACTAATATACGTACTATAAAATATAGGTACACGCGTACTGGCGTACTGCGGGCAGTTGTCGCGACGCGCGCCCGTGTGCAGTTTGTCTCCGTCGACAACTATCGTTTTTTACATTTAATTTTTTTTTTCCAAACAGAACGATTATTTTATTGCTATATATTAAACAGCTCCAAAACGGTTTGATGTTATTTTCAAAACGACGTATAATACTACGTTTTTTTACCATTTTTTCTCCTTTCTTTTCCAACTATAAACGGGGTCCGCCACCCTCCTTTTACACCTTCGTAAGAGGTAGCAGAGACGGGTTGGTTGAATGATTTTGATCGTTTTCGACTTAAAAAATGTTGGAGGTTAATTTAGGTAAATCTTATGAAAAACTGAGAATTTTTCGATATTTAAAATTTTCAAGTTTATAAAAGACAAATATTAAAGTGTTTTCTATATTTTTTGAATTGTTGTTGTGGAATAGCTTATAACTTATAAGAAACCCTGAAATAAATTTAAATACAAACAAAAATTTTTAAAAAATCGACTATCTTAAATGTCAAAAATAAATTCAAAAATAGCCAAAGTTATTATGAAATTATATTATATCAATAAAATTAAATTATAAATAATTTTTGAAAATTTGAAGTCAACAGTTATTTGATTTTTGAAATTTACAATAAAAACACAACATGATTTTTTCGAAAACCGATTTTGCCATTTCATTGTAATTCTTTTTTGTTTTCACGTTTATTTTGAAAAATTTTAAAAGTATCTATTTTTGTTTTTTTTAAATAAAAACTATATCCGGTTTTTGCTAGAAATTTTCCATAAACTTGATAAGAAGAGCATTTTTTCTATTATAAAAACAGTCTTCAAGTACAGTAAAAAAAATAAAAACGAACCATTGTAAAACTGTATAATATAATTATATTGGTAAAATATATATAGGTACATATATTCCGTTCAAAAATTAAAATACTTGACAATTTAATGTGAAACTATTATAGCTTAATAGCTACTGTTACGACTGCGGCCTTATTGCAGATAAAGTAACCCACTGTGCCAATTCGTCTTTGGGGCTTATCCCTTCCCTCTCCTTTACTTATACTAACTATTTTCATGTTTATTCGTCTCTTTTTCGGCTTTCTTCTACCTTATCTTTGTTTTAATATATATTTTCATAAACAAAAAGTGAACTAGAAAAAAAATTGTTGGATGAGATTCGCTGAAATCACTTGAGTTTGTACCTGTAAACTTACCTGCCTATACCTGTATGTTATGTATGCGGTCATTCTCTAATTAACCTATCACATTATCACTGATATATAATGTAAATGTATGCTGAATCATTTAAATTTTTAACACGCCTTTCAGATTTATCGACTTGTCGCGTCGTCGCGTATTTATTGCCAATATTTTCGCCCCGTTAAAAGTTATTATAATATACTCACTTGGCCGTCGTAAATTTAATTTAGTGGTTTTTATTATTTGTCGTTTTCTTTATATTTCATAAAATTACCACAAGCCGTGAAAATCCGTCGATTTTACGACATTGCACACTGCAACACACACGCAATACCTATTATTTATATATGTTATGCCGCCGATTGGAAAGATAATAAATATCGGTCGTCTCCACAGCCACACGGTCTACACAGCTAGCATGTAATATATTATACACAATCGGATACACACCACGGTCATTGAATCGTCTTTGTAAAACCTAAGTCTTTCTCAAAAACATTATCATATACCTAAATAGTAATAATATAGTAGAGGTATATTAGTAACATACCGTGCAGGCCGCGCATCTAACATTGCCGCAAACGTTGATTTTTTAAGAGTTATAAGTTTTTCTTCAACGAAAGTCAATATGGAATAAAAATTAAATATATTTATATACACGGTATTTGTTTTTTTAATTTTTTTTTTTTTTTTTGTTGTTGTTGTAACCTGTTCCGATCTCGATTTCAATTTCAGTGTCCAACGATTCGTTTGACACATTTACCTTCATCTCTCATCCCTTATTTGCATAGATCGAATTTCGAATGTTTCGTGCAAAGCAATTCTGAGAAACGAATTTAATAGTACTTCAGCGGACCGGTTTCTAGCCAGAACCATTGGAAACCGTTTTTAAATGAGTAGCCATATATATATATATATATATATATATATATATATATGTGTGTGTGTGTGTGTGTATATGTATATGTATATATGTTGTGTGTGTCTTTTATTGGTGGGAACACATCCAATCAACGTGACAACTAGTGATTGGACCCCCCGTCGTGGACATTGAATTATAATAATAATTATAATTACTACTCAAGTACATTACAGTACCTAAATATATGGCACGTACGGTACCTACACCGCATATATGTACATAAAAAAAAAAAAAAAAAAAAAAAAAAAAAAAACAATAAATGTCTAATTAATATACTCGTGCACATAGCTGGATCGTCTTTAC
Organism: Melanaphis sacchari; assembly: GCF_002803265.2. Taxonomy (NCBI): domain Eukaryota; kingdom Metazoa; phylum Arthropoda; class Insecta; order Hemiptera; family Aphididae; genus Melanaphis; species Melanaphis sacchari. The sequence goes on from NW_020271042.1 coordinate 4,476,976, forward strand.
GTGAATGACGGATGTCTACACGGATTCTTTGTTTTTTTTTTTCAAATATACATAAATATAAAAATGGGTTATATAGGTATAGAATATAGACACACGGTATATGAAAATACGTTATTAAAAGTATACAACTGTAAATTCAGCGAGCAGACGTTATTGAAATTGAGTATTGGCATTGTTTATTTATTAATCTTTTATTTTTCGATATAACGGAGAAGGTGAAAAAAATATTACAAAACAAAATTAAATTGTTTTATAGTTAATAGGAACGATTAAAAAACAATGCATTTTTGATAAATTTTCAATGATAGTAAATGTCTTAAAATTAATATGAACTCGGGAATCTGGAATAGAAAACTGCACGTTGGATGTAAAGGCGTATAATTTAAAACTATAGTACTAATAGTACCAATATAAATGTAATTTATCTTAAACATTAAACGTATGACGTATACTCCATATACAATACAAACTTACATACAAATCTCATTTTTTCGAGAGGCGATGCTAATGGATATAGGTTATAGATTATACTACAATGCGTAATCGTTGTAAATTTGTATTTGTTTATATTTTTATTCTGAAAAATATGAGTCTGGAAAACATGTACCTGAATGTGTAAAGCTGCAACGACATTTTAACACAAACGAATGGAAGAATGTCAGATCTCCAACATATACAAAACTCGTACGTCCTTGACTTGTAGAATCCATGAGATTTGAAAAAAAACCGTACAAGAATAAATTTAATATACAAGAGCGATAGTAGGTATACATACGTTTGTACAACATAACACGTAAACAGACATAATTCCTCGTTGGTAGTAGGTAATAAGTCGAATTCACAAAAACCGAATACATCCTTATACAACATATTATATTTGACTAATTTTTATTTTTTAACAGCTATAGGCATGTATAATATATTGTATACACTATACGCCATTGATTATAAGAATATACTTTATGCTCCTCGTGTTTGTGTGTATAATAGACGATCGATAAATAACCATACATACTGCTATAAGTATATATATATGTATATATTCACATAAGTATAATGTATGAAATAAATCGATTGGCTTAGCTCTTTCAATGTTAATACATCAATATTGCTGCAGTACACCTATATACGTAATATATAGTTATGAACAAAATATCATACACGTCGAAAATGTTCCGACGAAAATAATATAGGTATATAACACAGTTCATGTAATAATATATGTGTATTATATGCTATATAATATAAATATATATATATATATATATTTGTGCAGTGTGCATATACGCATTATAATGTCATTCCAGTGGATCTTGGACGTTCCATGTTGTATATGGTTTATGGTTATATATAGGAGTAAATATTTTTTTTTTTTAGAGAATTCTCAATATTACTGCACAAACACACTGCGCGCGCATATTATATCTGCTGCATATGATATAAGCGCGTTCTCCCGTCTTGTATGTCGGTATATTTTATTCTTATTTTTTTGTTTTTTATATGCGTTCTCGAAAACAACAGCGTGGGCCCGGTGTCACGTACCTCGACGTAGCGCCGTGTGCAGTCCTGCTACGGGTAATGCACCGTATAGTATATAATATATATATAAACTATATAGTCTTTGTGTGTTTTTTTTGTAAGCTTATTAAAATGTAATGTATTTTACAACGCGGCTATGTCGTCGACATGACTACGTCTAGTCTAAGTGATTTAAACAGCCTATACTATATTATACTTTCAGCCACGTCACAGCTGTATATACCAGATATCTGTACATAATATATGTATTATGTATTATGTATATAGTATATATTATGTATACGACATAGGCGCAACGAGTGTTATGTTTTTTTACGGCGGCGTGTAGTGCTGGCAATATCTCCTGCGGAACAATATAATATTATATTATAATATCGCAGAAACGATTTTTTTACAAGAGATGAAGAAAAAATGAGCGATCGAACTTCGTTTTCCTTTTAGGAAAATAGTAAATAGGTACTTACCATATTTCCATGGACACGAATCCGCGGAGAAACGTTTTTGTTATTATTATATCTTACATACGTATAGTCGTAAGTATATTATACAACGGTCACACGTATTTATAACACTTATATACGTGTTGGGTACAATAACACACGTTTGGCCATTGTGCAGACAATAACATAACATGGTCGTTGTCAATGATAATGTTGCAACTCTGGTTCTTATACTTACATGTATATTATATAAATCTATGTATAATAATATTAATGTGCAATACGGCTATACAATAATACGCATTTTATTATATAATATGTGGGGTTTTAGGAAAAAGTATCGACGCCTCAATTGCATCAATCACGTTTTGTGTGATCAATTCCGACAGATATTGAACGATTTGCTTTTCAATACTTTTTTCCATTCTGTTTGATCGTTTTTATATTTTTTTCCTTTTTAGGTCCACACCGGACATAATTTATGATCCGACGACAAGGGTTTGGTGGTTATTAATTTTTCATCAATAACGCCTGCACCAAATATATAAGCACTTATATATATATATATATAATGCGTGTGTGTGTGTATAGGTGCGTGAGCGTGTGTATCTATACATGTATCCATAAACAAACTGCTGCGCTGCGGTTTTTCGGTGCCTTTCGACAGATCTCTTTACATGTACTGCGTTAAAAAAAACCACAATTTTAAATTTCATACGAGTTCTGCATAGATCACGGTTCTGTGTCGAAACGACTAACGGACAAGTGGTTATTACCGCATCAGGTAACCCACAAGTGTATTATTCTATAAGGTCGTTTATAATCGAATAAATTAGAGAAAAATATATGCGTTATTACTTATTGGTTACTATAATATACTTTGTAGCCATAATAAGTATATACCTATTACGTACAAAGCACATAATATACTATTAATATTTTAGGTGATATACTAATATTATCAATTATTTCCCTATGTCCAATTTTATTTGTTTCAGAATAATTTACCTAATTAATAATTTTTTTGAACTTAAAAATGAATTTTTAATATGATATATTATAGACTCTTTAGACTTGTATGTACGGATTTCATAATATAATTTGATTACATGTGCAATAATATAATATTCATAATTATCTTTAAATAATAAATATTATTATAAAGTAAATTTTTATCAAAAAAAAATTTTTTTTTTTTTAATTTAAAAATGCTGACAATTTTTTTTATTAAAGTATTAAACTTTTACAATTATATTGAAAAAATCAGATTAAATGTAATACCATACATTTTGAAAATGTTTAACTTTTCTGTAGATGATATTAAGAACATTTTTTGAATAGGATGAAATGGAGGAAATAGATCAAAAGGATTTTTATTAATATATTATAGAAGTAACACAAGGTACCCCATAGAACTTGATGATGGTGCACAAAGAATTATGATTAAGTCTTTTTTGAAAGAGTTATTATAGGGAGCATCGTGGAGTATAGCACAGTTACAGTGTGACTAACTTTTGAAGCCTTATAAATGTAAAGTATAGATTCAACATAATGATATAAATATATGAATATTTATAAAAATATTTAAAAAAAAAAAAATTTTTCTTTTAAATTAATATTTTGATTTATGTAATAGAAAAAACACTCTTGTGGAGGATTTTAAAATTGTCCTGCCTGGCTGCCTTTAATTCTATTTTTCCTGTATACAACAATATAATACAACGATTGTACCTTATCAAATAAAAAATATATTTTATAATTACCTAATACAAATAAAGCGAATTAAAACTAATGATGGATAATGTTAAAATTTTTAGTTATGAAGATGGATAGTATTATGATTGATTATTTCATCAATTAGTTTTTATTTATTTATTTATTTTAAATCCGATTGGTTATCAAAATAAAAATCATCCGAAATCGCATTTGTCACACATTCAACAATCGTCACACCATGTCATATACTATTTAAAACCGTTGTAGCGCTTCGCGTCCGGAAACTGCGGTTTTCTCTATGGGATCGTTTAGATATATTATAATATTATGCTACAAAATACAAATAATATTATCATCACGTTAATATATTGTTATAGCGGTCGTTCATTCCATATCGCACACATACCATCGTCATCGCAGAGTATAAAAAGGTGTATCATAGTGTTGCGCGCGTGTATATTCTTATACTCGTACACATGTATACGCATGTATTATATATATAAAATATATAGATTGTAGAAGAGGTGTTGACTGACACGAGACCGAAAAAGGTGCAGGCGGTTGAGTGATTAGCTCATTGTCGTCAAGTCCACGTCCAAACAAGCGGACTATACGTGTTATTATTACAATAAACAATGAACGAATAATAAATATAATACGGATAAAGTGTGTGAGAGACAGAGACAGAAAGAGACAGAGAGACAGCGTGAGCGAGAGAGATCCAACAACGGATATAGACGAACGAACGGATACTTAGAAACCGCAATCGTTGAAAGGGAATAAACATTATACCGCGGAAAGGTGAATCGTCGGGTTAATTAAACGAAGAAAATTATATTATATTATTATTATATTTTCGTTTCCTCGCGCCTATATACAGACTCCTCTATACCCCCGCCTGGATACGCTATACCACTGTTTTATACCACCACTGCAGCAGCCGGTCGTCACCACGCCGACTGGAGTTTATGAATGAAACCCAATGACGTCATCTGCTCAATGCGTGCACGCTACGCGTATATAGGTAAAAAAAAAAAGCGTAGGTGGCGGCGTGCCGGTATACACCTTTGACCCCGGACATCAATGTAAGACATTCCGCGAGTAAGGTACGTAAGCGTACAATAATAAAAATAATATTATAATATAATTATAATAATAGTACTGAATCGTTGTACATGCTGGATGCTGACGCCACATGGGCGAGGACCGAAAGCACGAGTTGCTCGTACAAAGCGCCTATTGTCTTCGGTTCATTGAAGCGTCCGCCGCCGCTGTCTGCGTGTATATGTTGTAGCGTATGTGTTTGTGTGGCGCGTGTGAGCGATTGAACGAACCGGTGACGAAGACCGAGACAAGACAATCGAACTTGATTTTGGACGATTCGGCGGGGCTTGATAAACACTGCAGCAATTAAAATACAAAATAATAATATGAATGTATATACGAGTGGGTCAGCATAAGCCGAAAGACTGTCCCACGTTTTTAAGCCACAGCATGAACGATTAAAAAATTTAGGGTCTGACTATAAACGGAATGCACATAATTAACGCGAGGTGCTTAACCGTTCCAGTTGGTCGCTGTTGTATTTATGTTGTATACCTATGTTCCACCGCATGAAAAATGCGTTTTTTTGTTAGATTTACTATCAATTAATTTTTATACGTAAAAATATTTCTTGTGTTATTTTTACTCAGAACCCTTTAAAAGGTTGATGTGTGTATGCCATTTATTTATGAATAGTGAATACATGTACAGTCAATACATTGATTAACAAATCATTATGTGCTAGACTGAGGAATTAATGGTGACCATATATTATATTATTTATATAAAAAAATGAGATAAATGATTTGGGCTCAACTCTAAAAAACATACAAAAATTACGTACTAACTATCATATTCTTATTGATATTTTAGGGATAATATTTGCTTGTTGTTTGAGGTAAATGATCGTTTTTATTCAGGAAGGGGAATTAATATTTCACTGTTGCTGTAAATCCAATTGTTCAATCTGTTTCTTATATACAGGTATTTATAATTATTAGAATAATATCCTACCATCTCATTTACTATAAAAGAATTTTTTTTGGGGGGTATTATAATACTAGAGACTTATTTAGGATTTTATCTTGGAGGATATGTATTTATTTAGAGGTTACTAACTTCTTCGTAATAATGATTTATATTATTTGTTAACTATAACGAAATGTGTTACCAATTTATGAAATAAATAATTTATTTATGTTATAGTTTATCAAGTTACTGTGAAGAAAATAAATGGTTTTTTTATTTTTATTTTTTAAATAGATTATGTGCCCTTTAAATTTTGGAATCGGGTTGCTAAGTACAACATAGTTAGAAAGACTTTTTTTGATAAATAGAGTACGTAAGTATAATTCATAACATGACTTACAGAAATGTACACAAAAATAAAATTCGAAAGGGGGGAGTTCATAAGCCAATGCTTGACCCATCAATGATTTTGATACTACGGTTATATACCAATAACGCCATTTGGTAATTCCATTTCGTCTATTATTATTTGTACGAAATCGTTTGGCTAGTTATATTATACAGCTACTGAATCAAGTACCTGTCCTATTATAATATCATACATAATTTACAATGTGTGAATTTAGAACACGTATTTTATGTTTGTTTTCAGAATTAACATCGAGCATAATCATTAATTATTTTTTTATTTGACAGTTGTCGTCAAAACATTTGAATTTTGAATGCCAAACACGTTTATATTTATATACATTGTAATTTGTAGAGCCGTCAGTGTTTATTTATTTATTTTCAATTTACAAATTATAACACTCTTTAAAAACGCTGATATTAATATATTGACCACAATCAGTAGTACTCGAGTTCAAGTATACGTTAAAATGAGTATTTAATTAGTTTTGTAACAAAATATTTATATATTGTATATGTCTGAAATAGCACTAACCACAGAACAGCAATATTCAAATGGCTAACGCTCGAGTGCATATTTACGTTTGATGAGTTTTTTTCGATTGGTGTGTTGCAGAGAATCGTACTTGTTATATATTTTTCTTTTTTTTATATAGTAATTACAGCTTTAGTTGTTCTTAAGTAATTTTATTTTTTTATTCTGCAATTAAAAAAAAATTATTAAAACAGTGCAAAACATTTTTGTTTTTCATATTTAAAATAGAAACAATTTTAATAAAAAAAAGAATAAATAGCAAAAAACTATAGAAATTGTATAACAGACCAGATATTCATAGTTAATCAGGAATAAAAATTAGATTAATGTGAACACATTCGGAGAGTAGATGATCAATTAATAAAAAAAGTATTCGTTGAAAAAATATTAGAAAAAGATCTTTAAGAAATTCTAGGATTCAGTGAATCAATACCTCTATACCATAATGTAAACAAATTGTAATAAATGTAAAGAGATTGTAAAAAATTATAAAAAATGAGTTAACTTTTAATAAATAGAAATAATGAGACCTGTTTAAGGCTGAAATGGTCCTTAATGGATTAATAAGCAGTGAAGAATAAAAAGGACAACATTTTTCTTTACGTAAATAATATTTTGGATCTTGTCTGTGTACTGCATTTGAAGTTTCAATAAAAAATGTCACCGTATTGCATAAATTTAGATCAGGTTAGTTTAATTTGTTGTTAAAATATTATTTTTATTTGAAGATGATTGAAAATATTATTTGGTTTTTAACAATTTATCTCGATGGCTGGTCATTATCATACAACGAAATAATACATTTATACAAATTAAATGGATGTTCGTGTGACAATTGTTATTTTAATATCAATTATTAATTATTTATTCGGTCTTTAATCAAAATATATTATGATAATATTTACGCTTAGTACCTATTTCGTGATCACACGAATTGTTACGAAATATAATTTTATTAAAAATAATTATAAAATAGAGTTTATATTTCGAAAAGATTTATACGTTTTGCGGCACAAAACCATGTACTCAAATGGATGCATGTATAATATAATTGATCGGACTTTGTTTTATTAGTAGTCTTACATAAATCACACGGAAATGTCAACGATATACTCGTATGTATTTATTGGTAATAAATCTAACGAATGTATCTTATTGAAATACTCTTCCATGAAATATGATACGAACGTCATCAGTATGGATATAATAATACTATATAGGTAGGTGACTATATAATAGATAGACAACTTTATGATATTAATATATTATACATTATGGTGGCTGTATGTAAACTGCGGCAAAATTTACCTTTTTCAAAAAGTCGATATGTAAACTGCGACAAAAAAAAAAATTAAGATTATATAATCTGCCACAAAACCGAAAGATATATCATACAAACTGCGGCAATTTAATTAGATACCTATTGTATTATTATTTATTTATTTATTTTTTTTTTTTAATTAAACAATTTTTTTAAATAATTTTTAATATAATAATAATATTTTTTAATTTTAAAATTGGTTTTTTGATTATACAATCATTACGATCTAATTTTTAATAATAATATATTTTTCAATTTTAAAAATTGGGTTTTCTTTATTTTTACGCCTAGTACTTTAAGAGATACTAATAGCTGCCATAACACGTAATACGTATTATACCTAATTAAACAATAAACGTGTATAAGTATATAAAATAAATTGCCGCAGTTTGTATGATGTATCTTATCGGTTTTTTCGCAGATTGTATAATCTTAATTATTTTTTTGCCGCAGTTCACATATCGACTTTTAGAAAAAGGTAAATTTTGCCGCAGTTTACCATCTCCCATTATGGTGCACAGAAATTATGAAAAAAAAAAGCAACGGTATACTCGTACCTATAATCGTATAAGTACCTATAGGTACAGCCATTTAGACGGTACAGTTCATACTTTCATAGGGATACAATTGTTTTATACTTCGATTTCTTCGTCACTTTTGCCAAGGAAAAATCAACAGATAAAAATGGTTATAAAAACTATTTATATATTATTTGTATGCGTGTAATTAAAAATAAAAATAAATATTTATGTTCTGTGTCATAAAATGTAAATACAGTGGATTCCACTTAATGTGGGCACGTTGAAACTAGCCCTGTTTGCCCACATTAAGCGGTTGCCTATAAAAATTGGAATTAGTTCTAAAAAAAAAATGATATTAAAAGACGTTTTAATTTTGCACACGTGTATCATACGATTGAAAAAAATGTTAAATTATTATATAAATAAAACTAAATAAAATTACTTTTTGGATGTGGAAGGTATGCAAAAATTGTAATTGCTCGTTGTCTAAGCTGTTTAGTGTGGATCTGGTTTAAAAAAGTGGCACACGCTTCAAGCTTATCAAATAAACTACCCTCATTATTCTGTTATGTATATTCTAACACTATGATAAAATAAAAATTGCCATAAAAACGAAAAATATAAACCAAACCGAGTGCCCATATTATGCAATTAATTTTAACTTTGGTATACATTGGAATTGGGACCAGACCATTTTGCCCGTATTAAGCGGATGCCCATATTAACCGGTGCCCACATTAGGCGGAATTCACTGTAATATCATATTAAAATAAAAATAATAATAGGTATGTAAAAATAAAATAAAACATTTTAATAATAATATATTATATAGGTACCTAGTATGTACGCCGCTGTATAATATATTATAAAAATAAAATAGTAATTATGAAACCGGAATACGTGACACAGTGGTACCTACTTAATATTATGTGTGTTTTTTAATTGATATTATTTTTTTTTCTTCATATTATTACTTACTACTTATTTGTATATTATCTTCATAGTTTTTATAACATGTTTACAGGCAACGCTCACTATAATATATTATTATGTTTTATACATATTTTGGAAAATACTTTTATAGGGCATAACCCATTAAAATTCATATTGTATTTGTCAGGTGTTAATTGATTGAACATAATATTATATCATGAAATATATAATATTTATATTTGTCAACGCGTAAGTCGGGTTGGTTTTCCGACGGTTTTATTATACAATAATATGTATTAACAATATAATAATATTGTAAGATGGTGCATGCAAGGTCGTATTTAGGAGGGGCAAATAAGGGGGAGTTCCTGATTTTGAATAGGTAGCTAATATTATTTAAATTGTCTTAATCATCTGGTAACTTAATAGAGTTATCTCCTAACTTATCTCCTAAAATTAATATAATATTTTGAAAAACTTCAGATTCTAAGTACATTGATAAATGTGTCTGATTTTCAACCAAATTCATAAAATATTTAATACTCATACCTAAGTCTTAAAATAAAATATATTTTATTTATGAGTTTTTTATAAAAAATAAAAATTATACTGAAAAATATAATAAACTTTTTGTGACATTTGAAGTTCAAATTTTTACGACATTGCATATTCATTCGTAAAATAATTATTTTTCCTCAAACAATAGATGTTATTTCATTGTAATTCATAAATGAATAATTCTCTAAATACCTACTTATAGTTTATACAATGTTTATATTATTATTTTCATTATATGTCATATGATAAGATTTTTAAATATTTTAATTTATTTTGAGCTAATCATAGGAATGAAAAATTTTCAATTGTTATATTTTTATTTTTGTACAAATTGTTGATAAAAATTATTTGTTTGGCAAAAATTTTTAAAAATTTAATACAAGATCCGCATATATTGTTTTTATACTTGAATTAAAATATTAAAAAATATAATCACATTTTTGTATTGTAATGCATTTGAAGTTTAAATGTTTGCAAAATTACAAAAATTTACATACCTACTACAAGTATTATGTTGTAAACAGTTAGTTGAAAATATTCAATCTATATAGTTAAATTCTATGAAAAAAGTTTATTTCTTAAAAGTAGTTCATACTAGAACCAAAAAATCTAAATGTTATACAATATAATTATGCTATATTTACTTGAAGTCTAAATTCGGACGAAATGACATATTCAAACAATGAATAAAGTTAGTCATTGTTTTGTTATATTTTAATAACATTATTCGTTTAAAAGTTAAACTTATAACGTGTAAATATTATGAATTTTACTTTATGGATAACATTATTTAGTGGGTAACAGTCCAAGAAGAAAATACAGCCCTGTATGTATGCCACACGAGGCTATAAAATACCTTTGATTTGATTATCGTACCTTAGCTGTTTATTGAATTCCACTGGAGCAAGAGTGGATAATATACATTATAATAAAGTACCAATCGTCACTCGTTATATTATACTTGCACATATAATATAGCAATAAGACGAGTATCGATTTTTGAATTTTTATTCTATACGGAATCGCTGTTATAACTATTTGTGTGTGTGAATAATGAATTATCTGCGACGCACTCGGTGATTAAATTAAAATACCGTTGGTCGTTAAACAATTGGCTATTATATTTATTACTACATTGTGAACGACGACGAGAACAGGCAACTCTGATGAAAATTGTACTCTTAACTACTTTCATTATTATTTTTTTTTTTATTCAACACTATTTATATTTTGTAATATAAATTGTAAATAATATCTATAGATAATGAAATATTATTATTGATGGCTTATTGGTTTTTTGTTTATTAAGTATGATGTTTACATTTTACAAGTAACTTGGATCAGTAATTATTAACAGTAATAAAATAAAATTACTGAAAAATTTTATTATGAACTTATAACGTCACATATACTTAATGATTTTTGTTGCAAACAATTATTTTTTTTCTTAAATGATAAAATTTGTTAGTTACTGTGCTATTTTGGTTTTTTTCATTAGCGATATTTAAAATAATTTGATTAATGTGTCTATTACACATTTACATGACTTTGTCTGACAGTCTGATTCTAACTGATTGAAAAAATTGTTTCAATTTTTTGTTCTGATACTTTGTTTCTGATATTGATTCATTAATATATATCATAAAGTTCTGTTTAAATTCAGAAATCAGTACAAAAATATATGTAACAAATCAGAGCTTAATGTTTCAATACGGTTTTCTAATATATTTTTTAAATCTATAGTAAAGTTTATTACTTTACCCTCGACGTTAATACTATGTTTCTTATTACGAGTATGTACATCCATAAATAATTAAATTTAAGTTCTTCATTTTTTAAATAATCCTTTCTTCGGTTAACGTAGATTCATTTAATGTTTGAATATGTACTGTATTTATTTTTAATAGGTAACAAACAACTGTTTATAATACAATTTGTCTCGACTATTGTACTACATAATATAATTGTTTAAATTACTTTAGTATTATTTTAAAACTTACTTTCATGTTTCACGATGATACAGTCTCAAATTTTCTCAGATTGTCATCAGTAAAAAAAAAAAAAACAATTCTCTATTCAGAGAATAAAAATAAGAATACCTATTGTAAAAATCAATTAGAACGTTATGCTTATTATCTAATGACAAATGAACAATGATAACTGTTAAATAAAAATTGAATAAAATAATAAATAGTTTGTAATTTACACATAGCCTGCATATAATAAAATTTAAGAAATCTAAAAAAAAAACATCTTGTAGGGCTATAGTTGTATAATATTTTGGTTAGGTGGGTATTTATTTGTAAATTTATAAAATAAAGTATACATTAATAAACTAAAATTAATTAATATTTTAAAATTGTATAAATTTGTATTCCATAGTAATTCAAATATTATTCAATTGGAAAAAATTAGAATTTAACATATCCTCTTTAAGAATTTCATATTTATTTATATTAAAAAGAGGTACTATAAGCATACAAACATAAAATATTGCAATATGCAATAAACTGTTTAGTACTTGCTCAAGCTCAAATCAGTGCAGTGTTAAAATTGTATAAATGAGAAAATAGAAAGCCAGTATAGAAAATAATAATTATTATTTTATACCTACTTATTTATAACAAAAAAAATTTAATAATTATTGAACACTTTAATAACGAGGTCCATTAATAAGTGATAATAAAATAAATAAAGTTGCCATATGGTTCTAATGTTCCTAACTCGAACATACGGACTTCTTGTTCGTATAGGTAATCTCTTATTCGTTCTACGTATATATGTATAGCCCAGCTGTGTGCATATTTCTGTGGCACCTCAAATGGCTTAATACCTACATAATATTATAATCCGATTTGAGCAGGACGTTGGGGTTAGGTCCTCCTCCATTAATGACTACGTAAGGCGTATAAACAAAAGAATGAATGGATACCAGCTATCACAATGGCAACGGGTAATATGTATAGTGTACTGTGTAAATGTATAAATAATACCGTAAAAACTTTTGTACACGCGTTATTCACTCTATGCGTGCGTAAAAAAAAAAAAAACTTAAATAATAATAATAAAAACAACAGCAATTGTAAAAAGGTATATAATACGAATATGTGTGATCCATGGGAGGTCCGTTTTTATGTGGTCCCGACTCAATGGAAACTGGGCACATTAGCTGGTGACACGTCCGCATCATGCTACAGACAACCGGATAGGCATAAATCACCGATTGCGTGCATATATATCATGCGTCGAAGATCTAAACCCTGTACAATACTTATATATTATACATGTACATAAAGTAGAAAAATATAATATGTATAATATGAAGATATATACAGAGTAAGCCGTAAGTTATTGTGTAATAACTAATAGACAATATAGTACTGAAAGCTCGTTGAAATTTTCCAAAAACTAAATCACCCTAGTTATAAATTCGTAAATTTTATGTTTAACATTAAAATAATAAATGTTACGACAAGTATGTTGTATGTACTGTTATAATAATTACTATTTTAATCTATAAGTATCGTATTGTTCATTTAAGTCAGATAAACGTTCTTGATACAAGACTAGTTCCTGTTTTTTTTTTTTCAATATTTATTAGCTCTGTTAAGTTGTTCGCTTGATAAGTATAGTATTATATTAAAATGATAATTACTAAACAACTTTGACTTTTTTTAAAGATTGAATGGTTTCTGATTTATATACAAACAACATTTATTCAAGTAGGACCATTATTTTAATTATTCACAAAAATTTCAATTACTTTCTTATGCAAATGTTTACGGTAATTTCTTCAATATTTAATCGTATAATTATACAATTGAAGTTTATTTATAATGCGATGTACCTAATAGTCGTTTTTGTTAGTTAATATGTAAAAAATATTATATTGATGTTATGCTTATGATAATATGTTTGTTGAATTTTTATTCCTTTCATATTTATGAGCTATTCGTATACTTATTAAATAATTTGTGTTTGAATGACTTCTTTAAAAATTGGATTAATAAAAAAAAGTAGAATTTATTTTTTATAGTAAAATACCTACTGTAATTATGTAATAAGTAGAGCTGGAATTTTGATGACTTTTGCATTTTTTTCTTTATGTGCCATATATAGTTCTAACCAAAAACCAAATTTGTTCGTTATATAACAATTTAGAATGCGTAATTTTAATTTTGCATTTTTTTTTACATTTTTTGAATTTTATTATCTTTTTTTTTTTTTTACAAATATTTCGTTAATTTTGTGTATTTAAACTCATTTTAATATATTTTAAGTTTTTTTTTTTTAATATGTGTTGTATAGATAATTCTTCAAATTACCTACTTTAGTCCATTGATATTGAAAAAAATAATATAATTAATTGTCAACTCAAATTTGATATATATGTATTTAATTTACTTCTTAAAACAAATTTTTACTACATTTTGTGTAATATTAAAAATGAATAAATAATAATAATAAATTTTAAAATAAAACTTTTTCGCTCATCCGAGCACATCTTTTGGTCTTCTTTAAGTTCATTTAAATAGTAACATAGCGGGGCGATAATAACGATACCGAGTACACAAACGTCACATACGTTACAACTTTGTCAGGATATTATTAAGTTTCTAAATGTAATTTTGTCCAATAAAATAAATAACTATAGTTATAAGTCAATAAGTCAATAAAATACCTTTAATCACTGATGGATAAAGATAATCGTACAATTTTACGTTAAAATAAATCATTTTGGAGAATTCTTTTGAATGAAAACATAATATTAGCTATTAAAATTATAATTATATTATTAAGTTAGAAAATGTAAAAAATACTTTGATTTGCTATAAAATATTGAAAAAACTATGCTTTTTCTTTAAAATATGCAAAAAATATACAAAATAAAATGTTATATTTAAACGATTTACTTCACAAAAACAATTTTCATCTTAAAACATTTTACAATCATGACAAAAAACACGCAAATGCAAGAAGTTCCGAATTCTAGTGATGATATTTAATAATATGTAAGAGTTAGCATTAATAATCGTTTTCCATTTGATTATATTTATATATATTTCTTTTACATACTAACTTAAACCTAACTTAACCGGTGATATTTCTAAGCTATAGGACTTTCTCAATTATCATATGTATTATATATTTATATTTTACTATTATTATTATTTATTATTGAATTAAATGGCTTAAAAAATGTCTACCTAATTCATATATTGACATTTATTATGATTCAAATATATTTATGTATGAAATAATAATACGAAATAATATATTGTAAGCATTTATATTAAATGTATATATATGTATGTGTATGTGTGTGTGTGTGTGTGTGTGTATGTATTAAAGAAGGATTTTATTTTGTATGCCACAAATTGATTGAACGATTTAATTTATATCGAAAACGTCCGTCACTCCATCATATAGTCGTATATGACTAAAACTGTGGTACGCGGAGTTCATCGAGTGGGTTGCCACCCGTGTGGGCTCGGCCGCGTGTTGCTACACGTTGACTGTGATGATACATGCTACGAGGACGTTCTCCTCTTTTAAACTGCATAAATATTCAAATCACGCAGTAACCTATTATATGCGCGTGCAGCGGATGTGCAATTTGAAATGATTACCATTTTTCCACACCTGTGCTCGTTCATTTGCAGGTACAACACACGTACGTAAATTATGACTGTAAATATATTATGTGAGCGAGGATAGGGTGGACACAGACAGAAGGGGATGTAGATAAGTATTGCGAATGCGTGTATATACGTCTTAATTTACTCTGGCACGTGCATGTCAGATAAACTTCATTCGCTCTTTTGTGATACAGGTTTTGTTATAGGTATATTGTCCAGCTTTAAGTCACTAATATATCTATGTAGGCTCCTTAGCAAATAACGACATAGTTGTGTATCTTATATTATAAATTATTAAGTCAATGAAACAGAGTTTTCTCAATTTTGTTTAATGCTTATCTATATTATTCGTTAAGCAATTAATATTATTTACTTAAAAAACTATAAATTACAAAAGTATTGCATTAAAACAACTATAAAATATAAAATACTATATAATTATTTAATGTAATTTTAATTCAGTAACTTAGTAAGATATACAATTTTTATAAATTAATAGGTAGAATTTTAATAAAAACGAAAATAACCCGAGATTAAATGAACAAACATTTTTTTTTTTTAATACACATGTAAGATATACTACTTTTATCGTTTCTAATAAAATGTATTGACCGAACTTAATTCATTTTATTAAACAAAAAAAACGTAAGTATAACATTTAAATTTACAATTTAGATAAAATAAACAATACTAAAAAATAATATATTTGGTAGGTATACTAAATACTAATATTTATGTCTTATCGTAAAACTTAAAACTTTTAAGTATTAAACATTTTTTATTTTAATATTGCTTTTTATTGATTGTAATATTTGATATAAAAAAAAATATAATAAAATTATTAGCATTTAATAAAAAAATCATTCTTGCATGATCTATTTACATATTATATAATATGATGATAAGTCTAAACAACAATTATTATTTAACTTTAATGAATGAGAACATTTCATGATAAAAATAGAACTTTTAAACAACGATAGACTTAAATTAAAGATTTAGATGCATATTTTGTATAATAGAAACTAATTGGCTAAATCGAATTCGTCGGCAAGAAAAGTTTTTTGTATTATGTAATTATTGCTCAATACCTACAAATAATACACAAACAATATTACCGAAACTACTATATCCAACATTATACAAACTTCAAAGATAATATTATGCAAAATGGCAAAACAAACTAAATGTCACGTATTTTTCTTTTAACTTATTTGAACAATATGTTATTTATGGTAGTTGATAGTTGTTAAACTATTTCCTTGATAAAAAGGGTGAAGAACAAACCGCGATGTATTGTTTAGGAATTTAACTGTCAAAAAGTTAAACGGACCGCATTTTCTCAGCAGGTCAGTATTTGATGTACCTATACCTATATAATGAACATAACAATATCATTGTTGCCTGAAGGTAGATCATTTAACGGTGTTACGCGCATCGGTGATGAAAATGACTGTTGACTGATGATGATGCTTAGGGGTTGAAAATAAAGGCTACCTTTTAACAGGGGTTCTTATATTCACACACATATATATTTATATATACTCGCACCCCGCCGACAGGCACTTATAATGATCCCTTTGACGTCCAAAACGCCGGGTCGTCCGACAAATGGCTTCCTGCTGAGAATTCATCGTAACCCTTTTTCTTCTTGGTATTTGTATTCACCCCGACAAAGTATATGTTTGTACGTCATTTTGTATGGAATAACCATTATCAATAAAGAGACCAAACAGATTGCTTTTTGACTATGTTTTATGTATCCCCTCTATATTTTTGTTCGCCATGTATTTAAAGTGGCTTGTAATTATTTATACGCGTAGGGATATCCTCCTACTAGTTTGCATGTTCCCCACTCGATTCACTGTAATAATGTATTCGGTTAATCGTAGTAAATAACACATATTCACGGACTCACGATTATAATATATTATAATGATCTCATGGTCTGAGCATTTTTCGCCTAATCAATGGATTTTTTATTACTATAATTTTGCCGACAATTTGTTTTTCTTTTTTATCTGATCGGGGCATTATGGAATTTAAACATACATTCATAATAATTTTAATTTTGAATTTAACATTCTCGTGTTACTTGTTTTAACCCGTCGGCATATTTGTTGTTAAAGGCGCCTCCTGCAAAGCCCGCACCGCTTTGGGCATGCATACAAATACCAATTACAACAGTTGATTACAATCTTCAAGTATTTTTCCCCCACTTAAACTTATAAAACCTAAATATTTGCAGAACTATAAATTTATATATACATTATACGTATATATGCATATCGAATAATGTATAAAGTAATATAGTTTATAATTCTTTAAGATTTCGTATCAGCAGTCAGCAGAGTGCTACTATATGCGCTTTAAAAGAACAATTAAAAATTAAGCATTATTATATAAATAATAAAAAATTTTCATGTATACTTAATAACAAACAGAAAAAAAAAATATTATCTTCCAAGTAGTAATTTATATATGATTTGTTTCAGTTTCAATATGGATTAACAAAAAGAACCGATTAAATTTATTAAATTGGGACTCAATCCAAATAAACTTGTTATTCTTTTAGTTGGGTTAATTTAGTAAAAAAAAAAAATTATTCGTTAAGTTAAAATTATCTTATTATACAATCTTACTAGTTACATTCTTTATCAGTTTGAACGACAAATGACCGAGAAACCTTGAAGTTGTAAGAATCTTTAAGTCATAACATGGTCATCTTATTTAAGAAGACGGCGGAGTGAAATCAGTCGTCTTCATATTTTTACACACAACAATAGCTTAATAGCGAAGTACCTACTGGTACCCGTACTTTCAACAGTGTGAATTTTACTGGTCAACATTAATCGATACATCTTAAATATTAAAATATATATTTACTATTACAAGCAACAGAGTTCATGCTATTATGCACTTTTAAACAAAATGCTAATTAATAGCTGAAATATTTATTGATTTTGAAAATCGGTGTTCTCGATCGTTTTTTGTTTATTTTATATTACGATTAACGTGTGTTTTTTCGAGAAAAGACAAAAAGCAATAGATACGTGACTATAAAATTATGTGTACAATATAATATAACATTATCGGGATGGCTATGGTGTTATTACTTATTAGTTATTAGTTATTAGATATTAGTCTATCACTACAATGTACGTTTGCCATTGTAATGCCTACGTACTCTTGTCACTCGGGCACCACGTTATTGTGGGTACGTGCATAATATTAAATTGTACGACGGACGACGACGGATAAGTATTGTCGTCGCTACAGCGGTCGCATTTCCCTCGTTTTGTCACCGCCACTCACCACCGTCGACACGGCGTGGCTACGCGGACATTATAATGACCGCCACGGCGTCGGCGGTGGCTTACAAGACAAATTACACGTGAGCGCACCTCCTGCGGTTTACATCGACAAATCCATTCACACGCCACCGCCACCGCCACCGCCACCGCCTCCTTCCGGCCCTTATTCTCGTAGTCTTTTTATTTCTTATTTGCGGTGTAAATACCAATCTATTATCGTAGTTAAAATATGATAATATTATTATTCCATGTCGCACGACGTTGTCGTCGTCATATTATTATTATTATTATTATTATTATTATTATTATTATTTTGTGTCTCACTGCAGTCACCTCTAAACGGTGCTGCCGCAGCAATGCAGCACATCCCGAGGGAATACTATCTTGTATTGTAATAGTGCACATAAATCACGTGTCCGGAATGTTCTCGACAAAGGAAATTTATCGCGGACCCGTTTTTATGATGTATTGGACTCGAGCTATGGCATTTATGTATAAATAGTAAGGGAAATGTAGTGATGTCTATTTCGCTATAAAACTGTTGAATAATATATATACGCACTGTATATTATATTCAGTGGCATATTGAACATATTATTATAATGTTTAAATGGGCACTTGTCGGGAATTTTGAAAAACGAATAGGTAGTTGGTGAGAAATCCGTGTTATTTTTTATGATTTTTAGTAGTCCTTATTTTAAAAATAAAACTCGTCATACAATCGTACAGGTCGTACATTAGACAAACTCATATAATATCACAAGGGTATAAGTGTATTACTTACAAGTTACCATATTACCAGAGCATATATCTATAAATTACTATAATATTACATACATTTCATAGAATTAAAAAAAAAAAAAACAATAACCATCACTTCAAAAAATAATAATAACATATAGCTTCATAGTTGGTAGTATTATTGTTTTTTAATTATGAGGAATTAATCTAATTTGAGTTGATAATTTATAATTTTTTTTTTATTATTAATTGTCGAGTTTTAAAAATTATTATCGTTGCATATTCAGAAAATGTATTTATAAAAAATAGTCAATAAATTACAATAATATATGTAATAAATTATAATAGCTTAATAACCAGTATACCAATTATTTTGATATTTTACAGTTTTAAATAATATACACTTATATAATATAATTTCATATATAACTCGAAAAATGTTATACTTCTTCTAAAAAATAAATAACAGTATTTCACCTTGAAATCAATATATTTATTATAGTGTCATCATTCCGTGATATGCACACCAACGCAGAACAACAAGTTGAATGATGATAGAATTTGTTGTTTAAAAGTAATTATTATTTGTTTAATTTATTTATATATTCATAATGGCTAGAGTAAAAATATATTTCATTATTTGGAAAAAAAATGTTTGATAAATAATCATACAATATCTACCGGGGACATTGGAGAATGGAGAATATTATGTTACTTAGACAGTCGGCTGGAATATTTTTCTGAGAGCCTTGTGCACATATTTTTAGTAATATCAGTATGCTTACCTACATTATATGTATACTGAAGCACCTATTATGCCTATATTATAATAATATGTATATATTTATGAGTGTATGTGTGTGTGTGTGTGCATAACGGGGTTGCTCAAGGGTTTTTGGAGATTTTGTTACTCTTTATTTTGTGTACATAACAATAATATATATGTAGTTTTCTTAGACTCAGTATGGCAGTAAACAGTAAACATTTAATATGATAAATAAAATATATTGGATACCAATCCCTGTGTCAACATAAATAATGGCATGTTTATCACGTACGCAAAAAAGAAATTATTTGAAAGGCGTGTTGCGAAAAAAATAAACAAATACCTCACACGATGCGATTAGAGTATTATATACATATTTTTTTCACATTTTTGTGCACATTTACCCGCACCCCGTTCGAATTCCATTTCACCACGAAATATTATATAATTACATACGTAGACTGACAAAAAAAGGTTTTTATTTTTTTTTTAAAACGTGTTTTTTAAACCAAGATTTTAAATGTTGTTTGACACACTACGCAGTACACACAATAACTCGTAAGTCTCTAAATTAAAATGATATAATAGTTAGTAACCGCAGACACTTCTATGTGTATAAAAACTGTTCATTCATTTTTCTCTGTATTTTATCACTAACAATTTTTCTGATAATTTTGGTTTTAAACTGAATACAAAAACTGATGTACAACGATTTATGTGATATATTTTTAACAAAAGCTTATAAACTGAACTTTTTATTTTGTGTCATAGTTAATGTAGGCCAAGAAAAACGACAACCAAAAAATACTTATGTGAATATACATTTTTTATAAATATATTTAATTTAAAATATTAATTAATAATTAATAGAATCAAATAAAATAGATAGCGTACTAACATTTATTCAGTATTTATCTAAGTAGGTAGCTTAAATTAAAATACTTTTATAATCTTTTAATTAAAATTTTTAACTAAAATTATTTACATTATAAATATGTATATTAGGTCTAGGTTAGACTATTTTAAAATTTAGCTTTTTAGAATCGGTATAATAAAAATGTAAAAATAAAAATAATTAAAATTCTTTATCTAATGCCTAAAGCTAAATGCCCTTGACAAATTTCCCATGTTGAATATATTTTGATAACCTTGGAAACCATTATTGGTCCTAACGTATATTTTTATTTATACTTACTGACTTCTTATTCATTGGCAATTTATTTTTATCAAGTAATAATTGCATTATAATAGCTATAGCTTGTATTTTATTCTTTGATATTTCAATTTGGTGATTATATGATATTTTTATATTTTTGTACGCACTATTTTTTATACGATATTTATACTTCAAAAAAAATAATAATAAGTTATTAGAAATCTTACTTATAAGCTCAATAATTTGTATTTATTTTATTTTAAACTAATTATATTATTTAAATAAACTTTACCAGGTTTAAATCAAATTTAAGTTACTTAAACGCATTGTCTGTATTAGAACCTATATTAAACTATGTTTAAATTTGTTAATATACACACTTACAAATGTTAAAGTTCAAAGGCTCCAAATGATGGTGTTAGATAATATGCAAGTTTTAGTTTAGTTAAAAATTATTAAATCTCGAATGAAACTTAAATTATTCAAACATAGGGTTGCACTGTTGAACATTCAAATATGTTTTGCTACAAATAGTAAATTATTGAACTAATAACTCATTTAATAAAATCCTTTAAAACGTGTTTAATCTTCTTTTAAATTGATCAAATTATTTTTAAAACAATTGATACTTTATCGTATGTATATCATATTATTGTATAATTGCTTGTTGATTAATAATTAGATAAATTTTAACCATATATAATATTTATATATAACAGTAAAAATGACTACCTGCTTGTTTAATATTTGTATAAAAATTTAAAACTATGTTTTTATGATATATTTGTCTACATTTAATTTTTTAAAGATCTATTGAAAGAATATGAGTATAATATTTATTTTGAGGTGTATATTTATTTTAAGTTATTAGATTTAATTAGATTTAGTATAATAAGTATTGTTTTTCAACATGAGATATTTTAAAAACCTAATTATGTAAATGTATAGCAGTTATTTATTTTAATTTAAAATGTCAAATGTTTATAACCTCTTGAATTTCATTGTAAAGAACAATTTATGGTGTTTTTCATCTAAATAAATGTATACTTTATTTTTAATAGCATATTATGAAGTTATAATTTATAAATTAAGTTTATTATCTAATATTAAAGTCTAGTGTTTTGAAAATCTCAATATTATTAATTGATATCAATATCATAGTTCGCGGGTGAAAGTAATTTTATCTAAACGAGCTTGAATCAAGTATCTATAAAATAAAATTTATTTTAAATTAGCATAAAATTAGTATTACCATATTTTGTTAAAGTTAATAGAAAATTTAATATTTGAAAATTATCTCTATCACATACTTCAACACATTAGTTTTTAGTTTTTACCCATTTCACGTGTAAGATATAAATTAATAACTTAACAGTTGAATTACCCTCAAATGATGATGTTGAGTACTTGAATAACTTAATTAGAGAACATATCTTCGTTCATTTATTAATAGTTTTTACTAATAATTTCAATTAGATAGTATCTTAGTAGATTAGGAAAGCATGGGAAAATTATGTATTCTTGTAAGTCAACATTTTTTTTTTATATTTTTCTTTTCTAACACGTTTTAATTTTATTAAATTATTTGAATTTATTTGGATTTCACTTCCAACTTTGTATTTTAAAATAATAGTCCTGAAGTCCTGATTAAAAATTTACATGCAAATGCATTTGGCGTTGACAACATTTGTAATATAATGGATAATCTGTATATATTATATATATTTGACTATCCTTTACTCACATATTATTATGTATGCAATAAAGTACGTGGTAGCCAATGTTTAAAAAAAATGTTTACTTAAAAATGTAAAATACTAAATTGCACTTTTAATTATCCTGCTTATCCTGCTATTAGTTACGCAATATCTTATAGAGGTAATTTTCAACATTCAAGTTCTTCATAATTCATAATATCCACAATATCTTCTTATTATACATTATTAAATTGTACAATTTGTATTAATTTATAACGTTATAATTAATCTATAATTTATTAAAAAAGTTATTGTTATTATAATAAAGTCATCGTATATTAATTTAATATAGTTAATATAAATTTGTGTTTTTTAAATTTTAATTATTATTATTTTTTTTATGCGTTCATTATTTACATTATATTTATTATAATATGAATGTTTTAAATTTTGTAAAAATAAAAAGTTAAAGACGTGAAAGTATAACAATAACCGTTGAACAATATATGATTTTAGTTTAGTGTCTTTAATTCGTAATTAATTATCGGCGATTCATTTACCTTTACACTACCCGTCTCGTATTGCAGGCTAATGTACTAGTGCAGTAGTCTTATAATAACATATATTACTAAAATATTGCTTAAGTACATAACAAATACGATGGTGTTTTAATTGATACCGATTAAAAAAAAATAAAAAAGCGACAACTTGTTTGTTCGCTTGTAATTTACTCGTATACACAGTATTGCGGTTAGAATATAATACTGGTACAGTGTTAAATGTTTTTCTGTTGGTTAGAAGCAAATTATCTATCGAATCATATGTTTTTCACAGTAATAATTATGTATAGATGTATTACATTACTATACAGCCGGCCAACGCTTTATTATGGATCAGATAAAAAAACACGTGCACAACTGTTAAATCGATGTCTTTATAATTTATTGAGTGCTGTTATATGAGGAATCGTTTGTCGTGATTAATTTTGCATTATCGTATGTTTTTTAACTACTCGCGATCACAATGAATGAAACCGGAATTATGGCACAATGCCTGATTATAGAATGGCTATTAGGATACATGAACATTCGCTATCATTTATGGTGTGTAATAATTATTTTTCAAATTTATTCGTGTACGAAATAACTGTGTGTTATTTAGAATTCGCCGCCAGCATTTCAATGTTTATAATAATTGAATAATCCTGTTACAAATATTAGGATTCTCAACTGTAAACCAAAAATGTTGAATGTATGTCTGTATCTATAAAAGGGCAAATATTATATTACCAATTATCACATTATATACCGGTGTCTAACAAGTTTATTCACCTATATCCTAAAAGGTTGATACGTTGTTAAGGCGTAAACCAATAAACATTTATTTATCGAAGAAACTAATAAAATTTATCAATGTTATTGGATAAAAACTGTGATTTGTGATTGTATTTTTAATTTTTTTTTTTTTTATGTTTTTCCTTCTCAGCTCAAACAATAAAAATAGTTGTTTGTTCCATTTTTAAATAATCCATGCGATTAAATATTTATCACAATTTTACTTATAATTACATTAATATTATTTGATTATATTATTATTTAGTATATAAATAACAGTTATATCACTTACATCTTATTTAGGTAATTATAGATTACCTACATATTAATCTATTACATATTTTTATAATACTGAACGACGATTTTTTATAATATACTTATTATTTGAAGTCTTAGTACCTGTACTCGTGAGCACATGACATCTGTAATATTTAATTGATATAATGCTTATTAATTGTTATAAGATTATATACCACACTTTAAATTATTATGCACTCCTATATTATAGATACTTATGTAGTATATATCTTAGATTTACTTTTTACTTTTAGTTTTCTTGGTAAAATGTTGGAGCATAAGTGCTAAATTAAAGCGAATAACGTCATACCAGATATGAAACTAAAACAAACCATTAGCAATTAATATTAACAAAAACTGCATTTATGCAAGTTTAATTTGACACTTATTCCTGAAAACACTCAATTACTTGATAAGCAGCTTTAAACGTTAATTGTTATTCAAAATATAGGTTATTACCATAGATAATTAAGACTACTAGGATTTTCATCGGGTTTAAGGAAAATAACTTAAAAAGTCATAATAATAAATTATATAAATCATTTATTATGTATACAACTTACAAATTAGTATTATAGGAGTTTTTTCTAACAAATCGCAAATATAACATGAATATATTATATGTACATATTTTTCAGTACAACTACGAAGACGAGCGGTTACTGTACCGTAATAATGTACATAAATAACATATAATTTATGACGAGCGTGTCATTTAGCGAGTTAAGTAATAAAAAAATCACGTAAAAATAATAATGATAATCAAAATATAATAATTAAATATAAACAGCAAGAACGAGGGAATCGTATAATATACATATTAGTCCGCCGCAAAGTAACGGAAATAGAAAGACATGGTCAGATTAAATCCTTTAGGCGCATATATATCGACAAATAGAAAAAAATGAATAAAATTGTACTCATAATTTGCACGTTTATTGTAATATTATGATATTTTCGCGTGTTTGGTTGCCTACGTTTAATTTAAAAGTAAGAAAATAAAACTCAATACCGTAGTTTTCATAGCGGTGGGCCGGGGGAGGGTGGGATGGATTCGTTTTATTTTAATTATTTGTTTTTTCTTCCTTTCAAAATGAGATCAGCGGCCACATCTGTCCGTAGCCGCTATGGTGTCGTTGTCGCTTCCATGCACGTCAGCGATGACTGCGGTCGACTGCAGTTCGGTAGTTGCGTACGCCAGCTGTACCGACGCCGCGGACACAGGCGACAAGTTGTGCGTGAGGCTGTGCCGACGCAGGTCGCAGTTCCGGCGAAACACCTTACTGCACGTCGGACAGTTGTATGGTTTAATGTCGGTATGCGTCAACAGGTGTGTCTTCAGGTTGGATCGCTGGTTGAAGCTCCGGCTGCATACTGGACACTTGTGCGGCGACTCCTCCAGGTGAAGGATCTTGTGCACGGCTAACGTGCGCGACTGGCAGAACCCTTTGCCACACTCTAAGCACTTGAATGGTTTCTCCTTGGAGTGAATGTACCTGCGGATAGGAAAAACACACGCGATGGTTAATTTAATAATACACGATAGTTTATAATCATAATGATAACATGTGCAGGGTCATGATGCACATATAGTGAATTATGTATAAGTAAGATATGTCTATATACCTAGGCTATGATAATGCTTATTCGTAGTGTTGAACGTAGCATAGTCTTATTTTATTATACACCAAAACATTTTTCAAGTCTCTGAGAATGCAAATACAAAATTGTATTTTGTATTGTTTTGCATATTTAAAATTGTTTTTATTTATAGAGTATTATATTCGTTTAGAACGATTGTGTAGTCGGGTGATTAAGTGTTACAAGTACGTACAGTCGATACCTATCATTCTTTAGTACAGGAAAAAATGGGAAACTACTAGTCACTACGCTTATATGCATTCTTCCTTAATAATTTTACGCGACAATTAAATTTCTAGAAGAATAAACTATTGTGAATTTGACTTGACATAGATGAAAAAGAATGTTTTCTAATCTAACTTTTTTTAATGATTTATCGTAATGTAATTTATCGATGATTATTTAAATTTACGTTTAATGGCTTAAGATACTACCTCATAACATCATAACATATTTACCTTACTGATTAGAAAAATAAAAAGTTTGGCTATTATACCATAATAAAAGTCGTAATCAGAAAATTTTTTTAGGGAAAGGCGTTATGAAATATTATTAAAAAAAATATAGTAAATTCACGTTAAGTTACGTGATCTGAGCAAATTTTGGAGGTATTAAAAACTTGACCCTCTCTAGGTAAATGAATGTTGTAATAAAATCAGTAGCATCAAAAATATATTTTGGAACTTTTGAATTTTTTTTATTTGGTTCTCCGAAGGCTTTAATAATTGAATATGTAGTTACATTTTATATAGTAAAATACTTATAAGTTATAAATAAGTTATAATTTATTTATTTATGACTTATAAAATTGTAACTTGTAAGAACATATTATATTTTTATATAGGCTAGACGTAAATATAAAAATATTGTTACTATATATACATAAAGCGGCATATCGACTATTTTTATTATTTATAACTATCGAAAAAAAAAATGAATAATAAAATAAAGTTTAAAAGCTTGTTTCAACTGCAATTAGTATGATACGGTTTCTATAGATTATTAATTCGATGCAATATTAAAATTTATATTTTATCATTCGATAACTATATCCAATATCCATACATATAATATTGCACTTGATGAACTGAGATAAAAATACGCCGTGTATTTTGATTATTTTTTTAAAGCCTCTTCCCTACCCAATACACACCTGGACTGTGTGGTTGAAAGTTATTGGGAAAAATTTATGTTGGGTAATATCATCGGTAACAAATACCGATGCGATACATATTAGACATTATATATTCAGAGGTCGTTCTCCAATCATATAATCCCTATTATAACTACGTAATGTTTCAATTTTAACACAGAAATTTAATGATTTAAGTACACACTTTATTATGTTGTGCAATACGTAGTTTTAATACGTATAGGTCTCTTTTTGTTATTGTAATAGATTTTACGAATTTATCCATAAATTTTTTTCGTGTGTTTATGCTTACTTTTTATTTTAATTGTTGATTGTTACGTTGGATTATTGAAAATGAAACGATTAATGAATCGTTTATTAAATTATATAAAAGTAATTTTGATTTTTTTATCGTAATAGTAGGAGTTGTGGTTCTATTGAACTTTCTAATCGATATTGCACAGACACAGGAGGAACTATATATGTTCCGTGTTTACCTTTACATAGCTGTGAATGTTTGACCTGAAGCGACTTACATGAATATTATCCGAATTTGCCGACACGTTTGTGATAACGATTAGCACCCACCTAATAATATTAATTTTGCTTTTCACGCGATCACGATGACAGATCGACCTAGTATCGCATTATTATTGTACGAAATGAATTGCCTGTATCAACCTTAACGAGTGTAATGATTTTGGTTATACGTGGAAGTTACCTTTTTCAGAGCTTACGAAAGAAAGTGACCCAATTACACTCATTGACGTCTCAACGGAAAACTTCATTATTTTCAAATGCAATTTGTTGTCACTTCTCTTACTTCTATAATATGTACTCATTGATAAATCTTAAACATAATTGTTGTGTTGTGGCATTGTAAATGGGAACTGTATTACCACGTGCAGTCTATTTGTATTGCGATAGTTATGATGGTATTACCGATTATGATTTTATATAGGTAATTCATAATAATATAAGTTAATATTCCTCGAAAAGAAAAAAATATTATATTTAAGTATTACGTGGTTATTTTAGAAATATCATTATTTCCTATTTTGTTCTTAGCTATCACTGCAATAATTATTACTGTGTAATAATAAATACAGTTAAATTATTTATTTTCAAATAGTATTTATTTCTATAATTTACAGTGCTCGATTAGGGGAGACGGAGTACCCCAACTAATTTTTAGACATTTTAAAGTATCTCTACTTATATTTTTAAGAGGAACGTACGGAACGCTGCATTATTCTGCAATTTTGTCAAAATGCACATAATAATATCATAATTTTTCTTACCATACATAATTATCTTTAATCATGTTTTATAACTCTCAGACCGTGATAACTTATATAATATATAATCAGTTACCACTGTTATCATTATTTACTAATATTTGTTACCAATTACCTATCATAGATTTAAAGATTGTTATTTTTTAAATTTTATTTTGTAAATCTAAACTGTCTTATTTTCTTACTACTTGAATAGTACCTTAAGTAATTGATATTTGTTATTTTATATTGTATAAAAATATTTGTTTATACGATGGCTAAAAAAAAGAAATCACAAAGTGATATTTTTTCATTTTTTAAAAAGGATTAAAGTAAGTAGTCAATAGGTACTTAGACACTTAGTAGTTTATTAAAAATTTATATTTAGAATTACTTTTAAGTTACATTTTATAACGTGTAACTATAATATATAATGTAATATTTACAGTAATTTTTTTTTAAATTGATAATTTATAAATATTTTTTATGTTTTAAAGAGGGGTATTAGGGAGTATGAGGGCGTAGCCTCCATGGCTCAGTTATGTTTAAAAAGTGATAGGGACGCTTTTTTTTAAAAAGTTAACTGAGTCCCTCTTTTTTAATTTTGCAAAGTCAAACTTTGTTAATCTACATATTATAATTATGTTTAGACATGTCCAACAGACATATTAATGTAATACTGCGCGAACAAATATTTAAAATTTAAAATAATATTAAATTATTAAATAATTATTATAAAATGTATATATCACATACATCGTAGGATGATCGATCAGAACCATCACGCAGAGTAGAATATAGACAACACAATGGAAAATACTGTAACGCACCTACTACCTAAACAAATATTTTTGTATTTTAGTGTATTGAAATTCCTGACATAGGTCATAAGTAGGACGATTTTATTTTTTTTTTTAAACCATTTAAAAATACTAAACCGCTGTAAATATAAAAAAATATGTTAAAATAATGTTTAGAATAGAATATAATAATATCGATAATTAGTTTTGTCTGCAGCAGTATTGATTAGATATTCGCACTATTACGTCCACGAAGTGGTTGCCCCGTATGGTTTCAAAGGTGGAAAGGTGCGGCATCCTTACTGTATTGTTTATGTATATTTATGTATGTGTGTTTGTGTGTATGTGTATGCGTCTATGAATTATTATTACCGGTATCTACACAGACTTCAAGGCGATCGAAGATCGCAATCGCAAACATATTATTATCCGGCTGTATATACCAACAAGGCAATAGAATATTTTTTGAACAAACCAACTCGATCAGTTTATTATATACATAATATATCTTATGTAGTGTTGTGGTATTTTATTTTATCTCTAGTAAATTCCGCATTTATATCGAATATTACCACGCTAGTGCTTACACCTATTTCATATTTCCTACCAATTACGTTTATTTTTACAATTTTTGTGCAATCAAACAAGTTATACAGCTTTTTTTTTTTATTTGCCTTTATTAGACCACCAAAACAATTTGAAATCAATTACGTTGTTTTTTAATTAGTTTTAAATACGTTTACGTTTAAAAATAATTTAAAAATGAAAACTAGAAAAAAACCGTTTACGTATTTTGCATATAAAAATGTTAATCACAATTGAATACCTATTTTTTAGTCAATATCTATATGGTTAGTTTAAACTTGTTACAAATTTAAAAATTGTATGTTAAACGATATAAATTAAAGTCTTTCGACGATCAATAGATAGTTTATTATAAATGAATGTATCCATAAACAGTTCATAGTTAATTATAATCACTATACAATTTGTACAATTAAAATACGTTACATGACTATAACATTCATAACTGTTAAATTCCAAAAATAATTCGTATTAAAAAGGTTGTTTGACCAAGTGGTAATACTAATACGAGCGATAATATAATTTTATAAATATTGTGAAATATTGCATTGTTGGTAGTTGTCAGTTGTCATCTAAAAAAATATTCGAACCGGTTCCACTTAAGTTTTTATTTTTTATCTTCGGTAAACTAGTCTTGACAAATCCAGTCGTTTGCGCTTGTAACGCATTTATAATTTATAACACATCTCTGTTTCTCCAACACCTTGTCAGAAACACTCTTCACCTCGATTTTTTATCAACCCAAGACTCAGTTAAAAAATTATTCCAGACGAATAACGATAGTCTATGACTTTGACTCGTGTTTTCTCTTTGTTTTGTATATATTATTTTGCGCCATTTAATCAGCTGTCAACGATGAATTTTCATAAAAGTTTGTATACAAATGTTTTACCGAGACGTTAATCATTTGTTATTGTTATTACAATGGCTGACCGCAGTTTTGCACTTGATTTATAATTTTTGCAGTCTCTAATTATTATTATCGCATCATTCGTGACATGTTTAATATTTATAAGCACGCCACATGTATTATGTATAATATAAGAAGGGCAATTTAAGTGGCGTTCGGTCAGGAACCAAATGGATTTTTAACGACTGGACAGTTTATATGTATGTACATCGAGACGACCGATATTATATTGTCTACAATAAACATTGTTAAAAAGTATTGCAAAGCGATGGCGATGGGCATTATAAACAATATAAACCGTGCAGAATGTTTTTTTATTTCTAACTGATAGTTTGGAGACAAGATGTTTACCAAAGTAGTTTTACGTAAAAAAAAAGATATCATTTCACTTTATATTAGTTTTTTTTTTTCAGTTTGGCAATTTCATTATTATCATAGCGGTTATAATATGATAACTTTAACATGGATCACGATTAAAACCAAATGCGTTCAGTGTTCTTACGAATACAGTATTAAAATATTAAATACAATTTTGTTCAAAATGAACCGTGAAAATATTGTTTTCTAAAAATCTTATTGTGTGCCGTCGGTTAGGTTGCCACGGAATATATAAAGTGTATTTTTATTGTGCAATCGGTTTTTAATGGACTGTAGCGCGACCCTGCAGTGCGGCGTCGGCGACGGCACACGACACGCACACAATAAAATAATGAAGCCATTAAAAGGTATACACTGCAGTCGCGGTCTCGTCGTAGGGGTGTACTATACACTTCTCTTCATGCCACCGCCCCGTGTTCGGCGGATAGGTTCTTCGGTGTACAATAATAATAACAATAATAATATTATATACCTACGCGCATGGCACTTGACCTTTTCATTCCCACGACGGATGACGCGCGGGGACACGTTGAAGGTGATAAATGGACAAGGATTACATATTATTATTATTAAATATATTATACAAAAGCGGCTTGCAAGTCATATTACTCACGTCGTCACAGACCATTGTTACACACACATACACACATTCGTGTATATTATAATAGCGGGCGTATATTTTTACGTTATGTACTGTATTATGTACAATTATTATCGTACGTGTATCATGATAATAGACACGATTATGGCTCTTATATTTTGTACCTGTATAACACGTTCAAGCATTTCGGATCGCGACCAGCACAACGTCCGATAGGTTGTGGAAACGACGGAGCCGTTGCGATATTTATTTTTTAACCCGGAGATGAAAAATACGTCAAAGGTTTTTTTTTTAAATAAAATTTTTATTACTATTCTGATCATGGCAGATATCCAAATGTGCGGAGCGCGTGGAGTAAAAAGGATATTATAATAAAAACCACGCACACACGATTAAGTTTATATTTTATATTTCTCTCTTTCTCTTTCTTTCTTACTTATTCACTATCTTTCTCGCTCCCGCACTCTCCAACCATATAGAATTGAGTGCTGCTTATACGATCGTAAATACGGCGCACGCGCAAGCCGGTTATTTGATCGACTCGACGGCGACGATGGTGTGCATTACCCCTGCGAGACGTGACGTGCTCCTCCGCCAACGCGAATTTTTTTTCTTCTTAGCGCGCGCGAGCTCGTGACCAAAACGCGCAGCAGCGACGTAAAATAGACAGTGACATTATATATATAGGTAGGTATATAGTATATAACTGCGTTCCTCTCCACAGTCCACCGCCGACCTACCAACGAAATCCTCTCTCGGTGACAAATTTATTGCGCGCTCGCGCCACACATCCGTTTTTACTGTCTAATAAAAACGCTAACCTAACGACGACGTTAAAACAATTTTATGATAATACGACGACGAGTCGTGTGTGCGAGTATGCGCACTCGCGGATCGTTTGTTTTCCAACACACCGTAGACTGGTTTTCGAAGCCAAACCAACATACTTCCTTTCTATGGTCATCCGTATTTTTATTTTATAGGAGACACCCAGACACATAATAATATATCTATTTATATAATATTAGAATAATATAATAATATATATCATGTGTGTATAGCTATGTGTGTTATATATAGTGCCTTGTAAATAATATTAATGTTTAATGTTTATGAATGATAGTCACTGC
The DNA here is from genome assembly GCF_002803265.2 of Melanaphis sacchari. Taxonomy (NCBI): domain Eukaryota; kingdom Metazoa; phylum Arthropoda; class Insecta; order Hemiptera; family Aphididae; genus Melanaphis; species Melanaphis sacchari. Next base: position 4,510,358 of record NW_020271042.1, read on the forward strand.
GGTTCGAAGTGGTCGTATTTTTCAAAAGTGTTTGCATCGTGGTACCGCCCTTTGCAGGAATAGTTCACCGTGGATGTGTTTATTTTATAGGTGATTTTTGAAATATAGAGTGCAGACGTCCCAAGTATTCAAAATCAAAATACTTGTGTACGACATGAAACTGGTACGATGTCATCACGTTATATATTAAACCGAATTGTAATAATGCGTATACCCACAATCAATAGAAATATGATAGTCGGAAAATTTTCGATAATATTGTATTAAAGCGTTCATTTCGAAAGAGAGAATTGAAAAATACCATTTTTTCGTTTATTGCCTATATTTTACAGTATTATATGAGTGTACAGAACCCGTATTTAATTTCTATTTAAGATTTCGTAGCCAACATTATGAACTTAAGTCGCTTAATAAACGTTCGTAGTATTACTGATACAACGAGCGCTGCAAATACGCAGTTGTATAATAATATTATGTAAATCGATTTATAGTTAACGAATCGGATTATCATATATACCCACGCGATTTAATGATATATTATTTTTTTTAGTAAGCTTCGAGTCAATATTAATAGACGAATTAAAGAACTCCGTGAAATTTATATGAGACGAATTTAATTTTTTAATTTTAATTTTGTTTTGTTTTGTTTTATACTAGTAAATAATCGATATAATATACTATATACCGTAATGTTACGTATGTAAACTTTTTATATAAATATACTGTGTAAATTTAATTCAATTTTATAATATTCATCACACTATAATAACACACTATTAATTTGACGTTATTGATTAATAAAATTATTTATCATACAAATTATAATGCATACAATAATACTATATTATGACGCAAAATATATGAAAAAAATTTTCATGTTAATAGTTTTAAAACTGTAGACGGAATAATTACGTTGAATTAAACAGCTATACCAGCGGAGTTTTCTCACGTTTTTCTTTCGTCTAAAACATTCCTGTGGAGAATTAAAAATTCTTTTCGATTTCCCGAAAACCGTTTTCGTGAGCGTAACATAATACGACGTGCAGCTATTAAACTGTCGGCCCAAGAGGACGGTGGACGATTAAAATCGTGTATCGCGCAAATGATCGGGAGGACCTGCACGTATAGATCTGTTGCGGAGAGAGAATCGTCGTAAAAGAAGCGCGGGTAATTCGATACGCAGAGCACGCGGGTCGGAGTGAAGTTTTTTTTATACCACATATTATGTACCTACTTCGGACCGCTTTTGGTGTATCCCGTAAATTATTATTTGAAAATAAATGATAACATCTTTTAAACTCGAAAACCGCCGCTGTTAGTAACACACACTCACTCACGCCATAGGAATATTACGCACGAGCATAAGCGAGAAGGCACATACAAATACACACACACACACACACACACACATGCGCGCGCGCGCGTAAACCACCCCAATAATATTGTTATGCACCACTCGCGGGTGGTAATGATATGATCCGGTCGTAGTGGCAAGGCGGTCACCATAAACGAAGACTAAACGACAACAGTCGTAAAATACGATGATCGCGAACGGCGTAGAAAATATATTATTATATAACTATATGCGTAAGTACAACTGTAATAATAATATCAATAAATAAATAAATAAATAAGATCCCAAAATTAATTTGTTTCTCGAAATAACGATGCTTTGACGTCCGAGTGTGTATAATAATTATCCATAAAATACTGAGTGTTGCACGCAACGTAAAATGTTTGTATACTATATATGGTGTCAACCACCATGATATGCCAACAATGTTTTTGGATCCGATCCGTACCTACAAAGCACAGTATAGGTACAGTTAAAATATGGACAAGCGATGCCTTTAATTATTGTAATATAAAATTAATGTATGTTATTTATTTTAACGATGTAGACAGCATTATTAGAATATATTTTTATTAAGACGCGATCTACCTATAAACGCGTGTAATATAATAATAATAATAATAATAATAATAAGTAGATACACCCGTACACCTATCAGCATAATATACGTATTTATATTATGTATATAGTATGGAATATGACGTAAGACTTATCTGCGCGTCACTCAGGTTAAAGGGTTTCTTCTACAATTTAAGCTCTCTTTAGTTCTTATATACACCATGACTTATGTATATTACACTGCGGGCACGGATAATTAATTAAACGCAACGTTACGTACAACACTATATTCCGATTGATTGATATGTGTGTGCGGTATTTGTGCTATATGGGTAGAGTCTAATCTTAGGCCTCGACGTTATACAATAAAAAAAAAAATATATTATTAATTAATAATGAAATAATATTTAGAAATCTCTGTTCCAACTAGTTTGCTTTCATTCGTAGGTATTGTTAAGTTAATACGCACGACTTTTGTTCCCGACTTCAGTGCATCATTCGTGCGTGCAGTATTCCCATAAAATCTAATGACGAAATATCAGAAGTGAATTAGAATATGGAGGAGGAAGGACTTTACAACCCTTAGAATCGACTGTACCTCCCTTTAACACACGGTTCGGCTTAAAAATGTAATCGATTTAAAAAATGCATTAATATACCTACCAATAGTTCTATCCGTATCAATATTATATTGGTTTGTTATTACTTATTACATAATAAGTTCATGACTGTATATATATTGAGACTATGCATTTAATACCGTATACGTCAGTCGCACATATATTATAATATATATCTATAGTATCGAAGCCGTATAAAACTATGAGATATTTACCTGTGATCCCTGAGATGGTCTTGCCTTCTGAAAGCCTTTTTACAAATGTCACACGAGTACGGCCGCTCGTCCGTGTGGGTGCGCTCGTGTATGAGAAGATTGTATGACTTGGTGAAGTGCCTGTTGCAGAACCGACAGATGAACTGTTTCTTAGGTCTCGGGACGGGTCCGTTGTTGTTGTCCTGGAGGTTGTGCAAGTGTCGCGAGGCGGCGACGGGTTCGTCGGCGGCGTCTGCAGTGGCTGTGACGGTACTATCCTCGTCGACGATCGCCGTGGTGCAGACGGCGGCGGCGGCGGCGGCAGCGGTCAACGACGCGGACAGCCTGTTAGCTCTGGGTGACAAGCTGGACAGCTCTTTAGCGAACGCCGGGAGACGGCCTCCCCTGCTGGCGGCCACGACAATGGCGGCCGTAGCGGCAGCCTTAGCTGCAACTCCGCTGGCGTCCAAAGGCGTCGGTCTGTCGTCGGGGTCGTCGTCATCGTCGTCGTCGTCGTCGAGGTAGTCAGCGTCTTCAGCGTCCACCGAAGACGGTTTGCCGCATTTGACGCCGTCGTCCTCGTCCTCGTCATCCAACAATTCGTGCACAACCACCACACTGCCATTAGCGTGCGCTCGATCGACGGTCACTGCGGTTACCGCGGGTTGACGGGGCACGGCTGTCAATCGCTGTAGCGTGATGTACGATTCGAGGGCCTGCAGGTTGAGTGCCGCCGCCACCGGTGAGTCTGGTGGCAGTAGCGCGGCCTGCTGCAGCGACGACACGAACGTGGTCTGCAGCGACAGGGCGACGTTTTGCAGCGATCTCTGCAACAGTTGTCCCATGACCACGTCGTCTTTATTATTGTTATTGTTGTTGTTAGACGACGGAGATTGCTGTAGTTGTTGCTGTTGCTGTTGCTGTTGCTGCTGCTGCTGCTTTTGCTGCTGTTGACGGTGGTGGTGCGCCTGTTGCACCGCTGACGAAGAGTGCATCGCTTATGGGGTGGGGGTGCAGGTGGTCTTATCGGAGTGATACTCGCCGGGTGGGGGCGGCGGGGCAGGGATGCCCCGGAAACGGTTTTTCCGCGAGCAGCGCGAATAATTCAACACGCAACCGCCGTAATATTATACATGAATATAATACTAGTAACGACTATGACAATATTATTATATTCGAGCGGGCTTACCTCCTTACGACGGACGTGCTATATTATATTATATTGACGAAGCGCTCTTCTTCCGGTCCGAGTAATAACAGTCGGGCGGTCGCGTGTCGCTCATCGGCCGCTAACGTCGTCGTTTCCCTCGTCGTTGTCGTCGTCGGCGCAGGCAGAGATAGTAGTAATAATAACGACAACAATAATAATAATAATTTTAACTTACGTACGTGCAATATAACACACACACGCTGCAGTGGTGCCGGCCGTCGTCGGTGACTGCGGGCGACTACTACTACTACTTCTACTACTCTTTTTCCCACTACGCGCGCGCGCTACACGCACTCGGGTACACACGCGAACGCGAGCACGCGCGTGCGCGCGCCCGCCGACCGAGATCGGTTCGGTTCGGGTTTTTCGTCTTCTTTTAATTTTTTTCTTTCCTTTCCTTTTTATTCGACAGCGCATTATTTTCGTTGCTTTTCTGCGCGCCCGTCCGTCCGTCTCCCACCCGGCCGCGGTTGCGCGGCGGGCGACCGCCTACAACGGACGCGCGCGCCGTTCGCGGGCTGCGGACGGTGCGGCCGGCTGACCGACCACCGGTGTGCCGGTACGTAATCTCTCCACGTGGACATTATCATCTATAACACGAATACGATATCCGGACAGAGGTGTTCGAACGGGTTCACGGAGTCCGCGGAACACGGTGAAATTCAGGGTGGAAACAGTTCCGAATTGTTTTACGGACCGGAATGCCATGGACATTGGGCAAATTACTGTAATAATGCGTGTTATACGCATGTCGTAATAATATTATTATTGTAACACGTACATACGATATTCCGATGATGTTATTTTTTTTAGCGGCATATAAAAATACGTTGTATTTATCATATCGCCAATTACGGGATTTAATTTCTATTTGTGTTTAGAATCGTATTTTAAATATTATAAATTCGATTCATAGACGTTCCGAAAACAAGTACTAGTAAATCTCATAAAAAATTATTACCGTTCTAACAACGAGGACTTCTTTTACAAACGTGACACTCTCGAACTCTTTTACTCCAATTAATCCATTTCATATTCACGTTCCCGTCGTGTCTGCGATTGGACAACCAAAGTATCTACTTCGATTATTCGTCGATCACTATAAGTGTATGCTTACATATTGGATTGTCTATTCGGTTTTAATTTTGTAGTCGATTTTTAAAATATTTGCTATAACTTTTTGTAAATTAAAATTGAATAACAAACCTGATGTAATATTTTGTTGTAGCTACTTCGTAGACCAGTGGAGTTCTTTAGAATTTATTCTCGTAAAATTAATAGATTTTTATTATTTATAATTTATTACCAATTAATTTTGGATTTCGAAGCCAAAAAATATATATTTTCTTAGGGTTTAAACCTTATCCATTAAAATCAAGATTATAAAAATATAATTTACACACATCTTTTAATCATATCCTTTGCTATGACCGTTCATTTATCGATATTGTTTTATTGTATAGTATTTTTTAACACTTTTACTCATATCGTCAAACTGCCAAACCGACAAAATTATATTAAGTAATAAGTAGATACACTTAATGTATACGTATATCACAATTTAGCGGATCTTCGGGCAAGTAATTTTCTAAACGAAACAAAATGATCAGCTATTCACGGTGAATTAGATTAGTAATTACTAATTTGAGTATTTAGAATTATCTACGATATGTATATGAAATCAAGTCTATAAATAATAAATTTTTCCAATAATTAAAATTGTTTGTTTTTTTTTTTTACATAAATAGATAGTTGGTGCTAAATGACTTTAAAATGTAATTTTTTGCCCAACTACACCTTGTCTTTTATAAATTTCGTAATAATTAATTAGAATAAATATATATATATATAATAAATATATTGCAATGGTGGCGATTTTCGAATAAAATAAAACGAAAACATTGACGATTATGACTCACAGAACCTTACACGCAGTCGTTTCACTCATTGCCATCCTCTATCACTTGCAAATAATAGCCGTTCTGCAGGTGACTTTTTATAAATACCCGTTCGACAATATTTTCATCCATTCCAGAAAATAATAATTGCCGGTTACGTGTATATAGAGACAATACCGTTGGTCGTTCCCATAATGTACTCTGCAAGCTATACAAGGATCATCGTCGTCATCACGGACGAAACCAATGATTATTATTACACATACCTTTATGTATACATATATATATATATAAATCACCCCTTGCACATATAGGTATGTGTGTGTGTGTGTACAGACGAATGCGCCACAGCAGTATAATATTATATTATTGACAGCTGGTGTATTCTTTTTATCCCGTCGGTATAAACCCTCCGGGATCTTGGAGATGTATTGTATATGTACAATATTTTATGTATAATTTGTGTTCGATTAATTTTGGCATATCACGCTATATTATGCTTGTAGACAGTACAATATTTAGGTATACTACCTGTCGTGTGGCTGTGTGCACGTGTATAGATGTAAACGGCGGTAAGCATCGAGTGTACTTTACCGTATTTATAATACAGGTATATTATTATAATATTAATATATGATACATGCGTATTAAGTACCCAAATCATTGTGGTCAAGGCGCCCGTATTATTATATAACATTGTCGGGTAGTTATTATAGCCTATACTATGTTATATAGAGTGATTCACCAAGTATATTTACCCAGTTACCCCATTTTTTCATTTAATAATAAATGTATTCTATTTATAATTTTTGGAATTTTGAATATACTTAAATATCATATTATCAAACTTTAAAAATGTTTGTGCTACCATAATACACCGATTTTAATATGAAATATGAATTATTTATAGTGGATTATTTTTTTTTAAATTGTGATATGCCTCATTTAAAATTCAGACGAGTAGTTTCTTGGCTTTCAATAAACTAAGGGTAATAATTAAATAGATTATTTCAAAATTACACATTAAAATTTGATTTTAAAACAATGAAATATTGAGAAAATTTAGTCACTAAATAATTAAAAGCAGAAAAAGGAGGTTCTCATTTAAAAATCAAAGGGTTATATCTTCAAGAGCACAATCCTTAACTAGCAAAAAAAAATCTCATGAAATTGAAAACTATAATTTAAGTATAATTAAAAAATCTAAAACTATATTTTATTAACTGCATTATTGAAGAAAAATGAGTTGAGAGTACTCGATGAATCACCCTATACATGAATCGAAACAAAAAAAATTATTGGAGATGCACAGTAATAATTATATGGTAAACGAATTTTATACAGACACAATTATTTATTTAATTTACCGTTATTAAACGGAAATATATTTTTAAGACGTGTGTATTTTATTGTTATAAGGTGTAGTTATTATACATACAGACATAGGTCTATATGCGTACATAGACATATTCGACATATTCTATTCCGAAACAGACAACCAGACTAACCCTTAAATGCAGGTATATATTATGTATCCATTATCCACCAATATCATATACTATATATTTTTGTAATATATTATAAAGATAGGGATGTAGGCCGTACGACCGTGTTCAGTTTACAATGGTTTAATACTTATATATAGTTATAATGTTTTTTTTTTTTTTTTTTTTTTTATAATGTTTTTTATACTTAATAACGGTCAATTCCTACGTATTTTTAAACAATCAGAATCTTTTTTTAAATAATGGTGCTTGAGATTTTAATATTTTATTTAGGTCTGTAATAAATTTAATAAATACATCTTTAGTTTTAAATATCATATACCTAAAAAGACTAAAATGTTTTAGCTTATAATGTTAGTCAATACTAAATTATATGCATATATTATGTATTAAATCTAAACACATACACATGTTTATCATTTATTAATTTTTTAAGAATTGCAGTATTCAATATTGATTAAATTCTAACAAAATTTGAATAAAGTCATACCTTTCTACCACGGTGTGCTTTAGTTCCACAACCACTATAGTTGTGCATTATTATATTATTATAATTTTGTACATTCAACTAAATACTGAATCGGTTTAGCGGCTTATTTCATGTATATTATTAAATAATAATAATACTCACTCGTTTTACAATATAATAATATACTCGACCAATGATTTAATATAATATACAATATACACATTATTTCCTGTATCATAATAATATACTACACAGTCCGTTTGGTCGGCGGCACAAAAGCGATCGGATCGATATATTCGTATATAATACCGTGTACACCGTGTACTCATACAAAAGTCTACACATACACATACGCACACACACGTATGTTTATCCACTATCAGCGGTGGTTATATTATATACGTATATGGTGGGCACACACAGTGCCGTTTCGCCGCCGACGACGGCGACTTGCACGATTTATTGGCGTGATGTCTGATGCAGCACAAGGCGCCTTTTTGTATTTATTTTACTTTTTAACATTTATACTCCATACCTATATATACGTACCTATATATTCGAACGTCTCACTTGACGCGCTGCGAATATATAATATAGGTGTATATTGTATACCTGCACCAGTGTACCTATATACGTATATATACCTGCATAAGCCGTGTAGTTAGGCTTTGAGTAAATTATTCATTGCGTCTCGAAACTCGCGTGTGTGCAAGCAGACTATTATAATAATAATAATGATGATAAAAATAATAATGGTCGACAGCAAGCGTGAAAAACACCGAGCGCATGAGCATACATATAATATATTCTGTAATACTGTATATACACCAATATATATGCGGTTTATTTACACACATAATATACTATCATATATATATAATATATATATATATCTTTAATGTGTATTGCATTTCGTTTTCTCGCCATCGCGATCTCCAATTGAACTTAAAAAGTCAAAACCTAACGTAGGTATAAGAGATCGAGTGTTTTATGAGTGATTATTTTTTCCATGAGCATAAATATTCTATTCATAGAATTCAACAACGTAACATATACTTTGTGGAGCTTTATTGCGCAGTACATTAAAGTGATATCAACTCTCTGAAGATTCATTTTTACTGTGTTTACTATGAGTTGATGAATTAGTAGAATAACTCAGACCAATAGTCTAGCGACTTTGGTCAATTAAAGAAAATAAACACTACGTTAATTATCTATAATAGTATGGGGACTTAATTTTCCTTAGCTTGAAATGAAGATTGCGTTTGAAATTTACTCTCATTATATCAAAAATAAATCAATACTATAGAGTATTTATCATCAATATGCTTTATTATTTATATTTATATAATATATTTTACTAAATATATATATATACTCGTATGTATATTTAAACGATTCTGCGTGGAGATGAACTTTACTACGTAAAGATATGTTTTCATATAACTATTAAAGTCATTTATTTTATTTTCAATATTACGGTAGGTTGATTTAATTTTTTTGAAAAATATTGCATTTATTATATTATTAATATTTAGTTATTATAATAATATATTAGGTATATTTCATACCATATATTGTATCAAATATACGACTTAAATTAATTAACATATTTCTGTAAATACAGTAAAAACAGATTCATAGATAAATAGATAATATCTTAAATAAATCAAAAATGTTATACTTATATTTCGTATAGTAAAATTCGTGACAATATTATATATGTTAAAGTTCTCACGAATAATATTTTTTTTATGACATCATAATTTATCTTACAAATAAATAATTTCGTCCAAATTTGAACTTAATATGTCTATAAAAAATAATTGCCGAGAATTTTTTTTAGATTTTATGGTTTCAGTATGAAATAGGTACACATGAGGAATTTTAAACTATCTACATTTTAAACTTGGACAAAAAAATTAAATTTTCTACGAATTTTTAACTACGAAATAATTTGTATATTTTTGAAATTTTTATAAATTTACTCGAAATCTTAACTTTGAACGGTTTTAAAATGTATTATAACTACATTAATTTTCAATATTTTTTAATTTTGAAATAAATAACTTATAAGAAGTTTATAATACTAAATTGTCAGGCAATTTTACCTAACGAATAATTTTTAATCCACGTTCATAGAAAAAAAATTATAGAACTTTTAAATTTTTTATGCTTATAAATAACTTAAAAAGAGTCAAAATATTTTGAAATTGTATTTTAAATATAAAATTATTAACAATTGGTAACCATTTAAATTATTTAAAGTTATTCTTTTCGAGTTATCTATACACTAAAAAAAAACTAAATAAATTTCGTCAAACATTGAATTTGTAGAAAAATTCCAGTTTTTTCTTAATTTTAATTTTTTTATTTTTCCAATAATAAAATAAAATAATGAGAATTGTTAATTTTAACTTTTTAAAGTACAATATAAATCCGATTTTCTATCTAAAACTTTCATCATACTTAAAAATTGAAACATTTTATCGGATATTTTATTGTGTACACGCAAAAAATGCATATCATTGTGAAATCAATACATTCATCGCTTCTCTTAAAATTTGAAATTTAATATGGACATCTTTAAAGACTTATTGTACTGGATTATTTATTATTATTTTTTAAATACACGCATTATAGAATGATAGTAAATTTAAACACCTTTAAATACATTATTTATAAAGCGGCAAAATGATATTTTTTCATCGACCAGCTGAACCTGTAAGTATAACCATAGTATCGTATAGATTTTTTTAATTATCATGTTTCAACATTACATATTATATAAAAAATGTATATGGCTGTCATAAGCGCACATTTGTTCGCATACTACTCATGCGTTCACCGAATAGTGAGTACCTACGCGCGCAGATATAATTTACAGATACCTGTATCATTTTTTATACACGAATGGGTTTTTAGAAATATAAGCAAACAATTTTTTTAAAAATCGTATCAACCGATTTGACCAAGAGAAAGCGCAGCTGAAGCGCCTACGTGTGCGTGTAACGTATATGATATTTCCAGTGAAAAAACACAACGAGCGCGTGCTCGAACACTATATAGGTCGGTACATAATATATAATGTAAGTATATAATATATATATATATTGGTACTCAAACACTTTTCATCGACTGAATGACTAATTACGATCATTAAAAGAACTTAAATATTACGACAGAACATTTTCCGTGTAAACTACTCCAAAAAAACGTATTAAGTGTTCTGAACCATGACGATTTATCGACTTCTAATCCGAACGAACGGAAACCGGTTTCGGCCTTCCACCCGCCGAAATCTAACCAACTCGACTATCTGTTTCGTTAGCTTTAATATTATGTATATACAAATGAGCGCGTATCACAATATTATTGTATCAAAATTATTTTATCGTTTATTATAATGTTCATACGTTGTGGATATTATGATGATATTGTTCGAATACTGTCATACAACGTTGAACTCGTGACCTTGAAGTGACTCACGTTAATGAATAAAAATCGGTTAAAGTTCCTATGAAAAATCCATCTCACCCATCATTATTATTGTAGGTCAGTTAGCACGGACTGATCAAACTTCAGAGATAGGAGAAAAGGGTGATATGCATTTGCGCTCTGTTATCGAATCGATATGTTCACCGATCAGGCAGAATTTTCAGAATTGAAATTTCAAATAGGTCATTTGTACCGTACATATATTATATTTGTAATGCCTTAACCTGAAAATAGCATCGACTATGGTGACGACAGTGTTCTTCACATTATTATACGTATTAATAATTAAATGCTCAGACCCCGTATTATGAAGTGTTTTAAAACCAATTTTTTTATAAATTTCTATTTTAATAAAGATCATAGTTAATTTAGTCAAAATAAATTCTTTTGTATAATAAGTAGTAAACGTATTTCATATATTTTATATTCATTTTTATCTTATTCATAATTTGTATACTAAAACAATTTATTGCCAAGATAATTGATTCAGATTAAAAAAGTAACCTGTGCAGGAATTTTTTTAAAACGTATAGTGGCTGTTTTCCTGATTTTTTTTTTATTTTTATATATCATACATTACTCACAAAAAGGATTATAACGTTTGTAGTATAACATGTTAGTATTATAAAAGTATATAGTATATTGTATACGGTTAATTAGATACAACTCAAAACCGTTGAAAAATATATACTTCGCGAATGGTGCCCATTCATTATTATTTTTTCAGTGAATATAGGTAAGTGAACTACAAATTTTATCTTGCGTATAGTGTCATTATTTTTTAAATTTCATATGTCTGTTCAATCACGAAATCATTCCATACCAAACCTTCAATAAAAACCTTGCTGTGCCTTGTTTAATCGAACGATTTCCTAATGATTGAGTACCTTTAGGTATCCTGCAATCACTTTACCTGCAGGATTTACAGTATGAACTCCTGTTTTATACTGATTTTTTATTGTAGTATATTATAGTAGAAGTGATTAAAAATTCTTTTACGTTTCAATTTAATCGATTGTGCGAGTCTTGATTTATTTTTCTTGTACCGTAATTTACCATTGACATTGTAAGCAATACGTACTCCTATTTTAATTGTATCTATATAGATTATAGGCATAGTTTTATAAAGTATTTTTTTTATTATTATTATTGAAATATATTAAGGTATGTTAACATATATACCTATACAGTCATAGAAAATAGTTTACATAAAAACGAACTTATTAAAAATAAATTAAAATTTGTTGTTAGGAATAATACTTGTAACTTAAAAATTGATATCGGCGTTTAAAATTTTTTTTTTACACGTATAATATAAAATAGAAAAAATGCAATTGATCAAAATTGTCAATAAGTTAAAGATAATAGGTAAAGTTTTGTGAAGATGTATAATAATATACTATCGTACAATGTTGTTTTCGGTAAGATCATACTAGAATATGATATTTTCGAAATCAACTACAGTGTCTATTTTATATACTATAGGTATATTATACTTAAATAAATATTATTTACATTATTCACAATGTCTATCATACAGACTATAGCACGCGACGTATGTTAGTTTCTATAAATGGCCTAACCTATAGTATGCAGCTGTTAGGTGATTAATGAAACGGTTGTTTTGAAAAATGATTATGATTGAAAATATTATCCTGCAATGTTCGTAAATCTAACGGTGGTTACTGCAGCAGCTACCAGTCGTATAGGATCGATTTCCAGCAGTAGGAGTGGCTCACGTCAAAATAATATTGTAATCTTTATTATCCGTTGTCAACACCCTGTTCGATTACCATTTGTTTTAAAACGGGTCCGTTCCATCGATGTGTGTCCTATACCTCATCATTGCATGACAATCGGGCAGCCGCGCATATTAATATTTGAATAAGGTATCTTTATTATATTGATATCTGGCAAAACTCGACTACAGATTATTAAAACACCGATCATTTATCGTTATAATACATACCTTATACGATTTAAAATATAACTCTAAATTCTATGTACACACTAAAGGCTGCAATATATTATACGCATACTGATGTACATAATATATATAACTTACACAATAAGTTTATTGGGGAATTCAATTTTTAAAATCGTTTAAAATTTAAATAAAGCATGTCTTTACAAAGTGTATAAATATCTTATGTTTGCAGTGTGTGTAACATTTATTTTTTATAACGTTCTATTCACAAAATGTAATATGTGCACCGTGCACGCGCCCACATTGATATTGCAGTCGTATAACTTTTTGATTTAACCTTGACGATATTATATAGTTTGGACAATAACTTTATAAGACAAACTGCACAATATAATATGTATAAATATATATACATACACACGCGGGTACCTATATATAGCCATTATATACAGTACACCATGATCATAAAATATAATTTGTACACACAGAGTTTTTAAGTCAGTTTTTATAAAAAAAATTTTCATAAGAATTATGTTATTCAGGCAGTCTAGAATAATATAAAATTATGACGTATAGACCGTATAGGTATATTTAGCAGTAGTTAAAAAGTGTTTTAAATAGAAAGTAGTAAATATACTTTTAATCATTAAGAAGCTATTATAATTTACTTGAAAATAATATCTAATAAAAGCATATTCTATTAAATACAAACCAACAACCATTCAGTGTTTGTACATAGTAAATATATTTATATTTAAATGACTATATAATATTAAAAGTTCATTGGCACATATATGTTGATATACTTACCATTAATTAGATACCTACCTAATAAAAAAAATGTATTGATATTCGTGTTGATTATATTATACTTTAATCTCTAGCAGTCTAGACAGTCTAGTTATATACGTAATCCGACTTTACCCAGGAAAAAATGAAGACATTTAGAACTAAATTGTTATACTTAGGTTAGTAAGTTAAACTTGTTTGATATACTCGTTTAGCACTTAGAACAATTTCTGAAGTTTGAGTTTATAATAATATATAAATATATAATCATAGAGACAATTTTTTCTTAGTTTTTTTTCTGTAACTTTATAGCAACCTATAAAAAAAGAAAAACGAAGTTATAAACACTCCCTGTAAATCTCAGGTTATATGTGGTCGTTTTCAAAATTTAGTTCTGATTAGTTCAATTGTTTCCAAATCAAGTCTGTAGTTAGCCTTGTCCAAACATACATTAATTTACATAAAAAATATATATCATAAATTTCTAATCACTTAGTTAAACTGATTTTTTTTTTTTCATGAAAAGTTATCTGTTTCAAGAAATAATAATGATTTTTCTTACACTTAATAAAATATGAAAAAATAAATTTTTTTTTCATTAAATAAACTATACTTGAATCTTTTATTCTGTATTTTTTTTACAGTTTGTATATCACCACTTTTAGGAGTTAGCAAGGACAGATAGCTAACGAGATCGTACGAATAGACGTAGTAGCATATCAAACCGGCTCATACTCAGTTTTCTCGTGATTCATCACATTTTATACGGTTAAAATTAAACGAGAAATACACACATTAAAATTTAAATATATATGTAATACGTATACACCAATTCAAGTTATAAAAACTATATTATATTGTATAAATGCACAACAGCAAGAGGTAAGGCGATATCAATTTTTACACGTTTTTACTACGTCTTTCTTGTCCGATGATGAATACCATTATAATATACGTGCGTATTTATAATATTATGCCTTAGCTGTAAATTTTTATAATTTAACACTTAAATTAACAGGCTCAATTAATTTCATCAATTTGTATTTATGTCCTCCACCTCAAAGACGCCTTAAACGCGGTTCACATGATACGAGTATTATAAGTCAATTATCATATTTTAAGTTAAACTTTATTATTTTAGGTCTTTATTAAAATTCTTCTTCTCTACACTATAATTAATTATTTA
This sequence comes from Melanaphis sacchari, assembly GCF_002803265.2. Lineage (NCBI taxonomy): Eukaryota > Metazoa > Arthropoda > Insecta > Hemiptera > Aphididae > Melanaphis > Melanaphis sacchari. Next base: position 4,525,566 of record NW_020271042.1, read on the forward strand.
TAATGTCTAACCAAGCTTATGTTTAGCCCGTTTAGGTATTTTACTATTGTTATTTATTATTATTGTAATATTATCTCGTTACATTGTCATACATTTACTTATTCTTACTTATCTATGGACACAGATAGCCTATAATATACTAGTATTGTTTTATTTTATTAAATACAAAATAAATTTATGATATATCGGTATATTATACTGACTGTGCTCAATGTCTGCGGTGCGTACCTATAAATACGAATATACGATTAATCACATTATGTAATAATATCGTACACATAATATGATTAGTGATAGAAACCGAGCGCCGTATAGCCGACGAAATGTGCTTTTCGATGATGATTACCGTGTCCATAATAATATTAATAACAATACGACAGATTACGGTACGAAGGGACCATTTTTCGGCTGCTGTGTATTATACACATACATATAATCACAATACAATAATATGCTGCGTGGTATAATTGTGTGTATATGTATATATATATATATATAAGATATCGCGCGCATAGTATAATGTAATATTATAATAATATACGCGTCCGAATCGATTATACGCCGTCAGCAGCTCCAAAAATAAAACGAAAACGATGAGGCCCCCGCATACAATATTGCGTGTGTATGTGCGTGCGTGTGCAATAGATGTTTGCGGCGTGTCAAGATTTATTGGTCGGTGCTTGTAAAACGGTCCTACCGAACACAATATTGTCGCTCTCCACATGACGTCAGTCGGGTTTTTTAATAATGGAATCGTACGACGAGGTTAAAAAAATAAATTCGGTATAAGAACAATGAACTGACGAATTTTTTCTTATATCCCATACACACATAATGTATCTACAACAGTACACTCCGCCGGAGTGGGACCGCCTCCATAGCTATACAGATAGCTTCGCGCATCATTTTTCACGTGTCAGATCCTATCAAGGTATTAAAACGTTATTATTGTACGTGGTCAAATATTAATAACGTCGGCGCGCGCGGTGTGCATTCCAACGGACAGCATTCTCGTGCGCCGGACAGCTATACGGCGGGGCCGTGTCAATACATGACTGATAGGGTAAAAACGAAAAACAATCCGTGATCTACATATACACATGCTCACTACAATAATAACACAATTCCGTATCAAAACACTGAGCGCGCGTTTCGATATAATATATAATAATATTAGGATAATATCATGACGTTATAATATAGGACCTGTCTCTATTACATTGCGATCTCCGGTTTATGAAATGACCGCGCTACAGCAGCTGTCTATAACTAATCCGACTGTTACACTTATATATATGGTTTACAACGTTCAAACTTACTTAGTAATGTACGGACCCCGCAGCAAATCAAAAAAGGTTTTATCATTCTGAATATTAACGTACCTATACGAGTATATAATATGCCTAAATAAACACTGTCCAACGAGAGAACATGCCACGTCCCCCCGAAAAAGATCGGTTTTTTACATATACCTACGCGACACCCCGTCATAGTAGCACAATAAAAAAAAAAAAATATCACATAATATTTATTATATAAATAGTTAAATAATTCCAATTATTTAGTAGGTAGCCCTTTAAAGTATACTAGCGATGTGAGATTGGTACTAAAATATTACTAATTAAAGTATTGTGAGTAACTCGGTTACTCAATAATTACTCCATCTCAATCGCTCGCCGAAGTTGACAAGGAATACGGGTTTTCGAATCGAATAAAACAAAACCCATCTTTGTGCGCATAATAAAATTGTATAATTATACAATTACTAAAAGCATATTATTTTTTTCATTATAATTATTAGTTATTTAAACTATATTATTATTCTCGCATACCTACTTACAGTACTGAAACTTTCGGTTATTAACTATAGATACGTAAAACGGTACAATGGATATTTTTTATTGTATCCTGTGCGAACGAGTTAAACAAGTGATTTCATTAACTATGACAAATACTATTTGTTTCACTTGGATAATTATATTCCTTGCGTGAATCCATAATATACAAATTGATGGTATATGGTTAAGTATACCGTGCGGCGTGCACTTTCCCAATGGTGTTGACTGTTTGACTGGTTTTTTGGTTGGTTGATGACATATACCACACTGACTGGATTTTCGTATAGTAATCACTTAAGTGGGATGTTGATCCCTCATCGGAGCCGATTACATCGTTTTTGGTAGTTTAACCGAACCGATAGGTTCGTTGAGTCATCTTGTCATCTATTCACCGCGGTGAAAAATTCATCACATTAGATCATGCGTTACTTATACACACTATATGTATAATATATATATTTATCAAAATTCAACTATTTATCGAATTTAGTTGAACATGTATAAATATATATATGTGTGTATGTGTATGTGTGTATTTATAGATTAATATGACTTAAATATTATTATTTATGTAATATGCAAGATGAAAACTCAATAATGTTTACCTAACGTGATGTACTTTTACTGTGTATTGTATGACATATTATATGTATATATTAATGTATGCATGTTTAAGAACAATATTTATAAAGAAAAAAAAATTTAAATGATTATATATCTATATAATAAATGTTGATAACAGTATGTGATATAAAAACGATATTATATATTAAATATATAGGTAATATATATTATGCATTGTTGTTTTTTATGCGATGAACTCAAAAATGAGGAGGTTTAAAAGTTAAAAAATATGCATATTTATGTAAAAGCACGTGCTTTTTTTTATTAAATCATTCAGATCGTTATCGCACTTAAACTGTTAAGACTTTTAAAGTGCATGTTAAAATATGTACATATATATGTATAAGAAATACATAAATTCGTTTTATTAGGTATCAATTGTTTTTTTTTCTCATTAGGATCAAATAATTATATGCATCAATAAATAACATTAAAAAATATAAGATAAATAATAGATATGTGTTTGTTTTCTCCCTGAAGACACTTAATATTGTGGGAAATTAAATTTAGATGTTACTTTAAGGGATCAAAAATAAAATACTTATTACTTTTCTTAATAATTGAAAAAAAACAAAATAAGTTACGGTAAAAATACAATTTTTTACTTTAGATTGTCTTTAACAAAATTCGATTTATTTTTTATTTTGTCATAAAAAAATAACGAGTAACTGAAGATTTTTGAAATTTATGTCAAATGTTTAAACTAGAATTTTTTTTCGTGGTATAATTATCAATGTATTTTGAATTATTATAAGTATATAATATATGTAATTTTATAATTGTTGTTAAAAAAAAAAAAAATTGCTGGTTTAAAAACTTTAGTTTTAATACTAAGTATCTCAAAAGTAGTTTTAACTAAATTAATATATATATATATATATATTTGGCGTAAATTGACGATAATTTTTTACGAATATTTTGTTAAAATAACAAAGTTGTAAAAACTTACATTTTATATTTTAATTTAAATTCATGAAATATTTAATATTCAAAAATTAAGTTCAAGATTCATCATAACTAAGCGCGATCTCATCAATATTTTCACTTTGTTTAAACAATTTTCCTGGGTAAGTAATGAGAATTTTCTATGTAAAGTTATCTATGGAGGGATTCAAACTCACACATTTTTACCCATTTAAGTTATTTGACTATATCCATATACATGGTTGATTGAAATTGAAAAACGGGAGATTATTATAAATAGTATAAAAATTGAAGAAATTAAATTAATGGCTGTATCCACTCAGAGTAAATCTGATTGTAATTAAATTATTAAATTATATAATTGATATAGTTGCAAGAATTTTCTGAGTATTTTTATCTGACTGATTAAATTCACAAAATGTGAACAATAAATAATGCTTATTATAAATTTTAAAATTATTCAAAATTATATGAATAATGAATTAATTGATTGTTTATAATATGGTTATTTGGTATATTTAATGTTTTAAATATTAAAATAATATTATTATAAAAAGTCTGAGCTTTTGAATATTTCAATTGGTTAGGTTAGGTAACATTATCTATGTAATTATACATATAAATATTTCACACAGATTAATAGCTAATAATTTTTATTTGTAAAATAGTAAAATAATTTTTTTTTTTTTTAAACAAATAGAATGGATTAATAATATATTAATAAAATAATAAAATAATAATAGTCTATATTTTGAATATTTTGTGTATCTTAAATGTACGTAGAGTAATAGTGTTTCAAGCAATTTGAATTTTTTTAGTTGGCAATTTTTTGTTACATTAAAATTATAATTATTTTCGTGGTGTCTTTTTTGAATTAATTGTTGAACAAACTGCAGTGTTTGGATCATTTTTATCGATTTCATCGAAATATGACATATACTTTTGTTTAATATAATTTATTTCGTTTTTAAACAGTTCATGCTTACAATCATTTTGTGTATTATTATTATAATTTTTTTTATTACAACATATATTGTTTGGGGATTTTAAGTCATCTTTTTTATGATTTTTTTCATAATTATTCTGACAACATGGACTAATGTCATTTATAACAGAAGACATTTTTTCTCTATCTAAATCTTTACATTTTATATGTTTTTTGAAACATGGTTTATGCATTTTCTCGCATTTTTTACTATCGTCATCTTTGCTGTGGTTGGATACTTTTTCTAATACTTCAGGTACAGATTGTTTTCCACAAACACAAGTGCATGAATAGTCATATTTTGATAATTGACCCATTTGATCCTCATTTTCATTCTTGCATAAAATGTCCTCAATTTCTTTTAAAAGACAACAAACTTTATTCAATCTAACTTTTATTTCTTTTGATATTCGTTTATTGTTCATCGTCTTGAATCTAAAATCTTAAAATTAAAAATAAATAAATTAGTATTAACTATAAACAAAAAAATTATTTTTTATAAATCTAAACTAAGTGCTTATATTTAATAAAGAAATAACATAAATTACTTGTGTTGTAATTAAGTAAAATAAAAGAAAAATTTTAATCTATTTTGTTTTGTTTGTTTATGTGAGGTTAACATATATTAGGTTTTATTATAATTAGCCACTTATTATAATTTTCAGAAATAAACGTTTTGAAAGTTTTTAATCTAAAAATAGTTAGTTCAGATTTCGTATTTATAACAATTATTGTGTAGGTGTGTCTATATGGCAGAAAATCAGTTGCATGTAACAGCGATTTGTATAGGTACGAACTATAGTAATTCATAGAATTAAAATTGTATAAAATAAACTAAGTGATATCAGTTTATACCATAAATATATAATTACTTTTATTATTAGTTTTAGCTATTGGCAAATAATAAATAATAATATATGCGTTTAATGTTTATACATTATATTAAATTATACGAATGCAATACGAGTTGACATTCATCAAGTTGCTTATATTAAACATGACCACTCAAAAGTCATAAGAAAACGCATATTATATTTTTATATTACTACATTGAAGTACTAAATTATAATAATAACATTATTATGTCTGTATTATATTATTATTAAGAACATAAATTATAAATTTCTTATAACTGATTGTATATAATCTTATATAGCTATTAAATAATATGTTTCAGTATACTTGTATACATTTTTATTTGATTATTACAATATAACAATTATTTAGTATAGGTAACTTCGGCTCTACGACATAATTTAGGTAATTTTCATTACCATGTGTACACAGGATCGGTTAGCTAGGTTAGGTAAACACAGTACCTCATGTCCGTGGGAACTGTCATCGAAAAGACAAAATTAACACGTTTTCGCCGTTCATCTTTAAATAATAATACATTTTACGACGTTTCGGGCAAATATTGATTCCCACTTTGCTGACATTGAACAAACGACAGATAAGTCGGTCTTCAACACCAAAGAAACGTTTCCGCTGTATTTATTATATAGATATTCGATACGTTCTTTTTTGTGTTATAATAGGTTAAGCCTTAAAATAACCATATAGACATATCTTAATAAACAACAAATAAAACAATGTAATTACATTTAAAATTGAAATTATGCAATTTGTATATTATTAATATCAATAATATCGTTTAACGATAATCGTAATAATTATTATTTTCTTTTGAAATTTTACAGTATTTCTGATTTTCATCCATTAATTTGCATTATATAAAAAATATGTTAAATTAAGTGTACACGACTTAAGTAATTCAAACTTTAACTATGTAAATTACACCGTTTATTTTTTGATTCTTTAGAATTAAGTACCTATTTATATCGCTATATGTATAACATTTAAAATATTGTTGTACATTTACCTATAGATACCATAATGACTACAGTATATTATAATATGTAGTAGTTGGGCATGGGTAGTTGTGGTTGTGAATTTGTGATGTAATAATAATAAATATATATCAATACAAATAATACGAGTAAGTACCTATAACTGTTGTAATATAGAATTATAATAATAATAATAAATAAATTATATACGTATAGTAACAAATGCCTATTAATATTATAATTAGTAATAACTAATAACAAATGATAAGTTCGTTTACGTTCAACTAGTATTAAGGTAGTTTATGTGTGTTTAAACTGAATTATTATAATGGACTACGACGTGAACTCGTTGATTTTATAAATAAAACCTAGTGAATCTTAGAGATTTTCTGACATTTCGTATATATTTTTTTTTTTATTTAGCTTGTAAGTGATTACATTTATATTCGCTCTTTATGGACCAGTTATTGACTCGTTTTAAATACTTTGTTATGAAATAATTTAACTTGTTTGGTGCGCGAAGAGGCTCATTGTGGGATTTTAAACGGGAACATAATATTATAACAGTGTAATATCCTTAAAAATTACAAAGATTATATAATAATAATATGTAAATACCTATAACATAGTTGGTAGTTCTATGCAATCCCTCTGCGCTCCTGTTTGGAGCTTTTACCGTTGCCCGATTATATACGTCGTCACATCGACGAGCGATTAATGTATAGATGGTAATGATAATACCTACGAAATTATTATAGGTACAATGCAATAATATACATATATACAAAAGTGACGACGTGTCTTATTTACTTGTCGTCATGCCTGTGCGCGACTTAGGCAGCGGCACATAGGGGGTCTCATAATAATATTATAATGTATACGTGACAAATGGCTGCCAAACTGGTCTCGCTCGTCGGGCGCGCGCGCGTATTATTATTATACGTGTTATATCCACTGGAGACTGCATTCCGACGAAGCCCGCGAAACGATATGTCCCGTATATGTTGTGTGTGAGTGTCTCTTTATGTGCGTGCGAAATATATCATGCAATGTGTGTATGTGTGTGACGTGTGCGGTGCTAGTGCAAAAAATTATCATTATCATTATTATTATGCATTATTATTACATTATCGGGTAGTGGTTTTGGCGAATATTATAATATTATTCAAATAACCATATACTGCGGCGTACTACGATCTCAAATGTTTAATGCGTGTACGTCATGTGCATACTACTGCCGTATTACCTGTCATCGTTATAATATAATGTAGTGCCCGCAAACGTCTATAATTTTCGTTTATTATTATTATCGTTATTAGTATTATTTCTAGCCCGATCCACGCCCTACCTAGCGTTATACACGTAGATACCTATCGTCGGGCACTCTGTCCGCATTGCTATAAAGCATGGACTATACGACTAATAGTGTATAGTCTATAATATTATTGTGATAGATGTGTGTGGGCAAAATCGTCGCGGCCGCAACGCAAGTCATACCGCAGGACCCACACGCCCGGCTCTTGCGCGACGAGATCCGCGTCGTTCGACATTTTTCAAACCACTTATTTTCGCCTGTTACGAACAAACAGCCGCAGACGCGATTATTCATGCGCGCGCCGGCGTTGTCTAAATATTTGGATCGCGTGATCCGAGAGCAAAGCCGGTGGTGTACACACAATATACCGCGCGTGTGTGCGTATAAAATAAAAATAATAATAAATAAATGTCGCGATCACGATATGGGCACTGCGCACACGCTATATATACCTACAGTCTTGCTGCTGCCGCCGCCGCGATTTCATTTTTTATTTATTTTTTATTGGCCACCGTCACGCGCTCGTATTATAACGTATAATATATGAGTTCTTATGATATATTTGTATTAATACCTACTTACACCGTAGTTCTACACGTGTACATACATACGCGATAATAATAATAATATATGTTTCACGCACAAGGCTACCGGAAAGGGCCATGCGGGACGTCGCCACTTCTGATGGGTTTATCGTCCTACAACAGCGACGGCGGCGACGACGACGACGACCACACGGCGAACAGTGTAGGTCTTTCAGAATAATGTGTATAATAATAATATAATATAGGTAGGTCGCACCGACACGAGAAACCCGCTGCAAATCGCACTACTGAATAGGACTGCGTCACTAGAGGTTTTCTGTTCGAGAGCCAAATATGAATTTACCGTTTATGCATTATAATAATCCAGTGTTCGCCGTTTTCGTTTAGATCGCGTTCCATGATGGATGGTCGAGCGTATATCGTAAAATATGTTCGCTGCGAATGTAACCGCGAAACGCGGTAGGTACCTACTTATGCATATTGGTTTTTTTATTTTTTGTTAAAAATATTTTTTTGTTCGTATACCGCTTCAGCGTTGTGTGCACGACTAGTATTATATTGAGAGAAAAAAGCACACTGTGCGACCTACGCACTTTAATATACTTCTATGTACGCCTGCTATATTATATAGTTTATAATACTAGCTGTTTATTCATAATATTATATCTAATACAAATCTTCGACATTTCGTTTTCAACTATTTTGCATTATTGGCAGCTGTTTTCTAAAACTCGAGATTGTAAATGATCAAATATGCATGTATGATAATTTTATGCCAGCAAAATTACTTTGGCATTAGTTTGCGTAAGCCGAATAAATCTAGTGTAGTGCAGAGTGCAAACATATTATGTACATATACTTTATCTGTAATATTTCGACGTTCCGGCTGTATAATATGTATATTAATGTATTATAATATAATATGATTTAACTGTGCTATTTATTTTCTTGAAATTGACAATAATATATGTTTTCGTTATTATTTTTAGCCCTTTAAAATGTTTTTATCAATTCTATATCGGTGTATCCATATTGGTTACTGGTACTTAAGTACGCATTCGCTGATTTAATATTATAAATTATATTTTTGCATTTATCAAGCTGTATCGTTATTATATATGAACTGTTTTAAATTATTGCTTCCAAATAATATATATTTGCTCCGTGATTTATTACAAAATAATAAACCAGTTTAACACCTATCTATAATATTCTGAACGTGATCAGTGACGTTATAAATGCTACAATTCAAAGACACTTCGGTAATCGAAACATTAATAACAATTAAACGGTTACTTTACGAACCAATCATTGTAGATTTGTAGCGAAACGCATCAGCGATGCTGGGTCTTTGTACCTGCAGCAGGATGAACGTATATGTGTATATTATGTATATACCTATTATTATTAAGTGTACGTAGTAGCGATTTCGATTTTACATTGTAAACACGCGAATTATTGGGGGGAAATAAAGTGAACGTTTCAAACGCCATCGGCGGCGTTTAGGAGGTACACATAGACCAGACAGTGAAAGAATTCAAAAAACATTTAATCATCGAACTGCCAGCCAATACGGCAGTTTTGCCACCCGCCGACAAAGAATGGGCCAAAAAACACTTCTTCATCATCACCGTCGTCGTCATCGGGGAAACATTAGACGGTTTATTAGTTCTGTTAAACACCGGTCCCTCGCGGCATAACCACAACCATCGTATAAATACCGATTCAGACCGACGAGCGCTTCTACAGTAGCAGGGCGTGTCCGCGCAGACAGACGAAGGGCCACGAGAGACCCGCAAAGACCCCTGTGGTCACCCGGCTGTGCGCTCCCCGCTGGTTCTCTAATTAGCTTTTTTTCCCGTCCGCTCTGACGGCCAAGAAAAAAAAGCAAGCGACTTCTTCAATTGGCAACACAACACGTATCTATAGGTAATAGTATAATATAACACATAACCTCTCGAACGTCATTTACCGTGGTCCCAAGCGTAGCCATTAATCATATGATATGCCTTTCAGTTTTTTTTTCTCTAAAACATCCACAACTCGGTTACGTGTGTTTCATCGTCGTGCACCACGGCGGCGGTGCATATAAGAATATTATGCTAATTTGATAATAACACACATGTCCCTATGTATATTTATATATATATACTCTTCGTGTGGCGCCCGAAAACCATATGTTTCGCACCCATCGTTGTCAAAGACAAGAACATTTCGCCATCATCATCCCGTCGCTCCAGAAGCAACTAAAGAAAGAATTTTATCACGTATCCTGTGTGCGTCGGCGATGGTGTTGTGTTCATTTATCTTTAAGCACGTATCTTGTACATAAACCATATACGGGTAGATTGGTAGGTAGTGCATAAACAATAAATTATATGTGTATAAATGACCCAAGCAATACACCTCTTTTACCGACACAATGGGACCACTAATTTCCGATTGTTTTGATAAGCGATTGATCGACCGACCGGTGATGCATATTATACAACAATTTATATACATCAAATAACACACACACGCACACACACACACACAGGATATGCGAGAAATAATAACCTGTGACAGAGTGAACAGCAGGCTAGGTGACTGGTATAAAAAGTAGGAAAAGAGAAAGAAAAACACGTAAGTAGGTACCTTCGTATTGGAACGGGTTCACAATTTTTAACCCCCGTCATAGTTATTGAACCGACGATAGACTCCATCCAGCTAGCTAGCCAGCGCAGTAATTAATCTTGCAACGTAGGCACATAGAAAATATTATTGTGGCCCTGACCCACAGTTGTGTCGGCGAATCTAATTTAGATAATTTTTTTTATTTGTTTAGGGAATCGTCTTGATCAACGACGATATATTATACCATATCATTCGGCAAGTTACCGTGGCACAGTGGTAATATATTGTGTCTTCCGGGATCGTGTGTGCAAGTCTGTGTATGTATAAATTGTATACGCGAGTGGTTTCGACTTCAAGACGACAAACAATATATTGCTGTTGTTTATTCGAACGGACTGGTTTTTATGTGTAAATTCTCAAATCTTATACTTAATTTGTCACAACTATGCTTATCTTAACAGTAGATATATAAAAATAACAGTTTTTGAATTTAAATATCTACAGTGTATATACGTATATTTAAAGAGATTCGACAAAAAATAATTATGAACACTATAAATATTATAATATATTCCTGAAATTAGTGTATCTTTTTCAAATTGCGCTGTAACTTGTAAAGAACATTGATTTACATTGCACGTCTAATAAAAAATCTTGATAAATACAAAGATAAAACTCCAGAAAAAAAAAAATTAAACGGTCAGAATAACGACTAACCCGTAGGTCCACAGAGGATTTATTACAGGTCAAACACCCTAATAATTCGGTATGACTATAATAATATGTCACCGTATTTATTAAAATTGATATGACTGCAGTCTACAAGTTACTGGTATTACGTAACGAGATCAGTTTGAGTATTATGTTTTTGACAAGTTATATAAATTTGAATAATCTCTGATTGCTGAAATTTCAACTACATATAGGTACCTATAATAATAGCTGTTAATTTTAAATTATTTATTGAAAAAATACTTTATTAAAACATTAAACCAATATTCTTATTTTTTATACAATTAATGTAATAATGCGTGAATATCAGCTTTATTAATTATTTTTAATCCTTATTAAATACAAATTATATATTAAAATAAATATTCTCAAATGTTTTATGGTATTTATTCAAAACTAATTGATAAATAAAAAGTGCAAATGTTCATCAATTAACTTTCTAATATTGCTCCATGAAATATATTATTTTAACTAGATAATATGTGTATTCACTTAGAACAAATTTCTACTTTCTTATTAATTTATTGTACGAGTATTCTACATATGTTATATAATATGTCGTGACAATACATTTAGCAACGTATATTGTGGAGAATATACTGCGGGTAAAGCGTTAGGTGCTATAATTATATAATATATACACAATATAATTGAATTAATATGTGTCTTTTAGTTATAAGAATATTATGTAGATCAAAAGTTGACGATGGTTAAGATCACGGTCACATATTGATCGTCCAGTAGACCCATAAATTATCGTGTTCATTATAACATTTTCCAATTATTCGGAGCGTCGGTTACCGGCTCACCGGGGGGCCTTCGAGGAGCCTGAGGCCACTGAAACTCTACATACTATATAATATGTATGTGTGTATATTGTTTTTATTTTCGTGTTATTTTTTTCATTTTAATCGTATATCTGTTCGAAAACCCATGATTTATCACGAGGCTCTGGTTTACATTGTTTCTCCGCAACATTATCTACACGGGCGAATACGTCTTGTATGTTTTGATTCCCCAGCCTCCGGGCATACTATATACCATAAGTCAATTGACTCGAAGGAAAAAAATGAAATAAAATTATTATTATTATTATTATTATTATTACGAAAGGGAGATTAATATGACACTTTGGCATCTGTAAAAACTCGTCATTCCCACGATCTACTACGAAATATATCGTATAGTTATTATAATGCTATGGAATTTCAAAAATGGTTATAGCGTGAAAATAATAATATTATAATATGAGTTTTAATATATATACATAATATAGTAGTAGGAAATAATATACGCGTATGTTAAATGGTCGAATTCAATAACTATAAAACATGTTCACTATATATTCGGCATTCCGATTAGGATCAATATATACCTTTGTATTTTTTATATTTTATATCTTATATATATTATTATGTTTAGAATTAAAAGTTAATTATTAGATATAGTATCATTTTATGACGATAATACTTACAGCATCTATACAGATCTACAAAACCAAGCGTAAATGTAAAGTAAAACGCATAAAATTGCAAATCACAGTAGTAGACTATAACCAGTCGTACCTATTACATGTATACCTAAAACATTCATATAACAATCGCTTTGGTATAATAAAAATGTTAGAACCACATATAATTCATTTATGATGTTTCGTAATACCATATGGTGGTGATCTTCCTCGTCGAACATCCGATAATATTTCGTTTGTGCAAAATAGCATGTTCGTATACATATAAAATATACTTATTATCTTTCTACATATAATAAAATTATACATATCGTTTACTCAAAAAAAAAAAAAAAAAAATAATAATAAAAATAATTTGTTATTTGAAGACCAAATTTTGAGAATATTGCCCTACAGCGATACCGAATGAAACAAAAAATAAAAGAAATAAAACGAAGACGTAAAAACAAACAGCTTGTCTCGTGAGAAGTTTGCGGCAGACTCTCGAAGATATGTTAGGTACCTATATATACTAATGAACGTGCGCCCCGCCGTGTTTAATGATCTATACAGAGAGGGTGCCCCTATTAAAAGGCGGCTACCGCCACCCAGAGCCCTTTTTGTCTTCTTTATATGATCCGTTTAATATCCAATGAATATTTTAAAAGAATAGAGGAAAAGAACGCGGGGGCGCGAGGATGGTTAAAAAAATGTTAAATCACGTTGGAATGTTGATTAAAACGCATAATATTTGGAGAGCAACGTTTGGTATATACTTATTGTATTATTATATACTGTGTTATCGTAGTTGTAGTGTATATGTGTAATTGTGACAGCATTATTAACAAGCGTTTATAAAATTAATGATGACTAATTTTTTTCCCAACATAACTATATAATGTGCGATCAATGGTCTCGTAAGTCATAGTTTAGTATACACGATTAGGTTCATTATAATTGTATTAGTAGGTACAGCACGCGCGTCAGAAGAATTCTTGTATTACAATGTAACAATAATTATTTTTACTTTGTCATAATTGTAATCAAATCATAGTATAGAAACCTGCGCGAGTAAATACAGGATTACACAGTTTATCAGTTCAATCACTTACTATATATATTTTATTAATCATCAATATCAATTGAAATATATTAAATTAATAATGATAACGAAAAGTGTCATGTGGAAAATAGGTGCGGAGGGTATAGGTACACGTGAAATTATTTTTGTTATGTTTTTTCATTAACTATATATTGCTAGTTCAGGCCATGCTATTTTTCATTGCGTGTAAATTTCACCTATACTAGCATGGTGTAAAGACATGGAAATTTTAAATAAAATAATATAAAGTGTAACAAAGAATTAAAATAAATGTTTGAATTTTTTATAAAGTGTATAGCAGTATATAATAGAATGTATATTATATTATATCTTACTGTGCGAGTGTAATCACAAATATAAAATCAATTTAATTTAAATTTATAACAAACTAAAGTTAAGTTTTTAGTTGCTGTCTTTTGTAAATTATAATAAAAAATATTTATTGTTGAATTTTGTATAAAAAAAATAAAACGACTATTATTTGATAACATTTTATGAGAGATTTATTATAACCTTAGGTCCCAGAGACATCATCCCGCTTGACTGCCCCATATAAACTGGATTGAAAACTTGGTCATTTGTGCATGTATATTATGTTGTGCAATATACCATCATTATAAATGTATACATAATTTTATCAAGCAAACGTGCGGGTCTTGGGGTGTCGATTATATTTAAATATTCTAAAACTATTATATATTATGTATAATAATGTCTATAATATATAAATGTATATTATAATATATGATATATTTATAAAATATATCAGTCAATCATACCCACAAAAGACGCGTACACTAACATTTACATTTCGACTGTCATCTACGCATGTTTATCAACGACCGTTTAAGTTTCCGCGTTCTTAACATCACTACTGATGTCATTTCACTGCGGTGTACGTCGTTTATATTATGTACTTATGTTATAATATACACATATCTATGTATAAATGCAACTCATGCACTGTGGAGTTTCTCTTGCCGTACCCGGAGGACCACCCTGGTTAAATTTAATTAACAATGTCGTCATAAATATGTACGGTACATAGGTATATTTTAAGAGGAAAAAAATACACAGTTTTCCTCGCAATATGACGTCTAATGATGTGTGTTTTTTTTTCTGCTCTTACTCGCGATGAATATTTAATACATCAGCCAACGGATTAAAATTGAAATCCACGACGAGATGCTGCACTATAGTGATCATTATATTAGCACCAGTTTAGGTGACACGTTTATAGGCTCCTGCTGTCCCGCCCGGAACCTCCCGGCGTTCACACTAATAATGTTTTAACGAGGTAGCTACCAAAACGCGCGCAGATTCGGAGAATCTTTATTATTATTTTATATTTTACAACAGCTCCATATTACAATAAACATGTCATAAAAATCGTATATAATGCAACGCGGATGCCTTCTCGCATGTGCCCGAATTGCGTTTTTATTGAATGCCGCCGCCGACCAGAAGTCGTTTTTCTACATTGTCCTCCGAGTTTTTCTTTATTTTATTTTATTTTTTTTTTTTTTAATGAAATATATACCAACGATTTACGATCATTTTGTTCGTTTTGGGTTTTCAACAACCCAATATCATAAAATATCATACATTTTACGATTTATACTTCATGCAGTTGAAGTGCTGCTGCAGGTATATCATACTGAGTAAAACGAACTAAAGAGATATTTACATCACGCAGGTTGTAAGACATTACTTACATAACCATATATTCCAACTTATAACATTCCATTATTTTTCAAAATGTCTAGATAATTGTCTTGGAAACATATTTGTGAAAATATTAATTAGATATTGTACATACATTTTTTATAGTGTTAGTATACTTTTTTTATATCATAAGCAAACGGTAATATAAACAATATTGCGTTTATTAGGAAAAAACCATAAATTTGTTTGACCAGTGAAAAATGACTATAAAAATAACATATATCATTGTTTAGTTATTTGTTTTTTAGTTTTAGTTTTAGCCCTTACCCAACATTTTAAAACTTGTGCGTAATATATTATATATATATATATATATATAAAAGCAATATTAAATTGTGGTTTACTATATTATATATTATGTTCTCTACTGAGAATTGCCTAAAGATGCCGATAACCACAGATTTGCGATGTGAATGCCATAAAAGGGAATTTTAAATATACGATTTTTATGCCACTTTAATGTTTATTGGTTAAAAAAAAAACATTCTAAGAGAAAACCCCAGTTTTCACAGCAAAACGATTCTTTGAACCTAAACGAATAATAATTACAATAATATTATTACACATGATATTATATATATATATTGTTAGTTATTTAAGGAGTCTATACATTATTTAGACTTATGTGGTTATTAATTTATATTTGTATATTTTATACAATTATTTATAAATTACCTACTACTCGTACTAAAAAGTAAATAAATTGCAGCATGTATATAAATTTAAATTTGACAAATCTACATAATAAAATATGAAGAATATACGCTAT
Organism: Melanaphis sacchari; assembly: GCF_002803265.2. Lineage (NCBI taxonomy): Eukaryota > Metazoa > Arthropoda > Insecta > Hemiptera > Aphididae > Melanaphis > Melanaphis sacchari. Next base: position 4,542,041 of record NW_020271042.1, read on the forward strand.
AGTTTTATTTTTGAAAGTCGTTTCAACCCTAACTGCAGTATATATAATTAATTATGACGATACATACGTATTATATGCAATAATGTTTGTGTCGTTTGACGTATCTACATATTTTTTAATACATTATATAAGTAGCGTTCATAAGAACATTGGAGTGCAGTTATAATATTTTTATTGTCGTGTACATTATTATTATACAGTATACATACACACAAGCTGATATTTGTATATTATTCCCCATTATAGGTATGTTTATATGCCACACATGTAGCACAAATATGCGCATGTCTATAAAGAAATCGCAGATACGACCGAGCGAACGGATTTATTGTACGCGGTCTGACAATATTTGATATAAAACCAAGTATTTACAACGTCTACGGCGGCGACTGCGATCGGGCTGGAATGAATCAATGAGCTTCCGATGGGGATTTATGGGCCCGTGATGGCGTCTCTCACATTCGTATATACGCGTATTACATAGGCTACAGGTACCTCAGGTACTTATATCATATAAGCGCACGTTCGGTGCACCGCTGACGATGACAAGCTTTGCATACAATTGGTATTTTTATGATTTATTTTTTACAACCGATAATATGTATAATAATGGTTATTCTTTTATTTCTCGTGTTATCGGGAGTTTATATATTATTATTATTATTATTCTCGTGGGCGTCAGACGCGAATACGAGGAGCAACAACCTCGAAAAGAAACGCACTTGTTTTGCAAGCGGATGCGAAACGCGTTCAATCCCCGTCGTCGTCCGCGTACCTATATACCTATATATTTTTTATGAATAAAAATACATACAGTAAGGCGCATATAATTCGCGAAATAGCATATTATATTATGTCGACAGATTTATATTATACTTTATTATGTATATTTGTGTGTTTATTTAAGTACTATATATTATATTTACTTAACAACAACCGCGACACTCCTTCACTGCAAGCATTGTTTCAAATGCCGACTAAATCAAGCTGCTTCGTGTAGAATCGTGTTTGAAGAATATTGACTATATAAATTATGTATAAAATGTGTGACATAAGTTAAAACGAGCTTTTTTAAAGTTTCTTCTCACAACTGATTCAAATTGTAAGGAATCATATACTATAAAGGTATATATATATAGTTATTTCTTATTACACATATTTTTTTAACAAGAACTAATTAGAAGTACCTACCTTACGCAATACTTGATATTCTTTCTTGCACAATATATTTCATATCATTTATACATCACATATGAATTAGAACATACTCATCCGTTCTTGGATGAGGTTAACGCATAGCACTTGAAATAGGTATACACAACAACGTAACAAATATTCTGTTTGTGAGTATAAGTGATAATTCATACTATAACGACGTTGTTGAATAAAATATATGTTTATGTGTGTAACTAAAGAAAACGTTCCCACACATCGATAGCAATAATTTAATTTTATTACGATAAAACATAAAATAATACACATTTTTGCATATATATAATATATTTTTAAAATCGAATATTGATAAATAATATTCTGTCAAATACGTATAGTATCTACGAGTTAGATAGAATGTAATATAAATAATAGTAATATATTTATATTTATAATAATTTTTTTTTTGTATTTTTAAAATTACAATTAATTTAAATACCATAATCAGTACAAACTAGACTATTTAAGTTAGAAACAGTTTTATATATAAGTATATGTGTATTTGGAGCATTTCGTTTATATGTGACTAATATTATACAATATTATACCGTTGATAAAATATTTAAATCTAATAACTTTTAACTTTTTTTTCTTGAAATGTATATTAAGTAAGATTTAATATTTATATGTAAATTATACTTTGCTGAATAGCGTTTAGTGTAGGTTATGTAGAAATAAATCACAAATGATGCAGCAACATGATGTAATAGATAAGATATAATAAGTCAGTAAATTATATGAGTAAAATAATTCGTATAATATAAATCGTGTACTTAATATTAGAACTTTGATCCCGTTTATTTAAAATAATATATAAATATATTATATTTTCTAAAAATGCGATTATTTTTTTACTAGTAAAATCAAAATGTACAGATGTTATTTGAATTTAACGGACGATTATAATGTTATCACGTATATAAATTAAACAATCGATTTTCTAACGCATTCAGTATATACCTACGTATCATACGCCGTTCGTTTGATCGAATAATATTATAACAAAAATATATGATATGATCTCACAAACCCTTTGATCTGTAACCGTTACTCTACATCGTACGCAAATTATGGTATATACAAATGAAAAAAGAATCTATGGACGATAAAATAAAAATTGCCTTTGATAACGTTAAAAGATAACGCGCGATTGAAAAAATAAAAACCAATTTTATATAATACAACAATACATGCTACGTGTATATCATCCATTCGTTCGGGGTGAAACAGTCGCGCAAACCATAGCATCGCCGTCGCTACCATCATCAACTACCCGCTGCTTCGCATTGTTTGTTTTTCATTATTTTCCGATCGCCGGGTGCGCGTTTACGGTCTCGTTAATGAAGGATAATATACGTACGCGCTTGCAGTATTCTATATTGTGTATTGTAACGGGTGCCCTATACTGATATACCTATATATACGTTTATACAAATAGTCGCGTTTAAAAAATGATTTACCAAAAAAAAGAGCGGAAAAAAAATAATAACAACACTTCGGTGTCGTCGCATGCCGGGGGCGTGTTCCGGGGAAATATTGCTATATAATATTATTATATAGGGCACGCGTTCGGTTGATCGCGAACAGATGGCCAACATGTGCATGTATATATGTATACAATATAAGTATATAATATGTTTGTGTAGGTATAACGCGCGTTATACCCACACGGACCGTCGAAATTACAGTGATTTGTAAAGACAGAGTAGCACGTGTACTAGTGTGTGTTTGTGTGTGTGTGTGTGTGAATGCGTCTCAAAACGAGAAAATTATACGAGCGTGGTGTGTACATACATATATAGGTATACACATATAATAATAATGACATTCCGATACGATCGCGTGCCTGTCGGCCGTTATACTAATATAATGTATATACTCATTAATATTATAACTACACGTGTGTACGTGTGCGTGTAACTCGGTAGCTCTCCAATGCAATGGTAACCGCCTCAGCCCCGAGGTTATAGGACCAACTAGAGAGTATCACCTCAATCGCCTCCGCCACGGTCCAATTATATTATTACATTATTATAGGTGTATGCATCATCATATGCCGTCCGTCATCTGTAGACTGCGGGTCGGAAGCTCGAGTTCACTGCATAATGAAAAAAAAAATCTAGTTACTGATGTACTATTCACTCGAACGATCGACTAGTACGACTCCGTTTATGAAACGTATGCCATCAGCGGCGAGCTGGAAAAAAAGGGCGCAATACGAATGTGCGCGGTCCTTATCGGCGGTACCTTTTTAAGCGTACGATTGCGCGCGTTATGTTATTTTTAATTTTAAACAACGTTATCGTATTTCCTATACCAGACAAACTTCCCATCACTAAGTTGTAACTGGTTATATTTTAAATCAGGGGTCTCCAACCTACGGCCCGCCAAGCTTTTTGCACCGGCCCGCTAAGCTAATTAATGTTTTGAAAATAATATATTAACTTTCATTGTTTTTAATTTATTTTTTATTAAATTGATTAATAAATTAAAAAATTATATAAATAAACATACATTTTTTTTAAATAAATCTCATCTATTCTTATTTATTTCTCAATTTCATAACCTATCAGATATTCCTAGAATCCTAGATAGACAACATTTTTTTTTTTTTTAGACAACACATTTCTAAAAATGTTGGCCCGCGATGCCAACGCGTATATCAAATTTGGTCCGCCGTAAAAAAAGGTTGGAGACCCCTGTTTCAAATCATACTTTTATAATGGATAACAATTATTGTCTTTATTGTAAGTTCCCATATATGTACGATTATACCTATATTATAACTGTGCGTGATATGACCGTGCTAATAAAAATCTTAAAAAATAAATTTTGTTTACTATAATATGTTATTTATTTTTAGATCTACAGACGGAGCTGAAAGTTTCCATAGTACATGTAACGCACAGTTTAATAGTGCTCATCCATCGATATTTGTTGTAATAATTACCCTTTAATAAACTCAGATAGACACATTTACCAAATTATCAATCATTTCCAAAAGAATAATTAAACCAAAGTCGAATTACAGAAAATTAAATTTGTCTGTAATCAACACAAAGATTATGTAAAAATAAACCACTATAAAATATACTTAAATATTTGGCCATAGTTGGAAACAGGTGTCGGAGCTTTAAAATATTTGTATCTGTATTTAAATATTAAAAAAAAAAAATTATGATAAAACTTAATTTTGTTTTAATAAAGAATTTCGCAACGTCGCAGTCAATTTCACGCGCATTCGTACGCCTTTGAATAGTTAAAATCATGTCCATTGTTATTCTGGCATTGCGTATAATCGTATACCCAAAAAGGTAAAACACGCGCAATCTTACTCCACCGAAAAAAAATGCGCGTACGTCATTAGCTCCTAAATACAAGTGTCCATATATAATGTGTACATATTACGATTTACGATTGTGTATGTGATATTTAGTATAGGTGTATAAACATGTGCAGTGAATGAGACATATTATAACACAATGCGCTTCAACGACTTTTTTACACAGCCGTATTAAATTATGTTGGTATTATATTTTGTGGACGTTAAAATTTAATACATGGAACGCATTTTTATTTATGATGGCGATCTAGGCTACTTATAAAAAAACACTCGCGTAATGTGACTAACGATTATACAATACAACAGAAACTCTATATACCGTATAACTGATTCAATAAATACTAAACAAATTACTTGGAACAATATTGTATCGTCTGGTCAAAACTAAATTAATTTCATTTGGATAATAATAATAATAATATACGTATATATATTATATTGTATTACCAATACGTGAGTAACACGATAATACCTGTAAATAAATTATCCACAAAAACGTATTTTAAGTAGGTATTTTGTTTCAAGTCGATGACCCAAGTATAGCTGTCGTGTATATACAACTGTTATTTTAAATGCCCCGCGAAACGGCTGTGTTACGATATCATTAAATCATAATATGTGTGTTATATGTAGCTTAGACCGGACTGCGATCTGTGGAAATCCAGGTCGTATAAAATAATACACGTTACGCCGACCACGACGGCTGTATGTACTATAATATATACATAAATTTACTCCTCATATAGATTTCGTACTTACGTCTGTACATACACATGTGTGTGCACTTTCTAGTCATCAAATTGTGAACCTATGTATGCAAATAAAATACGACCAGTAAATGCTCGCATAATAGAATTGTCCGCTATACGCACATAGGTATATTATTTATATATATTTATATATTAATATATTGGTAAAGCGGTATATATATATATATTTATAGGTATGTGTATATCGCTACAGAGCTGCCCCCGAGGCTACCGATAAAATATCTGAGACGAGTCGGCGGGAGAATATAATATTATATAGCCTCATGACAAACGCAAACGATAAACAAAATAATGAACAGTTTCAGTTTTATTATGTACTTATACACAAAAAAAAAAAAATAATAATAATAATAGTATATAACTGTGGTTATAAACGCGTTGTAACAACCACATTACTCCGCATTGTATATCGCATATTATGCGTCTGCAATAGTGTAATGTAATGGCGTATGAAATATATATAAGACACGTTTAGAGATGAACGAGATCGCAATATTTATGTACATGCATGTATCATGTATGTTCCTTTTCATTTTTAAATATATCATGTAAAATGAGTTCGTCATGACTGCACAGTATAACCGTTTACCATAAACCATTAAACAAATTAATATAATGTATGATGAAATTTTAATTAAATAATTACAAGAAAATAATAGTTTTCTCATAATAGCTTAACGAATATATTATAATTTACAATAGGTGTATATCATCATATACCATGCGAGCAAAAGAAGCATAGTATCTATAATTGGCAGAATTTCAGAGAGCCACCAACATAAGTCAAAGGTGTAATATAATAATAAAGTAAAAGAAAAGAATATAGTCGATTTTTATAATCGTAAACCAAGATAATATATTGTTACCATTGAGTTTTAAGTTTAAAGTAGATACCTTATAGGTCGACAAAGAATTAGCCTTAACCAGCGCTTTTAGAGAGGATTTTAAAACGATCCTCCACTTTTTTCCAATTTTATTATTGTATAGAATAATACAGTGTACAGTGATAATATGCACGGGAAAATATATTTTGAGTACTTAAGAACTGCGAAAAGTTACACACGCATTTAACCTGTCTACTTTCATTAACCACAAATCTGATAAATACGTATAAAAAATATTTGATGCGTACTATTAGATAATACGTATACACGCTACGATATTATAAATTATAATAATAAAACAGAACAGAGCTGTTATTATAATATATACCAATTTCGTCTTTTAGTTATAATATTATACATATTAGTCATGTAAATTTAAGTCTTGAAATTAAATAGTAATCAATGAATACGTACGTATAAAAATGTTGTCCAATTTATTTATTAATATATAGTATATTTATTTATGTTGGAAATTATTATTACCGGTCTTACTCTTTACCAACCGCTTATACATTATTGTCAACGAAAATAAAAACGTTTACGATTTAAAAATTTACATATTTGACGCGATTGTCCTAATCCTTTAATTATTTCAATTCAAAAATAAAAATAACAACATAAAGTTAATACCTCATGTAATAATATAATGTATAGTACCTAAAGTAAAAATCCGTTAAATTGATAATATCGGAACATATGCATAAATTGTGTTATTTTAATCTTCGTAATCGTTTATATAATATCGTTCCTGTTGTTTGAATAGGTTTTAGCGGTTTAATATAATTAATTTTTATTAATGTTTTAGGTAGGTAGGTACTCTATACGTTTTAAAAAGTTAATAATCTTTTATTCGTCATTGACTACCTGCTGATCAGTTAAATCAAATCTTTATTGTTAAGTCTTTAAAGAATTTCTCTTCCTTATGTTTATAATATATACGCGAGGTCGATGAAAACAAAAATATATTTACGACACATTAATTAGGGAATAATAGCTTAACTTAAGAATATATATATATATATATATAATACGTATAGTTATAAGAACCATTAAAATTTAAAATATTATGATTCTTTTACTGATGGATGTACATTACACATGTGATTTAAATGTACACAACAGTTTAAGCAATGTTTGGATAAAAAATATATACGTTTTTTCTCAGATAATTCCGTCGTGTGTCTTTAATAATCTTCATGATGGCAACTTACAGTGTTTTTATAGCTGACACAAAATCATTTTGGAATTTTTGCGGCGGTAGTGATTTCAAAAACGGATAAAAATTAGTATTGTATATAACTACTATATAGTATAGCCAGTAGAACAAGACTACACAACCCGGTTTAAAACACATAATATAATATTATAATTTATATGTTTACGCTTTTATATAGATATAAACATCGTGTTACTTTAATTCAATACATAAAATATACATAAGTACATAGGTATGTGTTTATTCCAAAGTGTGCAGTGTATATAGGTACCAGCATGTTACGTGCGTGTAATCTGCAAGGCCAACAAAAAATAAAATAAATAAGTACAGAGGTGGAGATCAATGCAGCAGTGTATTATACATACGCATTACGCATGTATGCCGTTTTTACGTACATGTGTATTGTGGATAACAATAATAATAATATGATGGGTCATGTTGGAAATGAAACGCGGCGCAGTCATCAACCGTGTAATGGGTTAGAACATCGGAGTTATTCTTTTTTTGTTCCTTTTTTTCTTTTTTATTAGTATTTAGATTCTTACGGTGAACCCATAAAATTCAGAGAAGCGAATATGGTTTTATGATAGGTTGCAGCCGTGAAGAGAAGACGCGAGAGGAGAAACGTTTATATATATATATATATATATTTATATATGAAAACAGTCTATATAGATATATTATATCTGTTGAGCTTTAACCGCCACTATTATTCGGTGAGATCCCCATTATCATTATTATTGTTATTATATTACTATTATTGTCGTAGTTAATGGTGTCTCCCAGTTTGTCTTCGGCTGCTTATCGAGGGTACACCGATGTATGTGGGTATATGTATGCGTTGTTACACAGGTGGTCCACGCATGCAAGGACGATGAGACCCCCACAGATTGCTGTTTGATCGACTGTGTGTCATTAATATACATATTTTATTTTTTTTTATCCATAATGATTTGAATTCACGAGACGGACAGAGAGAGTATAAGAAATTAACCATCGTCTCGTCTACTGCAACCGGCGGACGATTAAACGCAGTAATAAAACCAAAAGGAATTCAGTTCACTGTATACGCGCACACTGCACAGTGAACGCATATATGCACTTTTATACAGTATACATAGATGCTGCGTACGTACTTCATATTATAATAATACATCGAATGCACTATAAACCACCCATCAGCATAACGACTGAAGATAAATGCGTATGCCTTTCACATATATATGAACGCGCGTGGTACTGCAAAAATGCGCGCAAATGTATATTATATACACGGCACGACTGAGCAATTAAAAAAAAGTTTACAACCAGCGGACGCCATTGTTGTAGGTATATATTATTATTATTATTGTATAATACAAATGCGCACGCCGAACATCTCGTTAGTGTACGGCAATAATATACAAGCTGCGTACCTATATTACGTTATTACTGGACGAGGCAAGAGACATGTACATAATATTTTACTATTGTATAAATATATACCTATACGTGTATATTTTCATTTTATTAAATTATACTATTTATACTACATTACATATTATTATTGTATAAAAGCGACGAAATCGTTACTATTACACGTCCGGATGATATGCATAATATAATAACATTATTCTCGATCATAAAATAATATACAAAAAGATACAATACGTGTTTATTATCATCGTTGCGAACATTATGTCTGTATGATATTATTATTATATAGGTACCTACTATCCAGTCGTTGGCGTCAACGTTTTGCAGGATAAATACGGACAACGTTTCAAACCATCGTGGTTGTAAAACACGACTGTAATTGTACATAATATGCGTGCCTATAGACTAAAGTAGTGTAATGAATAGGAGTATACTAACTAATGTAGACTGCGTGCCAAATACGATATTCTAAATTGTTAGGTGTACGTCCGTATCAAACGTTTATGGTGTGTAATTAGCATATGGCAATAAACCGATATAGTATATTACATATTATCATATTTTTATGTATGAATATAAATAATTTGCATGAAAAAGTGTGCTTTAAGAGATTTTGATTTTATTTACAGTTTTTATTCAAATTGTTGTAAAACACGTTGTTAACTATTGTAAATATTAAGTTTTAACTGATGAACGAAATGAAAAATCAAACCTACGATAAAGAAAAAAAAAAACGTGTGTATTGCAAATTTTAACTGGAGAATCAGTTTACGCAAACGCTGCAGTTGTGCGACTTTCCGTAGGTGATCAAGTAAGTATAAAATATGTTTTCAAATAGTACAAGTTTATAACGATAATATAATATATTAAATACGTGAATATATTATATGGCCTTATATACATATGTATGAAAATAATTAACATTGTGATATTGTATTCTCTCAAAATAAACTACTTACAGATCATTAAATTTACAAAAATAATATGATACAATTATCGAGCCTATTGCTGTATTCTATTAGATGATATATGCTAACAATTATGCTAATATTATGATTGTAAATCATATAATTATACCGGAAATAATGCCACACCGCTACACCGGTTCTCCGTCTAAAAGTGATTAAGTGTTTTGCAACGAATATAGGTATATCTTTACCTATTTACATAGACATACACTAAATATATTATTGCTTTGTCTTGACTCTTGCAGTAGTATCTTTTTATTGATCGTCTATTTGGATATTTCTACTGACAGCTGCGGGAATTTTAGTGTCTGTTATATACATAAACTCCGACTTCGAGTCTTATTTCGATTGATATAATATATGGGAAGTAATAAACCAAAAAAAGTTTACATTATGTATTATTACTTTGTTATTGCTTGACTACTTATTCACACTCTCGCCCCGAGAGGATGTAAAACTGTACAGACGAGGGATGACTGCAACTGCGGTAGACGTATCTACAATGTCGAGGTGAATGATATCTTGATGGCGAGGGTTAGAAAGGTTAGAGTTTCAGTAATATATTTATCGGTCGCTAAGTACCTATATATTATATATTGTCGCAAGGGTGAGGGTGCACAGAAGATAATTGTCGCCACCCACGGCGAATGTCAACGGCAATTAGCTGTGGACGACGAATCGGTTAACATATGAGTATACAATATATCAGTATGTGTGTGTATGCACGCTAAACGAGTTTTGCCCTTTTTCGCGTACCTACTCGGTGATTTTGTTACAACTGCGCATCGTCCTCGTAGATTTAATTATTATTATTTTAATTTTAAATAATTCTTAAGCTACTACTTATATAATATAGGAGGCAATTCAACCAGCCAAACATTTAAATTAATAAATAAAAAACTATATATTTAACGCAGAAAAGTATTTTCGATAACTTTATTCTACATTTACAGGACTGTGTATACATTATAGTAAAAGGTTTTATTTAGCTAGATCGACTGACTTGAACTGTCGCACTTCATAAAGACATGTATTATTAATACATACGTATTACATAATATTATACTTACTATTGTACACACACAAAGAACATCTACACCAGAGAAGCAATAATAATAATCGTGTTACCGTATTATGTATATAAAATATTATAAATAATATAATACACGCATTTTTCGTATGATGCCTCGACTCTCTGTAGTCTTAATAGTACATATTGTTATAATCTACAATGACTACAGTCTACAACGAACGACTACTTAATCTACAGCGTTGCTGCAGCTCACGGAAAAATAGTCAGGCAAGTTCTATTTGTCATATGTAAAATCAATAGTATATTATATTATAATTTTGATCATAGGTATGTTTTATATATTATGTTAGAATTACATAGGCAATCTTTGGCTATTGGCTGTAACACGATTGCACACTCTTTCTTTTTTTGACCCTACTAATTATAACACAATTGTGCACCAAATGATATGAATTTATTATTTATATACATATATAATACATATCTTCTATAATTTTCATATGTATACATTCAATAACTAATTATTAACTCAAATAACAAATTGTCATTCCCAATTACAGAATTAGATCTAACAACAAAATATATTTGGGAGATGGTATTTTTCGCTAATTTTATTAACGAATAGGTACATTTAAGTAGGTACGTATGTAATTTGTGCCAAAATATAAAAATATAACAGTATTTTGTGCCACATAACAAATTAATTTTGGTATTTTGCGCCACGACAGTAAATGAAATGGAATATGTAATTTGCGCCATACTTCCAACTTCAATTGTAGTTGGAATTTACCAGCAGATTAATTTACTGATATCGCATAGGATATACAATAATACGTACCGACGCGTGTCCAATATAATTTTTACATTGATTTTTATTTGATTTTTATATATTTTATTACTAAACGAAAATGTACTTATTTAATATTCGTGGAGTTTGTTTTACTTACAAATATTTATTTATAATTTTAATATTAGTGGCGCTAATTACAATTTTAATAAGATGAACAATAGCGCAAATTACAATTTTAGTAGATACACGATGGTACAGATTGTATAATGCCTTTTTATTTAGTTTTATTTGGCACAAATTTAAAATTTAGTTTGGTGTGCTTTGTTTTTATGTTGTGGTCGATGAATTTGGGACGAATGAATTCTAAGAACTCATGTAAGTCTGATACACATATTCCAGAGTCATCACATGGAGCGTTAATGTTAAAATTTCTATTTGATGAAAATTCAATAATATATTTGAATTGGTAGTAGTTGATTGGTGCATATTTGGTGAATGCATCATGTGTAGGATAAAGTTGTTCATCTAATTTATCTGTGCGGTGTTCAATGTGTGTGTTAGATAGAGTTGAATCAGATTTAGTTCTCATTTTTTTTTTATTATATGGTTATTGTTATCAGTTTTGTTTTATTGTGCCATGTTCTGCTCATAAGGTTCAACTGCAGTGGTAGAAGATAAGGTAGATCTTGGTGACGTGTTGGAGCCGTTGGAGGCTGGTCTTTTGGGTTGGGTGTTTGTGAGAGCTATTTCCATATCAATAATCGAAGGAGGGGATTATTGATATTGGTGATAGCAGTAGAGGTAACTGATGGGGTAACACTGATATTTTATGGTATAGACTTGATGATGAATGTGATTTGTTTATCACAGGATGTTTAGGTTGAGATTGATTCTAATGATTGAATCCCGTCGTTCGAGATGTATTCTGCGTGATTTAATGTTTCTTTTACAGAATTGCTTACGCGAGTGTGAGTGCTGTTAATTGTGTTTTCTATTGGGTTTTTGCATGAAGATGATATGTGACCGGTTTGTTTACTACGGAAACAAGTTACAGTGTCATCAGTTAAGAAAAATACGGAATAATGTGTCATCGAAGTTGATTGCAATTGAGCCTGGTACTTTACTAGTACCATCAGGATTAATATAGATTTGTCTGCGAAAGTTGATTATGTGGGAAAATTGTTCGGTGACAAATCCAGCTCTTAGCGGTGAGATGTTTGATGTTAATCTGGTACCTGCATCTTATAGGGCGTTGATGATTATACCGTCTGAGATAGAGGGATACACATTTGATAGGGTTATTCTTTTTGAAGGATTTATCCGAACACGTACTAAATTATTATTATCTTTATAGTATTATAATATACTCCTAGACATATTTAGAAAGAATGAGTGAATAGGTGGAACTAGGGTTAAAATTCAGAGGTTATAGCTCCTACCAAAACTATAACTTAAAATAATTCTTGAAGGTTCAAACTTCACTCTTCTCCGTTTTTAAATCAAGGAGATATTGAAAAACAATATTTTTGTGTAATAACCTACCAGAATTTTAGATTCTAAGCAAAGCAAAAAATGTATTGGTTTAATAAAGATACTTTATTTTTTTGTGTATACGTAACACTATGTGAATATATGCTCCAGTTATACTGAGATGAATTTCAAAAATTATACTCATACACTATTATCTAATCGTGTTTTTATAAATTAATTAAGTACTAAAACTAAATAGTAAATATCCATTAACTTACTTAATGCGGAAATAATAATAAAAAAAATGTATCACTTGTCAGGAGCACATGTATATAAATCACTTAATATTTTATACGTTTTCTAACTGTTTGTTTAAGATTCACCACCGTGTGTTACTAACTACAATAATTTAATTAAATGCTACCACATTGGTTTCATGACATAAAAAGTGTGATAAAATTAATTGGGATGTATTGTAACATAAGATTAAATTGTATCTACATTATATAATAATATGTTAAATAAGATATATTTACAAAATAACGACCTTTTATGTGATATTTTGACTACAGCATATCAACGCAGTCAATAATAATAATCATAATAAATTTTTTAATAATATTATTTCTATGACACGGTCATATTCAAACAACTCATCTGCATGAATTTAACATATTATGCATATTGTATATTATAAATTATTATTTTTATATACAGTGAGACACTGTATTTGTATATATATATATTTGATCGTTCATTGCCAGGTCAAGTTTTGTATACGGTGTCAAATAAATTTAACGACTCTAATCTAAAATACCTACAGGTATCTGCAACATTTGAATATTTGACAAGCAATTTTGTTCTCCCTCTCTCTCGCCTTATAACTCTCTTGCTGAGAATTTTATATTCGAATATTGACAGATTACTAGTTACTACCGTAAAACTAAGAATAATTAAATAATAATATTATATATTTTATTGTCCTATTCAGTTATGTGCACCTAAATATTATACATTAGAAACGAACGGAAAATTTAATTATATTATAATGTAATAAAAATTAAGCGCTGCATATTATGCTTTTCAAAAACACAAATAAGATTTGAATTTGATGGAGTATAAAGAACTGTATTAGAAAATACACTCTTATATCATAATTATACTTATAAGTTATAGACATACTTACATAGGTGCCTATTACAAATACGAGTAGTTCGCTTTTGAATTAATATTAGTTAAATTAGGTACCAAAAATGCAAGCTCAGTGATAAACCTAAAGATAATTGTAAGTAGTTTGACTATAATTTGTATTATAGTTAAAATATAACTACTTATCTATTCGTTTAATAACTCTTATCTGAATTTCAATAGATAATATAATTACAAAAATTAAAATAGATTAACCAAAATAAAAAAAAAACCAAATATTTCATGATATAAATTCTACTACTTATATTATATTATACCTCTATAGCATCACAAAGTTTTTGAAAAAAAATGAATCTATAAATTGATATTTTATATCTTTGAAGCTATAATTAAATTATAATTAATGTGTGATTTATGTATCTATATATATTTCAAATTAGCACTCTAGAAAAATCTCGGGAATCATACAAAAATCATACTGCAGGAACAAAATTATAGTGTGTACCTCTATAAAGCTAAATAATGATATTTTTTATTTAAATATTCAAGACTTTTGCTAAATTATTAATAAAATCGACTAGGTATATTGCTTAAAAACAAAAAATTAAGTTTCAATATTCATATTCTGTACCGATTGTATTAGAATTGATGTTAATTGACGGAATCGACGGGTCTAATTAAAGTTCATTTGTATTCTGGTGTTTTACTTCATAAATACAAATAAATAAATAAATAAACAAACAAACAATTAACACTATAGGTAGGTATTACATATAATAATGTAACCCAACAAGTAATTTATAACTGTTAATAATAACTTAATTTAAATTGAATACAATTTATAAAATAATTATCCTTTTTCTATTTATTTAATATTTTAATCAATTTTTAAGACGAAAATATCTAACTAATATAAAAATAGATAGGTCATGATGAAGACGTGATGAATACCACTGATAAGTAATATTTATAAATGATACAATACGAATTTAAAGTAACATAGGTAAATTTCTCAGAAATATCTGTAAAGATTTTTGGAACGTCAGAACGTTTGGAGTTCTAAACACACTTTACCCTAGTTAGCCTAATTCATATTTTAACTGCAACAATTATATCTATAATATACTGAACTCAAGAGGAAAAAGTGTTATCAATAATTAAGGAATACATAGCAATTAGTACACTTTTTATTTACATTAAATTACACGATTCACAATAAATATTTCTTTTTTACAAAATACAAAATTACATTTAAATCAATCGTAAGTTTTCATTAAATTGAACACAATTTATTGAATCCAACATTTTTGAAAATTAAGAACATTGAGCATACCAGGATTATTGCGTTCTAATACAAAAATACATGACAAATGCAATGATAATACTCAAAAATACTTTGTATAATATGTATTGAACGTTAACATTTTTAAAGCAAAAATATTATTTTTTATTATTGTAATTTATATACTAGTTTTGGTGCAAGTAAGTAACTAGTATTTACAATTATTATACGAATGCGCTTAAAATCATTTTATTGTGTATTGTTAGTAAGTGTGGAGATATGTATATGTTTCGGTGTGGTCATATAGGCCATATAGGGTATCATCGATATTATTATTATTAAAAAACATCGGTCTAATTCACCAGATTAACCGAAAAACATTCGGAATGTAATCGTTAATATAATCATTATTATTATAGTTTTCGGGTTAGTTTTTTATGGTAGGTATACCTACGCAGCCGTCATTTCCCATAACTATTCGGATGATAATAATAATATGTAAGCTTGCGCCAGTTATTATCGGCTTTCCCACGAAACGTTACCGTCCTATTCTCGGGATCGACATACCGAAGACGGTACGTGAAGACATTCGGAAGCCAATTATAGACCTTGACCTATTATTACGCACTACAGACATGCCAATTCACATCTGGTTATAATCGTGTGAAGTATCATCCGTACAGTTTATAGAACAATAATTATCATCGAGTATGTACTTGGAGACCAATTGCTATACGATACACATCGGTATTGAGTATAGGTAATGGGTAAACTTTTTAAACTAATACAATTTGACAATAATTATCCAAAAGCAAAATATTATTTTCAATAAATTATTTGTATACTTAAATAATGTTAACTAAAGTAATACATAAATTATTGTATATGGTTGTCATTTTATTAATTCAACGTTTAAGACTTCAGTAAAATCGTATGTGTACCAATTATTCATAAAATACTTTAGATAATAATATTAAAATTTAAAAATATATTTTATATATTTAATATCATAAAAATAAATTAGGTATGCATAATATATATATAAATACATATGTCATACACACTTATTAATTTTTAGTATTTTTTACCATCATAAATAGTTTGCAATTTACTAATGCAAAAAATGTAAATAGTTATTTTTATTGCGACAGCAACGTATATACATAATAAGAAAAACTTAAACGTATAAAATTAAATCTGTATAAGATAACATTAAACAGTGGTATATTGTGTTACATTTGAATGTAACGATTATACCATTAAAAAAACGGCCATGGACGGCGCCAAAAGTCGTAAAAATACAACGCAACATAAAACCAATATAGCTTCCTCGTTCCGCTCGTATTATGAATTTATTCCTATAAATAAAGACAATCACCAATCGGAATACCGCTTCTACTTTCTGTGTAGCTTTTAGTTCATTTTCACTGCAACGGTGAATGTTCCCTTCCACTTTATTGCCCATCATCTACAAAGACCATTGTATTAGTACGAAAAGTATTCATAATATTATATTATAGTGCTCCTTTTTTGTTCATGCCAATCGCAACCCAATGTAAACTATTTTATTTTATTACAATATTATTTAAACATTATTGTGCATCAGTCATGTAGCCAGGTTTTTGATTGGGGAAGACTTAACTAAGGACCTTTTATAAGATTCTAAAATTGTGAGCGTATATATATATATATATATATATATAATTTTAAACTTTTTGAGTAACCTTCATATAAATTGTTATTTGAGTACAAATGATTATGTCTTACACATTTTAATAAGTCTAAAAACATCTGTAAATTATTCTGATTATAGCTCTCTCAGCCCCCTGGGATACGTCACAATAATTATATATTGTATTGAATATTTAAATACGATTAATAACCAGCACAATATCTATACTACGTGTTTCAAAATATATTTATATGTAGAATAATTTTATAGTTTAGTTTTTCACTTAAATAACTTGCAATAAACAATAACTCGGGTCTGAACCCTTGGGTCTCTTACTCAAATTTCGAGCACCGTAAATATTTAATATTTTAGGTTTTTAGGTATAATTGGAATATATAATCAGCTGTAAATATTGAATCACCGTTTAATAATGTTTGAAAAATAACTTTAATTGGTAACATAGATACGGAATAAATATACATACTACATAACAATAGGCAACCAAATATTTGAAATATTTATATTTAATTATAGGAAACCCAAAAACTAAAATGTCCTGCAGATTTAAACTTATTAAACTGTTTAATAATTTTTCAAATATATCAGTATTGAATATTTTTTTCTAGAAAATCTAAATTATAGTAATATAAAAAAATTAAAAATCACTAAATAAATGTACGTGAAGCATGGTTTTAATTTTTTTAACAATACATATATTATCCGTTTTAGGTAAACCAACCTTGATTTATAATTGGTTATCAATTACCTACAATGATTCGTCATTGCTTTCAAATTAAAAATAATAATATACGATTTGGGTTTATGCTGAGGCTAACTATATATCTGTATCATGTCCATTTACGATATATAACTATATATAGTATATATACTTTTACACTATTATTATTAAACCCTATATATTTTTTATTTTATGTATATTTACTTAGAGCAATAAATTATATATATATATATATGCCACATTGGTACGTTTAAAAAAATACAATATAAAAGCTGACTATTTTGGTTGTACTACTGAATGCTTATTTAGAATTTTGTCTTAGCGGGAGGGAGGTATACATTTATCCACAGCTCAATGAATCGTAAGGTACTTCTCAACTATAAGGTGTAAACATCATTATTCAATAAACTAGTTTGTATTTATATAAAGCTAGAAATTTAAACTAAATCTATAATATTTAGTAATATATTAAAATCAAGACAACATCAAGCAATAAAAATAAAACAGACAGATATACCTAATATTAGGTATAAACATTATATAACTATATAAATATTTATTTTATACATAAATAGATAAAACCCTGTGATAGAGAATATTAAAATTGATATAGGTATAGATAAATTTACTTGATAATATTATGTAAATATAAAGCATATTAAAGAAACATTTTCTTTTGTAATCATTACCTACCTCAGATATTTACCTACTAATATTATTATAATTTGATTATTTACCATATATAACAAAAGACCTAGGTATTTTTTTTAGTGCATTTTTTTCACTCTATACATTTACAATATAATATAATATATCAATATATTTTTGAGCAGATGTGTTTACATTTTATAGCTTTATATATCAGCTACTCGGTATGAGGGTGTTACGTGAAGACAATATAAAATAAACTGAAGCCACCATCCGGAGTACCTACGTTTTATAGATACACACCATAAACGGTTTTTGTTATATTTTATAATTTTCTACTCGAACGCCTTTTCTACTAAAACGGTTTTGGTAGAAAATAATAAAGAACGTTTTAGCGTAAGACTACTTACAACCACTTCAATTCGTGTCAACTATTATATTCTGCAGCTGTATCAGCAGCCAAAATCGATCAAAAGAAGACAAGTACTATATATATGTGCATTACACACTAAACAATTATTTTTATATACTTATGACAACTTTTATTTATGAAATATTTTGGCATATGCATTAATAGCAAAAATATGATTTGATGGAGGAAATAATATTAATGATTACGGGAATAGAACTAAAATTTAAGAGAAATTGGATACAGTGGAAGACGTATATTCTAAAAAAACAAACTAGAGAATAGGAAAAAATATGAAAACTTGTGTAGTACCTATACTATATTTTAATAATAGTAATATAAACTTTATTCATGGATGAAATTTCAATTATACAATAAAAGAATTTGATTTTAAGTAAGTTTTTAGGTTTTGGTTTATTTTAAAATTTAAACGCTCGAGAAATTCAGGACAATTAGTAATATTATATAAGTTTAAATAAACATTTAACTAAGCTAAATAGTGGATTTCACAGTAATATTACATAATATGCGTAATACATTTACAAAAATAAATTCAAATTATGTACGAATATTTAAATGGATATAATATAATATATATATATATATATTTACATTAAACCGTTTAGATAAATTTAATTAAATAAAAACACCCCGGGGTACACGTGCGTGATGTACGCTGATATAGGTATCCTCGTGTTCGACTCATGAAATTATCAAAAAAAACCACTCGTCTTATTATAAAAATAATAATGATATAGTAATAATAATATTAAAAGCCATGTAATTAGTTTCATGTCTGTCGACTGCGTTTGTCGGAGGATATTTATATAAATTTAAAACCAAAACGCCATTTGCTGCGTATATCTAGCGCTTTACGGCGGCAATAATTCACACGGCAATATCCATCTGGTTATAATTACGATTTGTGCCCAGGATACCAATAATTCAAAGGGGAAAAAATCGCACACCATCTTCTATATTATATCATCTTATCCGCCTATGTGTCTGTGTGCGTTCGAGCACGCGTATTATATCCGAAACCATATACATATAAATATATATATATATATGAAATAAGGCCGCACACAAAAAAAGAATCTTATCGGTTAAATTTTTAAATGTTGTTAATAAATCGGACACAAAAAACAATATTATATATATTTACTTGCATGTGTGTGTGTTTGTGTGGGTACTTGGTAATTATATAACCGTTTTTGAGTACTGCGCGCCGTTTTGTTCTACCGTTTTTCAGACGGTATTTTCGTCTAACCGGCAATTATTATTTAAAGATCGCAGTGTTCGTATTGTTATAATTACAGATGACGTAGTAGAGGCGAAAATAAAGGTTTTATTAAGGATCAGACGACGAGAATATATATAAATGTTTTTTTTTAACAACAAAAACGCCCTGTTTATAAATATGTGCAGCACCGGTTCATGGTATTATGTGAATAAACTGCGCATCGCGTACAATGTTGCTGAATTCAAAAACTGTTTTAAAATAGTGTTTCGGTTTCCCATTATAAGTTTAAAGTATATGTTTACATTTAACATACCTTACATAAGTACATACATATAAACAACAGCCGTATAACTATACGAACTGAATTATTAAAAATATAAGGGGACTTTTCAAAAAATAATTAATATTGTTTATAATATACTCTATGTTGGTAAGCAGTAAGCACTAAGCACTACCATATTTATATTTTATATGTTCTATACGTAGGTACATACTATTTATGCGATATATTATTTACTATTGTTATAATTGATTTATATAATCCTACATCAAAATCTATACATGGATAGTGGTTATATATTAAATATTAATAATATATTTTACCATTGACATGTTTTTATTTAATGATTTTGTTACTCAAGGTAAAGGAAAATAAGACAGTAATCGATTTTTAATTTCCATTACAGTTCATGCAGTGTGCTTGAATAATTTATTCTCCCGGTAATTTGATACAATATTGTATCTATTGTTTTTTACTAATATATAATATAGTTGTTATAATATCTAGTAATGTAAAAAAGAATCAGATTTTCAAACACGAATAGAATAATCAATTAATATTAAAATTCAAAATGTATTCATGTTCTTTTTAGTATTTTTTTTTATTATATCTTAGATCTATAAATAAATGTTAATATTCAAATTCAGTTTTTCTTTGATGTTTCTCTCTGACCTCAGTGGCACATTTTTATTTTTTATACAAATTTAATGATGTTTTTTATTAATAATTGTACATAATATATTAAATATTAATATCACTTGTTTTTATCTAAATAATATTATTTATAAAATTATAAGTTATCAAGTACTCGTATATTGAGTCTTTTTGTGATTATTATTCATTTATACCAAGAATTATATTAACATAATTTTATTAACTCGTTTAAATACATATGAGTGTACTACTACTATTACTACTACTACTACTACTACTAATACTACTACTACTACTACTACTACTACTACTACTAATAATAATAATAATAATAATATTCTGCTCATTTTATGTAATGTCCGGTTATGATGGTTATTCTTTACCTACTTATGTTCTTATATGATATAAATAAAAAAAAATCATATGTATATTGTTTAAATATAGGTATTTAAAATGCACAAAACTTTTATAAATACTGATAATTTAACTTCTGTGCATCGATATACTTATATATTTCATATAAAATTACATTACCTATACATGCACATATATAATATGTATATGAATACAGAGTTTTACTATACATAGTTTCAAGATTTATCATATGATTATTTCTGAATATTAGAGAAAAAACATAAAAACATCATAAAATCGACATACGTGTTATGTAAAGATAGGTATAATCTATATTACCTAAAATTTGTTATGAAACTACTTTCATTATTTTTTGTTTATCGTTATTGTTTGAGGTCAATACACAATCTTTCTAATTTATCTGTTTCATAAATACTTTACATCAACGCACAAAATAATAATCCAATCAAAATGTTAATAATACTGTTTTCTTAGATGAAATAAACCGTTAAAAAGCTACAATGCTTTATCATTTTATTTATCAAATTTATCACTATAGGTGTCGTATATCCTATAGTTCTGGGGTCCCAAATCTGTTTGTGTAAATTACCGACTTTTTTTCAAATAATTACAAATTTAAGATTTTAGAAAATCTACACTGATTCAGATAAAAAAAAAAACATATGTCATAGACTCATAGTACAAAAATAACTATCTAATATATTTCACTAAGCAATTTCATCGGGAATTGGTTAGTATTAAAAATAATAAGGTTTTAAATTAAGAAAAACTATTTAATTATAATATTAATATATTTAACATTAATATTTTTAATAGGTATTATATTAATAATATAATTAATTATTTATAAATGATTATATTTATATTGAAATATTTTGATAATGATTCACACTCCAATAAGTCGCAGATTGCATTCTAAGAAGCCATAGATTCCTAATTCATGCTATACAAGTAGTCACAACAAAAATTTTCATGTGGCAAATTTATCCTGTGCATTAACGTATAACAATCTCACTTATTGTTTTGTTCACGAATGTCTTACAGGCTTTGAAAATATTGTATGAATTTAAGCCACTTCGCGCAACTACGCCACTAACTGCAATGGACATGTAAAAAAAATTAACCTTAGTCTCGCATAAAAAATTAGTATTTCGAGTTTTAATCACAATTACTGTAATATGACTGTCACTAAAGTGTTTAACGTATAAAAATAATTAGTATCTAAAAGTTCACTTTACATCATTTAATGCACAGGATTTATTACTTTTAATATTGAGTTCAGGTAAACCGCTAAAAAAACCATCATAATGATTTCTCTTCATATTTTTTATACAGTCATCAGTGATCACTCATAAAAAAAAAAAAATTTTAATTAGAAAATAGTTTTGGACAGTGACAAACACTAAACACTTTGCATACTAGTATGATATTATTCACTGGATCGCGCAATATTGCTTGTACGAAATTCCGCACTTCTTTTATCACATTCATTACAGATCACCATTCATCCGCGCTACCTCTAGAATCAACATAACATAATTTTATATACATTACAAATTACAATTTATAATTTATATTATGTAGGTATACCATGCATGATCTCGACCACACTGATTATAATATAGGTTGACATCACGAATCGTCCGCCATTTTCTATGTATTGTATTCTATTGTATTGCATTACCATTTATATATACGCGACGATGGTTTTACACACTAGTGGAGTATATATAATAATATAATATAGGTAAGTATAATGACAACGTTTATGAATAATATTATAATTTCCTTTCCCTTGCTGTCGCGACAACACAATGGCGGCGGCGGATCGAGCGTGTCCAAATTCGACGTGTCATTGTTTCGGCTGTGTGAGGGGGACAAACGGAAGGGGGACGAAAACGAAGGTGTTCTTTCTGAGTATGTTATTTGTCGGCTTTTTAATACTATCGAACAGGCCATATTGTGTGCGCAACGTGTCTCCCTTTCCCCTCTCGCGATCATCAGCCCCACGTGACCCTTGGCGTCACAACACCGTGTCCTTAACAAAAATCACGGACACCGATTATGTTTTATATATCATACAGGCGTTATAGACAAATTATACAGCCCGTATAGGATTTGTATAGGTGTGTCGGTGTGTGTGACGACGTGTTAACATCACTAAGCATAAATTATTATTTATTTATTTTATTTTTTTGTAAATCATAAACTACAAGTTATTATTTTTGGTAAATAATACGCGTTATAGTATGCAAGAAAGCGGTTAAATACTGTAACATTGCCCGTAAGTACCTACATTTTGTATTTATACTATACATAGACCCGTTTCACGTTTGTGAATAGGTAATGTATGTCTAGACTATACAGCTTAGTAGTATTATTTTATACGGGCGTATGTGTGCACAATTCGTGATACATATATCACTTAACGCGTAACGTAGGCCCCATACTCCTAACAGATCTAAAGGATACACATTACAGAGAATTAAATTCTTTTCGTTTTTAATATTTATTTAATAATATTTTTATTTTTCACAATATCACATTTATAATATTATTTACGTGACACACTAAGTTATCCATAGCACCGTGTAAGTGACAAACTTTATAAGTCCAATAGATTTGTAGTGTTGTCTTTAATGACACTCTGCTCTACAATTGGAGTTAACTGTATCATATACCATTGAGTAAGTCACTGCAATGCGTGTGTCGAATTTCAACTTAATAATAAATCATTGCTTATGAAAGTTGAGTGGAGATAATTTGTCAGCCTACATTACTAAGCAGGTATAATATTAGTATATTATAATATATTTTTGTCATAATATATTTGACCAGTGAATATACTTTGTATAAATAGACAATAGCTTAAAATTGATCTAAATAAATATTGAAAACCATTATGTCTTGTAAAACATAATAATACATTTAAAAATGTCAAGTCCCGACGAATAATTTTAAATTACAAATAGATAGGTAAAATGAGTATTCATTGTTTAAATATTTAATCTTGTCAAAATTTGAACTTCAAGTTATCAAAAAAAAATAAAAAAAATATGGAAATTGAAATTTTAGATATTTTGGTTTCAGAAACATTGACTGTAAGAAGCTTTAAATTACATTTACAAGTCTATTATAGATATATAAATTGAGCGTTTTATAAATTATTAACAAAATTTGGAATTTTTGAAATTTTGGCTGCATTTTAACTTCAAACGCGTATAAAAAAAATATGATAAACCAAATGATCATTTTAGGATTATGGTACAAATTTCAAAATTAAGCTTGTATGCTTACCCGTCAGCATGCTTAAAATTCGTAAAAAAAAATTTCAAAAAATTGTTTACTAAAGAAGAAAATTGATGATACTTGTTGCTGATCTTTTCAAATATTTTTAATTTTTCGTGATTTTACGAGAGAATACATATTATGTAGTGAAGATTTTATTTAAGGTAATACATTTTTTTCATATTTATTTGGATCGGTTTTTACTTAGATACAATCAATTTTCAACAATTAGCAATAACGGAGGAAGTATAAGACAAAATATAATTTTGTGCAAACTCATTTTGTGAAACTTTTGTTATTGCAGTATACTCATATTGCAGTGCCCCATTATATGTAAAATATTATTATAAGTTGTAACAGATTATTTAAAGTACCAGGATATGATGATTTAATTTATGCCAAAAATAAGGTTTGTGTAGTACCTGCAGTAATATAACCATTTTTTGTCAACATTTTAGATTTCGAACAGATATTATTTTCATAAACACCAATTATGTACCATAATAATACTCACTAATTACACTATTTATTAACGACGAATGTCTACACAAATGCGTGCAGTATAATAATACACATGCAAGTACGATGTTCATAATATTATCATATGTTATCGTTACATTATTGTGTGACGTAAACGGTTATCTAAATGGAACTTTTTCCCATGCATAAGCGTATACGATGCAAATGCCAAAATCGGAAAATTATAAAAAACAATAATAACAAAAAACAAAATAAAAACGAGTAGGCGCGGCCGCGATTTTATTAATAACACACTTGACCGCAGTTTCCCACCTCCTCCTCCTTCTCTTACACGGCTCCTCCTTCGATGGTTTTTTTCTCTCTCCGTAAATATAGCTGAACTATCTTCTGTTACGACGTTTTCGCCCCCTCGAGTTGTTTTTCCCCGCTCGGTGGCGTATATTATACTATAGATATGCTCATACAAACACGCACACGCACACATCGCGCCTTATAATTACGCGGTTACCCATCATTTATGTATGTGTGTGTGTACACATATACATCACGCGTACCTTTATACTGAGAGCGCGCGCTCGCGGTATCCATATAGTTCTCACGCCCAGGCGCCTACATCGTAGTAAATAATAATATATACATATATACTAATAACAATAATACTAGTAATACTCGTGTACGACGAACACACGAAGTTCTCACACGCACCACCTACGCCGCCCTCGCACCGCAACACGTTTATTCGTTTCGTGTCTTTTTTTTTTTTTTATTCATTTTTAGTTTTTTCTCCATCCATCATCATAATATTATATATACCCCGCTCGTCCGTTCGTCCGTATGATATTTTGTGCGCGTCCGTTATACGAATCCGCCATGCCTCCGTGGACATGCAGTACATATATTAATATAAAGTATACCATTGCCCATATTATTATTATTATCATAGCAATAATATCAATATGGTACAGCGGGAGTGGACGTTTGAGCATGCATTATTATTGATAAAATTGTAGTTCTTGTGCGAGCGCGATTTCAATGAACAATATTTGAGCATACCGTGTTAGGTATAGACGTATAGTTGTGGTTTCGGCTCAACAAGTTCGACGACACAAAATTTTATTGACAATAGTTTTTTTTATTAATAAATTTAAAATATATTTTCATTTTTAACATTACAAAAAAGAGTGAGTGAAAAAAAATGATTCATCGGCGTATTTAAAATATTTTGCGACCGCAGTGTGCCTATAAATTACTCGTGTGCAAGTCATCACAGTGCCGTAAAACACATAATATGTGAATATTATATAGGTTTCCATTTGCCGTACTTAGAATTTTCACCCTTCCGGAGTCTGTTGCAAAGCGTACTGCAATTTAGGACACGCGCCAAAAGACATTGGTAATATTATAGTGAAGAAATTACCTGGCCATTTTTTTAACTCGTACTTAAATTCTAATCATAAATCATAAAAAAATCATAAAAAATATTACATAATATTATTTGTGTACATTTCTTAAGTATTTGTACTTAAATATTTTATCGCCCTAATAACATTGCACATTTTTCATAGGGGGGGAGGTTCAGGATGGAACCGGTTGGCAATAGTATCGGTTCGGTTGCGTAAGTAGTAAAAACAGCATTAATAATGCAACACTCACCCGTCACTTTTTTTTTTTTAAACTTATCAGGTTGTCCGAAGTTTTTCGTTTTTCGCCGAAATTCGGCGCACAACATAACATCATAACAAAAAAACAGTCATGACCGACCTACGAAAACCTACTGCCTCTATAATAATAATATGTAGGTATAATTATAACAATAGTCATTCTTTTATCGTTTCGCGTAGGTAATAATAATTGCAGGCTACTTGCTCTGTTCTACGAAATGGAAAATTAAAAAAATGAAAATAAAATGGGTCTAAAAATAAATCTCGTCACTGCCCTGATCTTTATATTATTATTATTCCAATGTAATAATATATAATAGCGATAATGATAAACCGTTTGACCAAAATCACGGCTAATTAATTATATATACATTATATAAATTTGGCATGCGTTTATAAAAATGTAACGCCTCCTGTTTTCTATTTTTCTGTAAGATTTATTGTATTTTTATTGTTATTTAGGTAGGTATATGAACTCACAACTACCTATATAATATTATTATGATTACTGTTTGTAAAATGTTTCTCCTCGAACGGGCAACGGGTATGCATCTAAATGTACAAGAATGCCGTTTGCTACATCATATTGAACAGTATCTAAATAAAAACTGCCGTATTTTCATCTTATCTCAATAAATTAGAAAATAGTTGTTTGATTATCATATATAATTACCCCGTTTATCATAAATATCATTATAATATAAACATATGCTATAATGGAAATATAAGTAAACAATTTATTTTCATTTTATATGATTTTTTTTAAATATATAATATCTATAATTTAACTAACTTATTAATATTTTTATTATTAAATTTTAAAATATTTTAATTTTATTGCAATATGTGATTAAACATATAGGTACTTATATTTTCGCCTATCGGATTTAAAGTTGTAGCGTACCGCCTGCTTATTAATTTTCATTGCAGTGTTTCCGGTTATTAAATTATTATAATATATACTTTACAAAAATCGTTGTATGGGTTAATAGTGTTAATACGATTATATATTAATACATATTGTACATAGCCATATTTTGTAATATTTAGAGACTAGAGTACATAGGACTTGATTTTAATATTTTTTAACTTTTCTATGAACATAAAAATTTAAATATTTGGATAGGTTGATAATAGAAATAGAAATGTTAATTCAGTTAAATTTTCAATCTATCATTCTTATTATTTGTAATTTATTGATTAAATAAAATTTAGAGGTATGTTAAATATTTATAAGACACCGTGTATTGTGTCGATATTCTTACAAAAACTTGGTTTTGGCAGAAATTAATATTTTTTTAAATGTAATTAAGAAATTTACTGCTACTTCAAATAATTGTTTTGGGCACAGTTTACAATTATTTTTTCATTTTTTCTAACTAAATATGCAGCAGTTTACATTTTCCTATTTGTCTCGGTTAATAATCCGGTTACATTTCACATAAAAAATAATAGTTAACATGGGCACAGTTTATGTATTTTTCAGTGACCACCTTACCAGCTCTTAATATTAATCTATATAATACATTAATTATTATAACCTTACGCTTTTTTATTGACAAGATTCAAAAAAAAAAAAAAAAAAAAAAACCGTAAGGGCTGAATTTGTAAAGCATTTATCAAACAGTTTATTCTATAAAATATTATAATGTATATTATGTTTTAATTTTATAAGACAGCTTAACAGAAATAAAATATTAAAAACCACTTGATGCTAAAATGAAATATATATTTTGATCAAAAACTTGAATTAAAAATTAGCACTTCTACCAATTTATTGCAACTCGTAAACTCGAATTGGATAACATTTTTTATTACTTTGTTATTTTATTAGCCGTTAAACTATCCGTATTATTGCCTAAGCATAATAAAACACTTGTAAATGGACAAACAACTAAAATATAAAATATATTTAGGAACAATCAATGAAATAAAATTTTTTTTTTTTTATCAATATTATTGATGAATTAAAATATAAGTTTTAAATCTAAATAACAACTTTATAATTTATTTACGTGATTATATGAATAAATTTAATGTCTGTATTTTGTAACCAATCATACTAATTATCTTATTATGGGTAGGTAGTATAGGTACTACTTATAATCTATAATATGCATCAATGCATCCCGAATAACAATTACGTTGGGTTATTTTATTTATACAATATATTATTTTAGGTGAAGGAAAAATGTTTGAATTTTGAAACTTCGTATTCGTCATTAGATGTGATGCCAGAAAATTATGAGCAGAAAAAAAAAACATGAAAAAAGGACAATTTTTTTTTTAAATGGCTCATTGTGGCTTTTTGCCGGTTTTTTTTTAAATCAGTTATTACGATTTTTAATGCAGTAGGATGTTTAACAAGTCACCGGAATTGTACTAGAACATTTATGCATTGTCGTTCTACTGTTTTATATAATCATTTACTTGATTTTCGAAAATGTTACTCCAAAAGTCCACGAAAATCCATTTTTTTTTTTTTTTTAACAAACCACGTTTCATGCGATAACTAGTTGAAGGAATAAGTTTTGAATTTTGAAACTTCGTATCTATCATTAGATGTGATGCCAAAAAACTATGAGTGAAAAAAGAAACAGGAAAATATGTATTTTTTTTTTATTTTTACAGCCCACTGCCAACTGTTGATTTTTTTGTTAAAAATATAGTTTTATCTCATTTTTAGGTAGTAAGTTGTTTAAAAATTCGTCAGAAATAAGCTAGAACGTTTAAAGCATTGTCGTTCTATCTTTTTATATAATCATTAATATCATTTTCTAAAATTCTATAATGATAAGCCCTTAAAAACCATATTTTATTTTTTTTAAACCACGTTTCATGCTATATTAGTACACATACTACATAATATAAAGTTAAACATGTACATTTTCTAAATTAATTTAAAATGTTTTCCTTACATTTTTTTTACGTAGTTTTTTGTAAATTTATTACACCAAAAAAAAAAAAAATAATAATAATAAATAATTTATTTCAAAAAAAAGATAGAAAATATTTTAGAAAATAATCAATAAAATATTATAACTTAAGTCTATGGTCAATGTTTATAATCACCACAAAAAAAAAAAGTAAATAAATAAATATTTATTAAAAATCATTCACTAAATACTCGTAATATTTATTATACTTGTTGACAGTGTATTTATAACAATGTAATAACTTGATAAATTTAAAATTATTAAAAATAGGCAATGATTTTTTTCTTTATATTAAAGTAGTTTTGTTTTTTTTTTACTCTAGCAATATAAAATAATGTATTATCTGTTGTAGTTGTAGTATTTAGATGAAATAAATTTGTTTTTGTTTACACTAAAAATAACATTTTTAAATTTATTCGATTGTACCTATATAAATAAATTTAAAAAAAAAAATTAAGGGGAAATTCAAGTCTTTGCACGACAATGATAATATATGTATAATATACTTTTTATTATGTAACCCCTTTTAATTATAACTTACAACCGTTTCATTATTCGACGTTTCCTCGTTAATCGACGTCACCCAACGATTTTCTTTCAAAATACATTTTTTTTTTTAAATAAGTTAGCTAACACTCACACAACAGTTACATGGGATTTAGAAGTCCATTCTCCATCGCCGTCTTCACACCGCGGTAATAAAAATAAATTTCGTCTCCGCGTCGTCACGTTCCTGTCATTTTATCCGTTTGTTTTATTATTTTTATTATTATTATTATCATTATGTATATACAGAACCTAATATTAGTAGTAGGTACCTAGTGACAGAATTCGTTATGTAATCGGGTCCACTGAACTGAGGCTGGTGTGAGATAGATTAAAATCTATATTGGCTTGGGACGTGCGCGCGTTTTTGTTTTAGAACCGCCGCGGGGTGGTCCTCGTTTGTCTTTTGCGGCAGCCGTCGAGCAGAAGAACCGTACCGGACTCAGCCCAACGGATGTATTATATTATTTTGTCGTCGCGATAACAGTGTTGCGACCGACACGGAATTTATGTTAACGCTCGACGGCGGCTGTGGTACAATATTATTATAAATTATATTATTATATACGTGTGCGCAAGCGGCGTCGTGTGTGGCGGCGATGGCGATAATATGGCGACACATTCGACCGACGACGTATAGTAATAAAAAAAATAAAAAAATGTAAACGTCTCCTCCGGAGAATAGGCGAAACGTCATCCCATACGACACAATTCAATTATCTATAGTGGTATATCCTATGTCTATACATAATATTCGATAGACCTATCGTATATTATTCTATCGTATTTACCTGTTTACTACACGTCATTAGGTCTAAACAGTAACTTAATCAATGCCTTCCACCACAAAGTTCCATAATATATGCGCCCTATATGCATTATGCATATAGTTTATACTATAGGTATATAGTATACCATTATTCATTACGAGTAAAATATGCAGACATCACTCGATACAAAATATTATCTACATATAACCTTCAACAACCTTAACCAAGTCACACTTCTGTCATAATTTGTTAAATTATAATATATTTTTAACAAATTGTTATTTTGTTTTGTTTAACGCCACACTATAAATCATTAAGTTATGTAATCAGGTGTTAAATGACAGGTAAATGTTTTGGGTTAAAAGTTAAAATCGAGCAAAACGCGAACTAAGTTTATCCTGGAAAAAAATCGATAAATGACGTTTTGCCCAAATACTGTGGGTAGTTCGTGTTTTACCCTGGCGTTTTGGGAGATTGTCTTTGACTTTAACCGTAGTAAACAAAGCTCAAACAAACTATATCTATATAGCTTAATGAGTTATTTTACCCAAGAATTTTAAAAACTGATTAAATTTAACTAATAAATCTATAATTTTAAAAAATTACTGTGATATTGAATTATGTTCTTGATAAATTAATTAGTATATTTTTAATACAGTTTTAAGATAATATGTATTTATATTTATGTCAAAAAAATGCTTCAAATTCAAGTTTGAGTTCTGATAACAAACAGGTAGATTCAAATTTATATAGGTACATCAAATATAGTTAAATAATGTTAATGTAGAAAAACTCTTTAAATTAAAGAAATATTGATATGTGAATGAATAGGAATGTAAAATATTATAATCCTCTTCGTAATTCGTAAATATATTTGTGTTTATAGTAGCTATTGTTTTGCCACACATCTTGATTTCTTTTAAAACACATTAACTGCAGAATAATTGTTAAAGTGTCAATGAAGAAATCACTAACCTAATACCTAAATTTGATTAATGTAATTTTGTCTCCATTAAATCAAGAGGTCAAGTTTATTATATCGATTTAAGTAGTTCACTCCCTAGGGGCTAAACTGTTACATTTACTTATAAATTCTAACAATGCTAGAATCTAATATAATGTGACCTATATACTAAATTTAATAATATTATATTTTGTACTACTTATTTAACATCCTATTGACGACAAAAAACTATTTTTTTCAACAATCTATTAATAGATTTTTTTTTTTAAATTATCAAATGTGGGACTTATAAGTTGTATACACTAATGGGACTACCATATTTTATATGATAAAAATCAATATTATTCACTTTAAATGACCAATTAAAAAAGCTTAACACATTGTATCTAAAATATTTAAATCAAGTCTAAAAAAAAAATTTACTAGTTTTAATGAAAAATGGTCAACTATAAAAGAACTATATACTTAAGAAACAAATTACAGCTAATATTATAGTTTATAGAGTTATTATAAATCTAAATGATTGTTCTACACATTAAATCATTATATCGCTCAAAATAATGATAACTGAAAACATAAACCTTAAAAAATAAAGATTCTTTAAGCATAACATGCAAAATAGTACACGGAAGTACCAGGATCACAGCATCAAGTAATCTCAATGACTGAGTAGAATATAATATTATGACGAGTCACAATCGACAGACACGTATATCGGGAGTTCAGAAAGACTATTAAACATATCACTGCAGTCATAACTCATAACTCATAAATAATAATTTTAATATTATTCCATTGAATCCGACAACGATATAATCATTAACCTCGCATGAGCTCCTGATACGAATATAGCTGCTATGATTTCCGGTGACAAAAAGAACCAAGCAATAATTAATAATAAAATCAAGTACCGACATAATTATTAATTAATATAATTTATATTATATATTAGTGTTTATAATTTTTAGATTACCTACATGATCTCGACTGCGAAATATCTTGGAATAACACTCAACCGCCATCTTACGTAAATGGCTAAACTCACCATATCGAAGCCGAATTATTCAAATTAAACTCGCGTTTAAAATACGATTACTTAAAACACTAATGTCAATAACAATCGCTCAAAATTAAACACCATATTGTTCAATTATAAATCCCTCCTCAAACCAATTTGTACGTACGTCCTATAGTTATGGGACACGCCAACATTTTTAAAGTAATTAATAAATCCAGCATTTTAAAGGATACTTAAAAAAAAAATAATTAATTTTATTACCATATAAATTATTAAGTTAATTCATTTTGAGCAGTTTCGAAGTAAAATCACTCATGTTACAACGAAATGTAGGTATTATTATCAGGAAAAGTTTTGTTTGAGGTGATCATAATCAAATACTCGGATCGCCACACTTTTAAGCTGATTACTTTTTTTATTCTATAATTACCATAAATCATTAATTAGCTACTCATATTTTTAACTCATTTGAACACGGGTATACTTTATTAACATCTGAAAATTACTATATTATATTACTTTTTACTTATTATCGTTGTTTATTACATAAATCTATAGTATGACAATTTATTTTTATATATTATTATGATAAAAGTCGATACTTCTTTTTATAAAAATGAAAAATAAAAACGATATCTAATCAAACTCGTAATATAATATATTATTTACTTATATTTTATACCTAGCTTATATAATACATTTTATATATACTTATGCGGTGGTCGAATTTACTCTGTGGATTATATTCTAGAGGCATTTATATAGAGGACCAAATTAAATGGTCTTATAAATGTTAATTTATTGAATATGTATATATACATAAGCTAATTGTATTTATTATTTGACATATCATTTAAAATACAAATAATGATTATTCATGATATAAATGGGTACTGAATTATGTAATGATTAATGAATAATGTTGAGCGTAACATGTAATAATAAACTTATTATTAAGGTATTGGAATGTGAATTACCAGTATTACCACTAAATGAAAATAAAATTAACATATATTCAATTAAATTGTAGATGTTTATATAAATATTGTACAATGTATTTGAACAAATTAATGCAAATCTTATAAACATTAGTATATTTTTAATATTGAATAACACATTAAAGTGTAGGTATCTATATTTACAATATCCACATGTAAAAGATAAATAGAAGTTCAAGAATTTTTATTAGTAAATTATACAAACTACAATATCCCAAAGTGGCAAACGATTTCAACGTAAATTATTTTTACTTTTTTAAATCTAAGATAATCAACCCATACAATGTGCATTTGATATATATATATTATATATATTATACATAGTTACAAGACATGTTAACTAACTTAATTATTATATAAATTAATAAAATAATTGTATTTTTTTCAAATATTACTAAGCTGGAATATTTTTGAACAGTTAATCTTAATTGTGTTTATCAATTTAAGCTAAAGGTTTTAGCAACATGAAATAGTTTTATAACTAATGTTTCAAAAAAAAATAAAAAATAAAAATGATCCTTATCCAGCTTATCTATTAAGAGTCAAATATACAATTAAATGGATTGTACTATGACAAGATGGGATGTTTTCATTACAAATCTCACATTCATATGTTGTAGATTTAAAAAAAAACCTATTAGTTTTTTTAGTTAATTGTTCTGTATAATTTAACTGATTCTGATTATACTAATATTAATACAATTTTAAATAAATAGTTAATTCATGTTCAATGGCTGGATGTTAATATATTTATATCATATTTTTTTATCTAAATACGTGATTAAAAATAAAAAATGACTATTCATAACCGTTCAAATTTTTTAAATTCACAAATTTCGTTGCTATCGTTTAACTAATACACGATATAACAATTTCACGTTCAGAATAACCAATTTTACTCTTCTATTTATAAAATTTATTTTATCTGTTATTAAATCAATTTGAAGGGGAAAATATTATTTGAGATATCAATTTTTTAAATATTTTAATTATAAAAAAAGTTATTGAAATTTTAATATTAAAAAAGGACTCACTGGGGTCTCTAAATAATATTCTTACTACATTACTTTCAAATTTTATAATAAATCAATTCATTATAATACATATATTTAAAGTAACGGAATAATATTAATTTTTCTGAACGTAAAATTTAATATTTTAGGTTCTCACACATTTTAGTAGTATATAGTAAAATAGTATAACGTCCTCCAAAAACATATTTATAAAAATAAATATCTAGATATTTTATAATGATAGTAATTTAAAACTATAATATATACTAATTACAAAGACTAAGATTACACCTTTATAGTATTCACCTAAACTAATGGGTTTTGGGACAACCCCGGTTATGTACGAGTATATACTGTAATATAATCACTTCTCCTTAACGTTATGCATAGTAATATTTGTGTACTATTATTTATATTACATAAACTGTGAGTTAGGTATGAGTTTACGGCCATCTTATAATATCTATTACACTTTTAAATTTAAATACTGCAAAACAATAAAGAACAAAACGATGAAGTTCCGAAGTAAAAAAGCATATATCCTGACAAAAATTTAATTTACAAAACAATGTAATTAAAAATATATGTAGTATACAAATATACTATATTGTATAGTATTATAGTAAAAATATAATTAGTGGAAACTGTAAATAGTAAAAACTCACTTTTCATAAATTTATAGTGTATACTCGTAATTTTATAACTAACAAATAAAATTAGCTTCCATAATATTCTCATTTTTATCAATATGTTAGCATGTGAGGATCTTTAAGCCTTACTCATTTAAGAAACATTAGAATATCGTTTTGATTTCTAGTAAATTAATTATTAATTCAAAAATTTAATCATTCCAACTAATGAGATCAATTTATTAAAAAATTGAGTTCTTTTAAAGTTTTAGTAAAAATACATAACAAAGGTGACTTCTACTTTTATTTACATAATAAACCAGCATGCCATTCAATTTAAAATTTGAAAAGTAAAAATTGATTTTAAACTGTTTCAAAGTTTTGAGTGACACAAAAGTTATTTGAATACCAAATAAGAGAATAGAGATGTCTATTATTCTTTAAGATTTACAATTAATGGAAAATATAAATTTCTTATACATCATTGATATTATTAAAATTTTAACATGTTTGTATATGTAATAAAACCTAGATTCATAATATTTCATCTGTAATTCGTTCAATATGACTATAGTTTAGAAAAATAATAACAATATTATACAGGTACAATTAATATTGTTAACAATTTAAAATATATCCATCAATTTATTGTTTACGCAATTGATCGTTCATCAAAATGATCTGGTGGTAAGGTTTATAAATTATATTCTCATTGGTCGCGGAAACACACCGTGCATGTCATTGTGTACTTAATTAATTTTATTTGCCGGTTGTGCACGTGGATGGTCTCGCCCGCGTCCGTCCGTTCTTCGTTATATATGTGTTATCCACTTAATGAGTGATTTCAGTATATATACAGATTTGAAATTATTATACGCGGCGGGGTGGTTTATCGCTCGTCGCGGTGTACTGTTAACACTACGTTTAGGTAAAAGTATAATAATATGATGTGTATATTATATAAATGGTAATGTGTATACATACTATATTGTATATTATGTAATATTAAGCATATGAACCGTACAGTGGATAGGTACTCACTACCTATAGGCTATATGCTACATCGATGTCGGGGTGTGGCGAAGGAAAAAGCGCGTTCATATTATTATAATGTAATATTATGTTTTTTCCTTCCCCCTTTCACCGTCTTTCCCATCACGCTCGACTTCTAACGACACGTCGGGTCTCGAAACCGGTGTTTTGTCACCTGCGCGCACCGGTGTGTGGGCCTCCTTATCACATCAACCTCGGCTCCTGGACCATAAATTCCCCAAGCCCCGAGAACTATCTCCATTGTAACATAACCTCAATATATACTTACTTAAATTGTTTATATATATATATATATATACCAATGTCCAATATATTATTTGTTATACTCATATACCTATTATTATAGTGTGCCGGGGGACATATTGTCGTTTTGTCAATGAATGAATGAACACCAAATAATAACTTAAGAGTGCGCGCACGTGCAGACAGCAGTGGCTTATTCTGATACACGGACGCTCGTACTGCAGTACTTATGGTATGTTATTATTTATTATTGTATGATAACCATCAGATTCCTTCCAAGATACAGCCGAGGCACTAAATATTTTTGAAGTGAAGTGTAGAGATATTTTAATTATCGACTTCAAATCTTCGACGTCCATAAAATAATTGATCATTGTTCAATCCTTAAAAGCATTTTTTTGCTCTTTTCAAATAATACTTAAGACATATTAATCATAAATCAACATTGTTGTTTAAAAATATTGTTTTTGTGCTACTGCTTGGGCAGTTATTATAGGTAATAGGGATAAGAATTTTTAATCGTTTACAAAACGTATAGTATAATGTGTATTAATCTACCTCCAAGATTATTCTAAGTTTGTAGAAATTCATTTAAATTAGGGTTACTTGTAACATTTAAAAAATTAATTGCGTAGTACAATTTTATACTATTTTAATTTAAGTATATAACATGACTTGTAAAATGTATAATGTTTGACATATAATTGTATAGTTTTCTGGTCAAAAAAACAGCTCGTCATTGATTTCAGTTCCCAAAAAATAGATTGAATCTTTACATCCACATCATTAATAATTTATATAAAATCAAAATATACAAATATATTTAAAACAATGTTTTTTTCATTTTACATTTTATACTGCTAACGACACGAAAGATGTCGTCGACAAGTAAGAACATGTATAATATCAATATTCAATATATTTTTTTTTCAAGGGAAAACTGAAACAAATAACATCCATCTACTGATCTACTGGATTTAATAAATTGTAAGTTATAATAGATTAAATATAATGCATATGTTAAAATAGTTCGCAGTGTTTCATTTTCAGTAGACAATAAGTATCTAACCCAACAGTATTTTAAATATATTTAAAATTTGAATCATCGCTGGTTTTAACAATTCGATATAATATTTTAAGAATTTTTAATAGGTAGAAAGTAACTACTTTGATATGTTTGTAAAATATTATGTTTACTATGTTTAAAGATTTCGAAAACTTAGTTTATTTTTCGGTAACGAGTAGTTTCTTAAATACAATAAAAAAATACAACTATCTCTATATACCTAAATATAGTTTCATATTAATACTTATAAAATAAGCTCTTAATTAGTTATTCGATAATTAATTATCATTTCATTAAATCACAAACCTATGATCGGCTTTAAAATATTTAAAAATAAATTAAATTTTAAAATACCATTATAACTATTATTGTTTTTCTCTATAGCTTACAGTGTTAATGGTAAAAAAGTTGCTTATAACTATGGAAAAATAAATAATTTATATAATATATTTTATAATGTTCGCAGTTTTTACAGTAAAATACCGAATAACACATCTACAAATTATATTGATTAACCAAAATAACGTAGGCCATCTTATGTGATACAATAAAAACGTTTATGATACTACGTATTCACGTCTATTGATTGGTAGT
This sequence comes from Melanaphis sacchari, assembly GCF_002803265.2. Taxonomy (NCBI): domain Eukaryota; kingdom Metazoa; phylum Arthropoda; class Insecta; order Hemiptera; family Aphididae; genus Melanaphis; species Melanaphis sacchari. Next base: position 4,580,853 of record NW_020271042.1, read on the forward strand.
GAACTATGCCGATTTCTATGTCTATAAATATAACATATAGATATTTTATAGTTTTTTTTCCGATACTTATATGGATTGTGTAAATAGGTACCTTTATAAATAGCTGCAGTATAAATAAGATACGCAACATATTCTAGTCATAAACATATTGTACCAAATGGAACGCCAAAAACAGCTAACGTGATTGGTCCCATGTATAAAAACTATCTGCATACTTAGCAATTTATTATAAATGATTATACGTTCCTTTTTTATTTTTTTTTTTTTTTTGTACCACTTAACACTATGTTTTCCTAACAAATGATTTACATATGTTATTCGTGATCGAATAAGCGCGGTGTACCTATAACGTAGTCTTCGGGGACGATTACTCACATCATTATTCAACTGCGTTCAAAAATAATAACAACAACCATATTATGTACCAAAATATTACAATAATATTATGCATGTATAATGTATGTAATAATTATTAATAATAATGTAATATGAATTGTATTATGATTGCCTCGTAAACGTGCAATAATTATCGAGCACGGATCTTTCCTTTTTCGGGACCCTATTAAATAGTTATGGCCTTCAGACCGAATAGCATCCGAGCATCAAACTCGAAAATACGCCACTGGGATAAAAAAAATAAAAATAAAATAAAACAATAATAATAAAGTCGGAGATTAATTGAGTGGTATATAATATACATAAAATATATTTACGCGTATAACATGATCACGGTGGTCGAGCTACACATTGTTTTAGATGTGTCGTATTGGAAACCTCGAAAACATTTACGACATTATTATATTATATTAATATGATTACAATGTATGTATGTATGTATGTATGTATGGATATAAATATATACATTATACTTGAAATCAACACACGACGTGCCACACGCGCTGTTCGAACAAATGACACAAACCTCTTATATGGGTGTCGGACGCTATATATATAAGCACTTAACTATATTATAATGTAAACTTGTTTGCCGCGACATTGTCGACACCCACGATTTTTCCCGGACGTATAAACATTTGTGATGTTAAATCGATCGGAACATCGGCACACGTGTGTACATTATAATAATATATTATATATTTTAAAGTACGCGCATTTATTTTTTCTTTCGAGTTCTCAATTGTTACAAATTTTAACGTAACCGCTTACATTAAAAAATAAATATTGCAGTCATCACAGTTTACAGTAAAACAGCGAGAACTGAATTTAAAACTCAACGTATAACATACGTAATACATAATATATCACAGTAAAAATAAATAATTCGAGCATTGAGCACTATTCTCACTAAATTTAGGCAAACGATAATCTGTTTTTTTATTTGGTGTCATTACTCGCAATACAATAACTAGGCATTGTGTACAGTGCTCAACTATCTGTGGACAATATAAGCGTTTAATTTGTCCTACAAAGAAATAAGTGTTCCGACTATTATTAAATGCTCACATATTATCATTATTATATGTACATAAAATAACAATTATCGATTACATTTACTTCATGCTGGTATCTAAGTAATAACTGTATTGGCATTGCAATAGTTGATGCTGTGTTTGATTTTGATGTCTGTAATAATGTAGTATTGTAGTGCTCACCGTATGACAACTTTATCAATGGGTGGTGGGTGCATATCTAAACCCAAAATTTAATACTTGTATATGATTTAAAAATAATTTTTATTTTTTATTACACCAATTAACGAATTGGCTATATTTTTATTTTGAATTTTGTTGAAATAATAATTTTACTTAATATTTAAAATGGCATTTTATACAGAATAAACACGGTATAATACCAATATTAGAATGTTTTGAAAAGTCTGTCGTCATCAAATATTCGGCATGTTAATATATATATATATATGTGTATGTATTAAAATATCGTATACATAGTACATACGGTATGTATGTATATATAATATATATATATATGCATATACATAAACACAAAAACAATTAAATGCCATTAAAATATCTATACTTTGGCTTATATAAGAGTAACCTCGGATAATAAGTTTCTGCGTATAGCGGCAGCGAATAATAGGTGTGCCCATAATGCGCTCAGTGTGTCACATTTTTGAGGACATAATTGTATTATTCTAGCAACTTTAAAAAAAATGTTGATGTTAACCATTAGTTAATACTTAATTTGCACTTTATGAAGACAACTAGCAGAGCAGTTTTTTAATCACGGATGATTAACAGAAGTGAAAACTAACTAGTAACAGCAAACTCGATTTAACCGAGCAGTTTGTACTAACTAGAAAAAATCAATCACTGTGTGTATGTCAGGTAACTCTTACATTAGACTGTGTACTTATATACAATTACAACTTTTGAAAAAATAAGTAAATATAAGTATCAAAAAAATATGTTGTGAAAATATCATTTAAGTTTGATTTTATATTATAGTTTATTATAAACATAAATATTAACATAAAAGGCCATGTATATTGTACAATATGTAATATTATATTTTTAAGCATAAATTTAAAAAATTACTATTATTTCTATATCTATAAAACTAAAAATAGGTTTTATATGTACACATTTATTATTTGTCAGTCATTTTGATAAAATATTTTGGAATTTTGCAAATTCATATAATGTGAAAAATATTTTAACATTTTTAACCTGTCATTCAAAGAATGGGTGATCAATTTTTTTGATATTCTTCTTAAATTCTTATCATTGTTATAACTTTTTTATGATTTAAGCTTAAAGGACCTGCTATTGCATCATTTTGTATCATTTTTAGTGAAGTTTATAAGATCATCTTCAAGGTATTTCATTTAATTTATACTTCCATTAGTTAATATACATTATACATATTTTATTATAGTTATAGTTAGGTTATTTTCTACTATAATATATTTATAAACAGTATAAAATATCAATCAATAATCAATATTATTTATTCTAACTAAATTACTGCTATACTTTATACTGGCGATATTTATTCCATGCGATATATTGGTTTCGTGATATTTTGATCACGCAATATTTTACTGGTGATATTTTGTTGGTGATTCGTCTTAAATAACTGTGTATAAACACAAAAAATTTTATGATTTTTCAACTTCAAAATTACTTACAAATTTTCGCGTTTTCGATAGATTTCGTAAATATTTGAACTATAAACGCTTATAAAAAAAAAATTGTGACAAACGATTTTTAATTTTTTTTAGCTACAATAAGAACAACTCATAAGGAACCTTATATTAAATTTTGAAAATTTTTTGGTCATCCAACATTTTTTTATCGACACATCAAAAAAAAATTCTCATAAAAATTTATAATTTCAGTGGTCTATAAATAACTCAAAAAAAGTCAACATTTTTTTAAAATTAAACTTATATAGATAACACTAACATAAACATTTGGTGAAAATTTCAAGTATTTACAGTGATTAGTTTTTGAATTACAACCATATAAAAAAATCAATTTGGTCAAAAACTAATTTTGCGTGAAAATTCCCGTTTTTCCGTCATTTTTTTTTTTTGTTTCTCTCGATTTTTTTGAAAACTGTTGGAAAATGTTTACTTTTTACCTCTATAATGGACCAAGGATATTCACTTTGCCATCGGAAATCACTCCCGAAGTTTGAAATTGAATCATTATTTTGACTACTTATGCTGTACACAGACACAAAAAAAAAAAACACACATCATTGTAAAATCAATACATTCATCACTCCGTTCAGAATCTAAAAGTATGAAAAAATTATAAGAGTAATCAAATAAACAGAATAATTGGTGGAGATAAAAAAATATTGGACAAGCAAAATTTGATTTTCCCAGCAAACGAATAGAACTAAAATTACAAAAAAACAACGTTTTTGCTAGTCTTAAATTTACAGGAATTAAATATAACAATATATTCTCAAAATATATTAAATACAAACTAGAGGTGGAGTAACGAACATTTATACTTGAGCATGATGTCGAAATTTAATGAATGTAATGGTGACAATTATTACTAACCAATCTGACGACGAAAAGTGTAAAAAGTTATGTTACTGCAACGTTTAAGGCTATATGAAACACATGTTTTGGATAATATCTATGGTCTTGGGCTAAATCGATAAATATCAAAGATGAAAATTATTTCATTAACTAACCTAGATTAAATCTTATTATTAATTTAAAAAATTTCCTACATAGAAATATACATTGAGAATACTTACCTATTGTTGGTACTAGTGCACCACACCAACAATTATGATTTTAAACCCCTATAAATTACAATATGAGTCTTAGTCCTATACAACCCTTTTTAAGCGGTTGAATAGCATGGCCATAAATTTCACTTTGCTTCATTTTAAATATAGGTTTAGTCAGATGAATTCGTAGTTAGATCATTAGTGCGATAATAGTTAAAGGCGTTGTTTTTAAGGAGCATTAAATATATAGGCGATATTTTTTACCTGATCATTTAGATGTCGATCGTTATCACTGTGTTAGTAAACATTAGTGTTGTTAACATTGTGAGCACGTGTATTCTTCATAATCACTATGCTGCAGATGTCATCGTAATAATTGCAAAATAATTCATTATATTTTTAAGATTCTTTTTACAGGTAAAAATATGAGCTTAATGCACGCAATAAAACTAAGTCTAAAATTAAATGATTAGCTTATAGAAATACATAATTTTATATTAAACTAGTAATCCAGCTACTTACATAATATTTTTAAGTTTTTATTACTTGTCTAAATAAACTATACGTATATTATAAAGTAGAACGTACACTGCATCAGTAGCGAATAATTTTTTAGCGATGTATTGCAAAAAATAATATAATATAATATTATAATATTGTCTATACCGAGATTACATAGTATCTTTAGGTGGATGATATTAAATTATATTGTTAATTATTAATATAATATTATAATGTTTTACAGGGTGCGATAAAACTATTAAAACAGCTGTTGGCAGTTGCTATAATATACTTAATAATGTACATATCGTGTTATATACATGAGCGCTGTGAACCGGTGCGCACGCGTTATAGCAACACATTACATTATATCGATGTCTACGTTTTACAAAACGTTTCGTGCGATAAAGATTTTTAAATGCGTGTGCCGGTCAAGTTTTACCGGGAGATATAATCACAAGCGCGTGGAAAATACACATAATACGCGGATGGACGATGTATTTTTTTTTTTTTTTTTTTTTGGCTTCGACGCGTGTTGAGGGTATACACACATACCTCTAACTGATATATACCTGTATAATGTATATATATATAGTTTGCTTCGGTCGGTTTTCACATGTCGGGGGGTGAGGATGGGGAATACCTATAGATACGCGGAGCACGAGATGGCGGCGCGGACAGATGCCGAGACGTGCTCACGACGACGATATTGTTATTATACATATTATAATACTTATGTATATATATATATATTATTTCATAATAATCGAGTAAAAGAAAAAAAAATCCGTAAAGATAGGTCCCCGCCGATGGGCGTTGTGTGTGACCATTACCGATCATTACCATTAAGCGGCGGCGCGGTCCACGTGATATTTGTAGTACGGCGGCGATTCCAGGTGTACCATGGGAGAGTCCTGAGGGCAACGGGCTAACGATCCCCGCCACTGCCGCACCGATAGCCACTCGATTGCTGGGCCTTGCGACGACGACGACGATGACGACGGGCGACGGCGACGACTGTTTTATGTACGACGGCGGCAACAAGTGGCGTGCCGTGGATTTCTCGGCAGTCGCGGACTGCGTACACATACACACACACATACACACACACACACCATCATGACCCCGGCCTAGGTCCTCGGGCTCCGTTCCAAACACCGCTGCGTACACTATGGGAACGAAAGATTTTTTCCTCCTACTCCACCTCCACCCGATCGTCGTCTCGCCTTGATTTATTTTTTTCACAGAGACGTTTTACGATTCATAATATAATAATGTACATAACCAACCTTACTACTAACCGCACTATAGTTTCGTATAATGTATAATTATATACATAAAAAAATAATAACAAAAACAATACTACAAGCAAGACATAGAACCGTTCTGACCGTCGATGGTAAATATTATTGTACAACACAATCGCAATCGTTTACATTTCTTCCGAGATTTCACCGGAAGATATTATTATAATATTATCGTTTCGAGTGCAACACTATAAAATATAACATTAAATCGGTAAATGCGTGATTGTCGAACCTTTATAGTATGAAAGAGAGACCGGCCGAGCAAATGACATTCGGCCCGAGATTTATGGCTCGGGAGACGTTCATTTTCGCCATTATTCCGGCCGCGATCGTTCGCCCGGATAACGATATCGCAATAACATTATTATCATTATATATACAATATAAATGTATAGCACGCAGGCAGACGGCGTCTAGTGGTTATTTTATACTTATATCATAGCTATGCGTTCTGGTCACGGGATTCCGCCGAGAATGAAGTTTTTTTTTCGTCCTTGCCAGACCGGTCTTATCATATTACGTACATAGATCCCGAGAACGTCTGGAACGTCTGCGCAACCGATAAAAAAGCTGCCGCACGATCGAATCGATGATTGATAAATAAATGATAAAATGTAGTCGTTACCTTTATAATATCATTGTTGTAACGACGTGATTTTAGCCGCCGCCGAATCGTCATAATAACATGGTTTAGAATAAAATCTACCTACATGTTATAATGAATAATATTAGATCGTGGACAAAACGAGCCCGTTATCCTTTCGCATCGTTTGAAAACATTATTCTTATTCATGTTATTATATCGGCTCATTCGACCGTCATCGTCCCCGTTGGTGCGTCGTATCGAGTTATTTACGCGTGTTTCATTTTCGTTCGAACGGTTTCGATAACCGGTCCGCCCAATGTATCGTGAAATAGGCAACTAATATTGCTTACTCGCCCGTGTTCGAGTTTCACTTGGAATTATTGCACAGCAAGGGACACGGCGACGACTAACCGTTCTCGAATAGACCCTGTTTATTTGTATTCCGGATGATTGCAGTTATAGTTCTGATCCATGCCCATTATTCTTACAAACTACCTATGTGCCCAATAGACGAAATACAAAAATAATGTTTCACTTGTTTATGATTTGAAAACTAAACTAACATCCGTTAAACAAATAAATTTAGAATTGCTTAATTAATTTAAATCTCGCCAAGTGACGAAGAAAATATTGGCGATTGATCTATCATCCCATATTTACGAATAAACAAGCAATTAGGTACTTATAATAATAACAACATTTTTGAATTGACCACTCATACATCGTTGTATTTCATTTGTCGATTTATATGTTTTAATCTATATTTTAATAGATTTAATTAACTTGATAGTCATCAGTAGAGGTCGGAATAATATTCTCTTAAAATAGCTAAAAATAGATGCTAATATTTCCCTAAAAAATTGATAATATTCATCTAATATTCTTTAAAAACTGTAGTTAAATATGCAAAAAATATGTTTTTAGAGTAATATATTCTCCTAAATTTAAAATATGCTTTTATATTTAAAAAAAATACAATTTAATTGATACATAAAAGTCATTGATTATGATAAAATTCTTTATATTTACTGAAATATTTTTTTTTATTTATTTAAATAAGCAATTATAGGTACCTTATAATTTAGCTTTAAAAAAATATTAACTTAATATTTTATTAACTATTCCATATTGTTATTTCATTTATATTTATCTCAATAATAATAAGCTAAAAACTTATTTAATATTATTAATAATTTTTGTTCTTACAATACAAAATATTCAAATTCTATAAAATTAATCGATATATTTTCTAATATTCTTTTTTATACGAAATATTCTCTTGTCTGAAAATATTCTCAAACATGCAAAAAAAACTTGACATTGAATATATGATTCATAGTTTTTATAGATTTCAAACCAAAATTTAACTGCGTAGATTAAAAAAAAAATGTAAAAGAATATTATTCCAACCTCCAGTGATCAGTCATCAACAACTTATTATTTCAAATTAAATAAATATTGGTTTGTTTAGCTAAAAATATTAAGTGATTATTTGATGAAATTTGTGTACTTGAAAGTTATGATAATTAAGTATTAAAAGATTACAATAAAAAATTTAAAAAAAATATAAATAAAAAAATACAATAGTCAAACACGTAGGAGTTTAATTTGAAGTGTCGTTATATTTCAAATATTTTAAAGGAACTACACCATTAGTAATTAAATGTATACTATACTAATATAATATGATTACTAAAATAATATGATTTCTATTTATATGAAAAATTTGTCTTGTCAAATTACATTAAATTAAAATAGATTTTAGAATTACAAGTTTATATTTATTTACAAATATTAAAAATAGGTATAATAGTGATTTATAAATGTTTCTAGTTTAAACTATTATAACCTATACCTAGTTACTTTATAATTTTTATTTTATATTAAGCTCGATTCATATTTTCAAGTATAAACTATTTTTTATTGTCGACTAATAATTATCTAAATAACAATTTCCATTATACATACACACACACACACACACACACACACATATATGTATTATATATATATATATGAGTTATTTATACATAGCCACATGGGTATATATATGTGGTATATGTATAAAAATTTAAAAACGAAACAAATATTATTATCAAACTATTGTTTACACAATTATTTAAATTAATAGATCATGTTCACAAAATAAACATGGTACTTAACTATTAAAAAAAAGTTTACTAACCTAAATAAGTTTACAGCGCAGTATACATAAAACATATAAAATCTATGTTTATGCTATTATACTATATTAATACATAATAGACACTAAATGTCAAGACCATAGAAAACACGAAGTTCATTAGGCATGATAAAATACTTGAACAAATTTATGTAAATTAGACATTAATAGAGTTTAATATTTTGACCTATATATTATTTTAAGCTTATTAGTTTATGTAGGTACATGAATAAGTTTCTAGTTATACTTAAGCTATGTTTAGGTATTTAATATTATTTTTAAAACATTTCATAATATTAGTGTTTATAATTTTGTATAAACTCAATAATTATTGTGGCTATAATTCTTGTATTTAATATCAAGGCGGGTAACAACTTTTGGGTGTACTTAAACGTTAATTAATTTATTTGTTTTCTTCGATATAGGTATCATGATATTTCGAAGAAATTCAAACAGTCAACACGGAAAATTAGCACGAATAAGATACATAAATAAATTGCCGACATTACACTGTAAAACCAGACTGTACTGCAGCAGTGAAAAAAATCAAAAAAATCAAATGAACACGTTATATTTTATTATAACACAGAATAGATCTTCAATAATATTATTTATTTGTGCAGATGGACATTTAAACCACTAATGCGCTATTATACATAAGGGATGGGTTACACCGTTCAAAAACGGCACTATAATATTATTTCTGTTGAAAAATGAATATTCAACGAAAAGTTATTATAATATAATGTATACGCTTAATACAAATATGTACCATCGAGCACAATAATCGAGTAATTTACGTCAATGCCGGGAAAACGCATTTCGCTGTTTATCGTCGTGCGCATTGGTCGAAATACGTTACGCGACTCATCTGCGCGGCTTGTTTGCTCTTGTTTATCCTTCAAAACAATAGACGATAGTTATGCTGCTGCCAGACCACAAAATACTATTCATTCACTATAATATTATTATAATACGTATATTGTACTTATTATATTAAAGTGGCATTACGACGGAGGCGTATCGCCGCACGCGTTAAATAGAATTATATTATGTGCACTGTGTAACATATATAATATACCTACTCGTAATGCATTTTTTTCCAGTAATATATTATGTTACATGTAAGTACAATGAATAATAATAATATGTGACCCAGTTAATTTACTTAAATACGTATAATATTATGCATTGGCTCGTTCATGCATACTCCCAGCTAATCAAGCAATGTCCTTTAATTGCTTGTTAACTATAATAAGTAATATTGTATAATTAATAAACTATATTACTCTCGTACCTACATTAAATCCTGACGAGAATTAATGAATTGTCCGGTGGTTAGAAAATAAGTTTAAATATTAATTTTCGAGAATAGAGTAACAAAATATCTGTTTACTAAATCTGAAAAAAACAAAAATAATGTTTTTTTTAAATTTTTTTCCCAATGTATATAAACATTGTTTTTTTTTTTTTTAAATAAACTAATTTAATGATTTATTCACTTTACAATTAAGTGTAATGGTCATCCAATAAATACACTACTAATTTGGTGAAATCTGGTTAACAAACAATAATAAAAACAAGAAAAAACGGACAGCTCTACAGGATCAATAATTCGACATTATATAAAAAAATTTGAAAAAAAAATAATAATAATAATAAACATATCTTCACGATTGCCATTTTACGATCATCGATCGTAATGTAACTCCAGAACAGTTATTACAATCTTAAACGCGCATAATCATCGGATCGGAACGCATCGCCCCGCCATCGTCATCGTACCTAAAAATATATGGTACACAAATTACGCGAACACCCGTAGACGAGATCACGCGCGGGCGCGGTGTGTAATAACTGGCGCAACAGATACATATTATAATAACGTGAGCGGCGGGCCACTTAGAAAGCCGTTTAAAATGTGTGTGTGTACACTGACCGTGGTGATTTACCGTGAGAATTTTACGACCCAGGAGATAAACTCTTCTACTTGTGCTTCTGGCGTTTCATAAATAACGTTATTGATCCAACCGTATAGCTGCAAGTCGAGTATTATTATATTATATTATACACATCGTCAGTCCCACACACAGGTTTAATGCGGCCGGCACGTGATTTGTCCGCGTTCGATCTCTTTTTCTTCCCATCTATCTTTTCCTCTCTATCTCTTATTCTTCGTCTCACTTCCAATAACTATTTTTAAATGTTATTTTCTCTTTCTCTCTCTCTTTCCTCTCTCACTCTATCTCACTCACTCTCGCGTGTCCTTTTCAATGACCAAGTCGATCCGGTGACCCTCGAATCTTTATCGGCGAAGTAATTATACATGCGGACTATGCGTTCGCTTATTATTCACCGTCACCACTTATATTCATTATATATTACTTTATAAGGCATAAATATATAATATCATATTATGGTACCGGAAACGACGTCAACAGCGATCAGCCATCTACACATTCTTTGACCTGAAGTTGTATGGCGTACCCAACAAATTATTATTAGTGTTATTGTCATGGTTTAAGTCTAAGATCAGTAATTACCGTATATTTAACATGTAATATAGTTAAATGTATAAATATTAGGTATTATATCAAATTTTCATTTTTTTTTCTTAATCGCAATAGACACCTATACTACAATATAAACCTATATCGAATAAATTAGTTAAGGAGAATCTTGAGAACTTAACAATTTTATTGTACGTTGAAATTACAATTAAAAATTTCATATCATGAGATTATTCATATTTTCCAGATACACCCTCCAATATGTATATATAACACATTTCAACGCTACATTTTTTTAAATCAATTCTAAAATAGATTCGATTTGTTACAATATTTTATTGACAAATTTAAATTAAACATGTTATAAATTCAATTTGAATCTGGCAAATATTTTACTAAAAACTATTTTCAGAAAAAAAGTTTTATTCTATTCAATTTTTTTTACAAAAGGTTTCAAGTTTAATATATCTAGTATCTACCTATATTAAATTACAGAAATAAAAACAATCCCGTTAAGATGTAGTATATAACGTAGTTATGTAATAACTATATAAATGTATAATGTATAAATAATATAGGTAGGTATAGTTTCCATTATACCAAAAAGACTTCTGTACAGATTAAATTGCAGGTCAGAAGAATTGTATAAAAAAAAAAGATCTCGTTTCATTTCGAACCCAAAAAAAGGACGAACATTTTTTTTTTTTTAATTGCACATTAAATATAGTCTTTGAGGACATTGATGATCGGCAGCAGACTCTATCCAATGGACTTAAAAAAAAAAAACAATTAAGAAAATTACATGGGTTCTTTCGACTCTCATATTGAATATAAGCCTGTCACGTGAATTTAACCTCAGCCTACTGTTTTTGCACACATTTTATTTGTTTCGATTACCTGCGGCATTTTGTATAGGTTACCTACCTGTAGCGTAGTAATTTTGCGGTTTTATTGTTATACAACCTGCTGGCTGCTGCACATATTTATTACATGATTATACGATTTAACATTTCTCTGTTATTATATTTTTAAAACTTCTCGTTAGTGACATTGTCAAAACAATATATGTAACTGACGTGATTAACCATGTAAATTATAAAAATGGTTATTTTTTGTACAATGTACCAACAAATGATTCAAGTTTAAAAATAACGAGATATAGTATGTATAGGTAATAGATATACAAAACCTAAATTTTATATCGTAATAAAACTATGCATTTTGTTTTTCAAATCTGTTAATTGGAATAATTTTAACTTATAGATTATTTTATTTTTAACTCATTAACTTACTAGTTGCTTAGAGTGGGTAATAGGTCTTACCTATAAATCTCGGTATAACAGTGATTTCTCCACTTGCCTTAATTATTAGTTGTATTTCTTAGATAGGTTTTATATTTACTAAAAGTTGAAAAAGTTATTTGTATTTTCTATAACACTATGTTAGTATAAAGAAAGAAAGCAGTACAACTAATAATAATAATAATATTTTAAGCAACTGCAGTTAGGTTAAATTATGACTTATAATCTTATCATTAGAAATACTATTCATAAAGCATACACAGAATTGTAAATTTTAGTTTATCTTCAATATATTTTAATTTAACAGCATACTCTGTAAGCTTCTATGATTTTATTTAAGCATGTTAAGTGATTAATAATAATAATATACATACAATTCGACTGCTTTTTAAAAAATGTTAATTATTTTTTACTGTAAATGATATAAAATGTATTATTGTTATACATTTATATGACAAAATTATTAGTCCATCATATTAATAAGTTTGTTATAATTCATAATTAGCTAATTTAGAGTACAATAAAATGATATAAATTCTGATATTTGGTATTTAGAACATTCTTAAAACAGTATCGACAATTTTACACATCAGAAGACATAATTTATTCAAAATATTAATCATCAATATGAGAAGTGTTATTTTTAATATGTGGCCTAAAGCTATCTGAACCACCTGTAGAAGTGTAACCCGTGCTGTTGTGATAGCTAGCACACCTACGTATTAACTCCCCGAGGCTAAGCGAATTTCAGGAAGCCACAAATACCCCCAAACATTTGATTTACAACCTTATTACATTGGAATCATTACGTCGTTCAGACAATTACTAACTGCAAAAAATTCATCGATATCAAAAATAATTTCTTTATTTGAAAATCTTTATTATATTTAATTATAATTTAAAATATGAAAAACAGTTAAGTATTTTTAAGATTTTTAAACTTCTAAAAATAATAGTTTATTTAAAACTGATTATCACACATCACAAATATTTTTTAATTTTACAATAAAATTTTAGATTATCAATCGATTTTCAGTAAATACAATTTTTTTTTTGTTGTATACATCAAAGTTCAGTTTAGTAAACTGATATGTACCAAGGTTTACCAATGAAATCAAAAATAAAATGATTTAACTGTACTGTGTAGTATACTAGAGAACTCAAATTCTACATGTGTGTTGGTATTAAATTTTTGTAGTTCAGAATACGACGAATAATTTAAAGTCAGTATCGATTAGAAACCTATGCTCTATCATGCACCTACTCATCATTGATCTAACTTTTCATACAGACTTAAACATGTATATTAAGACACTATAAATAAACGAGCAGTGACTTTTTATAAAAATTTTACTACAGACTCTTAATACATTTTCCAAAATTTGGTAACGATCCACTGGTTAAACACTTTTGCTCTAGAGCGCAGACTGGATATATATAAAATATCTTCTAAAAACAAAAAAAAAATATTGTTGGTATAATATTCAAAAAGTAGCGAATAACCATGTATACATCATAAATCATGTAGCGATGTGAGAAATGATAATTCCGCTGATTACGTTGCATCGTTTGCGTCTGCGTGCAGCTGCAATACTCGCTGCCGCATAATAATATCACATCGATGGCTGCACGCCAAGACTCGACCCACTGCAGTCGCGTACTTTTGCAGGAATGCAAATACCACTCAAAGTGTCGCGACCAAATCAAAAGTTCGTACATGTGAGCGTGTACACTCATGATGCAGTTTAAGCAATAGTTCAACGCGTTGTGTTCACAGACATCATAAGTTGAACCGTCTCGACAGCGGGGCGGTGGTCCCTGCATTTGCGCGTATATATACCTACGGTTAGTTTAATGCGCACCTAGTAAATATTATATATATATACATGCGTGTGTGTGTTACCGATGCCGCAATGATGACGACCACACGAGACTCGGGTGCAGTAGAGATCAGCAGCCGAGGGCTCAAAGGGGTTGCGCGCTTCGGCGGCGGCTGCAGGCGCGCCCCCCGAAACGGTCTAATTGGCGGTTAGGCAACGGTGGTTGGCGCCGTCGGCTCGGCCCGAGGTCTCCAGTCGCACGCATACACATACACACACACCTCCATACGCGTGTGTATTTCTTTTTGTTTTTATACCCTCGACTGTGCACGACTCGCGAACCCGCTATTATGCCGCCGTCGTTTATTAGGACTATACTACGCACCGAAAATCCCGCGAGTGTGTGATGAGTGCGTATGCGTACTACGTCTTTGGCGGCGGTCCGTCATCTATATAGATTTATATATATGTATATATACGCGCGTGTATCGCCGTTGCGTCTCGATCGACGCCCACGTGTAAACGGGACGTTTTCTCACGGGACGCGCAACGTCTAATTTCATACGGGACTTTATTAAAACGATAAAAACACTGGACGGAACGCCCTCGACGCGTACTATATAATATATATATATATATATAAATATATTAGGTATATACCTACAAATAGTATGTGTGTGTGTGTATAATGGCCGGACTTGCAGGCGAGACGCCGTGTCTGAGACTTTTTTTTTTCTACGTGCCCTTTTATTCTTCAGACCTGGTACCGTATCACTGCGACGAAAACGAAACTGACAAACCGTTTACCGCCTCCGCCCTCACGGTATTGTAAAACGTGTTATGTGATGGTCTTAAACAATCTGTTTTTATATTCTCAGGTAAAGTCTTCTTCCGACTCAACCGCAAGCAAATCGACTCTAAGTAGAAATAAGTATATCGATTATACTTATAACATTATAGCTTTTTGCGTAAACACCGATCTACAGTTAACATATTTGCATACACGATATATTATATGCATATACATTTGAACAATTAAATCTAATTTATAAGAACGTATTGATGGGGTTCCAAATCGAATTGTGTTTATTTTTTTGTAAAACCTTAATCCCGTAGGACACTGGGTTAGCGTTATTTCTAAATGTTACACATAATTTATTTATTAATCAGTATCATTGCTGCATGGTTGGTACCTACTAATGTTAAATATTTTTGGACTTTGGCCGGGACTTTTTTGGTCAGTCAAAAACAATTTTATTATGGTAGAACATATTACAGTATATAAACCTTGAAACTATACAATGAAATACTTAAACACACAAAATATATACAAACATACATTTACTTGCCATCATGAATGTTATAATTACACCTATAACGCCATAAGCTATTTGTTACTTTCTGTTATTAAATTATTCAGTTTTGCAAAGTAACTATTATAATAATATTATACAATATACAGAGTATATTATACACTAAACAGATTTATAATAAACTTTATATGATTTGTTGTAAATATTGAGTATATTAAAATTAATTATATAATTCAAACTCAGCGTATTATTATTAGCTAGTGATTTTAGTAATCATACATAACATCGTAGAAAATCAAAATATTTCACTTTAACGACTGTTTGTCACTAGTATAGGTATTAGATATATTTTAATAGTTTTTTTTTAGTTCGAGTTACATAGCAAATCACAACAGTCACGCGTAATTTGGTACTATATGTTTAAATTATTTCGAAGATTTTACAAAATATATTGCTCACGATCAAATATCCCCAAAAGAAGTTTTTAAGAAATAATTACCTATTTAAAATAATCAGAGTTGTTATTTATGCTATACGCAGTATTTAAAAGAATATATTAATAATAATTATATATTATATAGTTTTTATTCAGGTCTTAAAGGTCTGTTGTGCATGAACCCATTGTGTGCTGTGTGCCAACAGCCAACTAAAATATAATAACAATACTAAAACTACAATTTAAGTACTGCTTTGATTAACACAGTACAATGGATATCAAGCGATAAAATCATACAACGTATACCACTATACCTATAACAATATTATTATCTTATCATTTTTTTTTTTTTTAATTTAACAAGATCCACTATTAATCTATAAAACTATCATTTTAAAATTTTTTTCTTTTGTTTTGTGAATTATAGCAGTGATTTTTGTAGACACGGAGGGCGTTAAAAATGAAAAGGTCGGTTAATCTCTTTGTAACAAAACATTATAAACTAGCATCAAGTTGAGGTTTTATGAGGAGGCGTATATATTACCTAAAATAAAACCCATCCCATTAATGTGTGGCAAACGTCAAAGAAAACTGATAACAATGATATAATACACAAAAATAAATCAAGATTAAATTAAGTTAATATTTTTTTTAGATTTGCATACAAGTTAGGACTTTTGAGTGGCCTGAATTTTTATTCTTCATAATGTACTCATTTAAAAATAATATAAAAAACAAAAAAATAATACAAAAATCTATAATACCACAATTAATTTTAAGTACTTTTAAGACAACTTTAGATTCTGAACAAAGTAATAAATGTATTGGTTTCATACAGTAATACAGTGTATTTGTGCATATATGTATATCTTTCACCATTATTTGAAACAGTTAAAATGCTTCAAATTTTACTTTGAAAAAAATAATACAAAAATTAATAACTGTAAACTTAAAATTTTTATTTTTTTATTTTATTTCATTAAATAAATTGTACATACTTGCAATTTTCTACTATTTTAGGTTTTAAAAAATTGATATTATATGAATTTTTTTTTGATTTTTATAAAAAAAAATTAAAAAAATTATAACATTTTTATGTATAGGATTTGTTTTGGGTCACGATTAGTTAAGTTACCTTTTTACCAATGTAAATGATTACATACACATTAACGTTCAATTTTTTTTTTTTAATGGTTTAAATTTATTATGAACTTATGATAACGTAAAAATAATCGGTTGGGTTTTTAAATCTTACACGGACAAACCACGGCAGAATTGAGGGTAGTTTACTTTTTTACGCCCCTACAGATGTTACATATAGGGTTGCTGTAAGGCATAATATTACCTTTTAAATAATATACCCATTGTATATCCTGCAGTGTACATGATATGACCCGAGTGTGAATCTGTTCTATGCATATGTTTATGGTAAATTACGATATGAATCGATCAATTTTAGGTACCTACTATTATAATATTTTTGAAAATATTATTGTGATGTTATGACTATCGTGCGGTGGCTCTCAATGACGAAGTCCATAAACAACAAACTGTAGATACGATGTCTCTCGATTATTACGAATTACCGTTGAAAATTAAACATATCTATATAAATAATGATTTATTATTCAATATTATATACTCACCTATATAAATTTTATAATAACATTATTATTCGATTGACGTAATACACAACGGCTCAGTTTAGAATCATATAATATTTCTCTTCGGAGTGTTTATCAGTAACCGATAAACGGAGTCAGTTACAGCATGTTCATGTAGACAATTATATTATTATTGGCCGTTTCGCAAATGCGTTTATCGTAGCTGCTATATACGATTATATAATAATTAACATATAATAATAATATACATCTGGAGTAAGTAACAATAATAGAGTTGCAAGCCGTACAATAAAATGAAAAAAATGTGTAAGCCAATAAGAGCGGGAGGAAAATAGGTTAGATTAGGTTAAATAGTTTTATTTTAAATCATAAGAATAAATATTAAAAATTCAAAAATAATTACGTATTTAAATACTAAAAAAAGATAATATAAATTAAAAAAATATAATTTTTCTATTAATTATATACTTCTTTAAATATATATACTTTTATGTAAATATTAAAAAAAAATAATAAATATTTGTAAAAATGTTTCACGTCTTACGATAAACTCAAATCACAGTTTGACCACCTCTGAATCCTGATATATATTATATAGTATTATAAATACGCTTAAGCTATAACTTAAAAGAGCCGATATCGTGGTAATTGGCTCCATGAAGCATTAATACTAAATGTCTTTCGTGGGCTGTGCAAATATAATACGTAATTTATTATATAATAGGTAGAATAAACCGAGCAATAAAACTTTGGAGAATAACTTTGATGTGTATAAAACTCGTTATAAGTTGTATAAAGTACAAATTAATTTTCTAAAAAAAATATTTATCTAGGCGCGTATGTCAAGTAGGAGACTTTTTTTTTAGAAGAATTGCAGCTTTTCTAATAATAATTATTATTTTTTACCAATTAAGAAAATTTTTATCGTACTTCATAAGTTAATATAATTATATTAACACTGTAAAATAGTAACACTTTTTTAAAAATATTATTTTTTTCTTATTTTCATAGCTTAAGTCTTAAATATAAAATGTTATATGCTATTAATAAATTGAAATATAGTAGTAAGAACATAGGAAGTGACTGTACAATATAGATTGTATTTAAATACATGCAATTATAGGATTAAATATTCTCTAAAATAGCTGGTATTAAAAGATAATCATAACCAATGGTATGTAGAGTAGTTTAACAAATCGACCATTCCACTTATATATAATTATTAA
The DNA here is from genome assembly GCF_002803265.2 of Melanaphis sacchari. Lineage (NCBI taxonomy): Eukaryota > Metazoa > Arthropoda > Insecta > Hemiptera > Aphididae > Melanaphis > Melanaphis sacchari. The sequence continues at coordinate 4,599,839 of NW_020271042.1, forward strand.
TTTGTACACTTTTTGCGAATACTCGCAATTAAAAAACTACACCGTTTTCTGATTTACTTGAAAAACTACTTATATCTCGAGTATATATAGGTAACCTGGTAACACGTGAGAGTAAACCGCTTTGAAGTTTTTTTCTATTTTAAAAGGGAAGAATAACATCGTTTCGAAATTCGATTGTTTTTCCATGCATAAATAAAAAATATAACGCGATAAAATATCTTTGAAACGTGTATAACACAATATATTAGAATACTACAATATTGTCAAGTCTTTGCAATCATTTGTCTATTTTATTGACCGGCGGCGGTGGTGAAGCGCATGTCAGCGGTTGTATTATAACGAGTATTATTTTTTTTTCTCACGCTGCCTAAGTTCCGTGACCAAGCGCCGGTCGCAGGAATCTCGGGTATTGGCGATTTTCGCTTTCGTCGTGAACACCTTCCTCTAAAAACTGATGGCGAAACCCGATCAGAATCGCGCAGATAAATACCTGCAGCCGCAGCGTGTAATTATATAATATGGGCATTATAATATATACATTATTATTACAATTTTATTGTGGGCCACGCGTTTCTTCGTGGTTCCGCCGCGGGAGACAAATGCGCACGTCCGATAATAAAAGTATAATAATTTTCGCTTTATTTCTCACCATATCGCACACATAAACCGATAGGTATGCTAAATGCTTACTCTGATTTGGTACTAGCTATTAATAGGTACGAACACTGTGCTCACCAGTTGTATTTATATTATCATAATATTATATACACACACAAAACGAGTGCACGACCGGTTTCGCACGGTTCAACGATGATATTATGCTGCACTCATCATAATATCATACATATTATTATAGTGGCGTGCCGACGAGACTTTTGCAACCGCCTCAGAAAAAAATTGGTTGCGCGTGTGCGTCTAGAGTGGATCGATGGAATATATTTTATTTTTTACAACCTCGTATAAGTGTAATTTCGTGCTACGAATGATTCTTATAATAAAATATGAATTATCCAGCTTTTGTCGAGTCTGAAAATATTTTCTAAATACCACTCCTGTATGTACGAAGTTAACTGCACTTGTGTGACGAGAGCAGTGTGTCCTCATCTCGATCATATTTTGTGGCAGATATTATTTTTTAACCATAGGGTAGATATATCGTTTATAATGTATAAACATATGCTAAGCAAAATTATTAATCGACTTGTGACTCATCTTCGGATTCACAAGATGAACACTCCACTTAAGTAAAAATTTAATAGGTATTAAATAATTTAATAATGTTTACAACAATTTATATCATCTATATCATGCATAGTGGTCAACTAGACTCAGTCATAAATCCTTCATATGCATATAGAGATACCTAGTTCACATGTCGATTTAGATATATCGAAAAATTATACGCGTTTTTCATTTTAAAGTGGTTTGACGAGTAAATATTATTCATAATTCTATAATATTTATCTCTGCCGACCGAAATCGGTTAAAGAGATTATACGGAAAGATATCATATTATGAGTATTTACCCAGCGGCAACATAACAACAATACGTTCACACAAACGGCCATATTATAAATAATAAAATATTATCCGTAAACCCAATTCACTGCTATAAATATATTGACATTTTAAATGATTTTTAAGCCGTATAACTTATAACCCCTATTCTGTTCAAATATTATTAAACTATGTTTACCACACAGATCTTATATTTATTAGTTATACCAGATATAAGGTTTTTTTTTATGAGATATAACAAAGTTTGCAAATCATTACTTAATTAAACTTGTATAATACAACCTGCAGTAATAAATTATTAGAATATGTGGTAATGTCATAAACATTACACGTCTTACTAAAAGTAGGTTAATAATATGAATATCGTTGACAAAGCCTTACAAACAATTATTAATAATAAAAATAATTATTACACTTTTCGTACTAATTCATTTCAAACATATTGATTCCTCGGTAAAAATCCGATGTAGATAAATTTGACGATTTAAAATATTGTTTGTCTGATATTCTCACATATTCTAACAAAGACATTTTATTGAGGCAAATGATTAATTTGACAAATTTCTATTCATTTAGTTTTCATGAAATAAATTGTAACTTTAACACCTTAATAAATACACATCTAACAATCAATCTTAAGTAGGTGCGTTATGTTGTCTAGGATAACTGTTAAAAAATATTAACTATTAAATATTATTATTATTATTATTATTTAGCTTGCGTAAATTGTAAATTGTAATTAAAGGTTTTTTGCCAGCTAAAATTATTATCAATGATAGACGTTTAATTGATTTCGTCTGGGTATGTATTTAATTGTTTTTCTTCTTTGACATAAGACAATAATTGAAATATTCATGACGACATTAATTAAATAATTTAGTCACTAAACCGTAATTATTGCTTAACCAATATTGTACCATGGTAAAAGTTTATATGTATAACATATATTTGTAACATAACTACAAAAAGTGTAGCTAAATGACATAGATAGTGAATATATACATTATTATTTATTTCTACTAATTTTATATTTAAACCACGAGTTGTCAAATTCTAAATCCTATACAAAGTATTTAAAAGTTTCAACATTTTTGGAATTTTATTTCGTAACTGCTGGAGAACAATTAGTCAAAAACCGTTATGAATCTAAATTGATTATTAATAAATATCAATAAAAAATTATAATATCACTGGTTTAAAGAATATATGATAATATATCTGTAAATATAAATACAAATACATTGTATAGCATATATTATGTTTACTGTTCATTGTTAAATTAATCTGCGAAATATTCTTTTAGTTTGTTAAAACGATAAAGCTGCATAAACTATTATGTTTATATATTTTTTTATATATATTGTGTAATATACTATAACCCACAAAAGTTAATTGAATAAATAAATAATAATTTAATAATATATTATAATAAAAGCTAAGAATACATGTGGCTTGATTAAACTACACATCTACAGATCGAAACGACAAAAACAATGGTAAACGAGGATAGCTTAATGAAATATGTTAATATGAAGAAAATAATTTCGCTTTTGCTCCGGAACAAATACAAGTGTAAAATGCCGCTGAGCTTAATTTATGACCTTATATGACAGTCAAGCAAAAAAATAATTACAGTTAAGTAAACTCAAACAATCATCAAATAGACATACTTTATGAATAAAAATTAAAAACAATTTGGAAGGTACATGTATTATATATTTAGTATTATTTACATATTGAATAGCTATCACGCATTTGACAGTGAAATATATTGTTAATAACATAAATAATTTTTAGTCTATTTCTATGAAAATGTTTTTTTTTTTTTTCTAAATACAAAATAATTATTCAAAAGTGTTTGGGTTAATTTATTTTATATTAACGTAGATGGTGTTGTATAAATTTGTCTAAGTTCATGTAAATAATATCTATATTTAAATTAGAACACAAAAACCTGTTGAAGTAATAAAAAAAATGTATTGTTATGATTAATATACAGATAAGAAAACTACATATTTATGATTTATATATTTTTACCGTTTTTTAGTAGAGTATGCTTCACTTAATAAACTTCATACTAACCTGCAAATGTTGATCTGTACGTGAGAAAGATACTATATTTTACAATAGAAAAAATAATAATAATTTTATAAATACTTAAAATTACTTGATTATACCAGTTACATTCTTAACTTATTCATGCTATGGCTAAAAACTAAAACTAATAATTGAAAAATAGTTTGGCTGATTTTAAAATTAATTTTCTTTTTTACCAAACCTGATGGTGAAATCCTGCTTTATCACGGTTATGATTTATATGAATACGAATTATAGGTTGTACTGATAAGATATAATATAACCATATAGGTACTATTATAGTCGGTAGGTTGAACTAACGATATTAAAAGTTTTATCTTTTATAATAATATATTGTAGGTAAAATAACTTTTAAATCATCGAAACACATATAGCTTTTTAGACTTTAATGATTCGGATTTTATGTTTACTTGTGCAATTATAATTTATTTCATTAGAAATACTGTATTTAATATTGAAGTTATTTCCTGGAAAACAAACTACGAATTACAGTTATAGCATATAACATAGCTATCGTATGCTCATATTAAGTATAATATTTTGTGTATTATAGGAGGTGCATGCATAAAAAGTCTTACCACCAATGTTTTGGGGATATTTTTTATATTTTTCTTTTTTGTAGATATATTTACCGCTTCGACACAGTATTTAGATGAAATTATTGGTCTCTCGCAGGGCGTGAGATACACGCGCGATCACGCAGGAGAGTGACTAATTCGATTTTGTCGTGTATAATACAGCCGTGTGTGTACGGGACGATAAGGAAATTTCACGCGATTATACCATTAGAGCTGAGTAAAGTGCACCACGTATAACACTATATAAAGAAATAAAAAAAAAAAAAAATGAGAAAAAATTTTGTTAAGACCGTATAATATGGCGTACACACACATTACACTATACTGACGTGGGAAAGGGTCACCAAACTCTACGTGAACCCGGAACGGCGACAAATCCTTTACGAACGCACACAAAAGACTCGCCAGTCTCACGTTTGTATATGTGTGTGATTTACAGCAGTACACATGAGACTATATTTTTTTCTTCCTGGTGGACGTCACATTGTTTGACCACATTTCCCTGTTCCTGGCCAAAACAAATCCACAATATAAAGACGATAATATAGCCTCTACGCGTACACACGCATATATAGCTTATATATATATATATATATATATATATATATATATACACATTTAAGGGGATCCCATTTGTCTCGAATGCACTTACCTATAAATATACATATCTGTAACAAAGTATTATAATATAATATCCCGTCGTCGATACGGTTATTAACGGCAAACGACCAAAAGAGAAAAAAAATATATTCTACTTTTTTGAAGTTAAAAAAAACAAAATGTTTTCGAAAGAAATAGCGTTTAGTTGTTGTTTCGCTTTCGTTTGATAAAAAATGTACTAGGTTTTTTTTCAACCCTGAACGTTTGACAATAATTTATATTTTTTCATCCGTTTTACCCCGTAATATAATATTAGGTACGCACATACGATATGACGAAATAACTGCAGTTTCACTTTCATCCATAATACGGTTTTGTCGCGCATACAAGAAAAAAAATTGACAGAAATAGTAATATATTGTATTTTACGGTTTATATGTAGTACTGTTATTTTCTTTTCTGTCCCGTTTATTTAGAGGTAAAAACATACACATATGACATATATTATACGTTGTCGTCGTCACCTGCAAATTATAAAAAAAGAATAAAAATCTATATAGTATAGCTATTCCGTTAGATAAGTAACAGGTACATGAAACTTATACTTAATATATATTATATATGTTCATTATTCAGTGTAGTAGATATTTTAGGTAAATTTCAATAAATAATAGTTGATATATACTGTTTTCAACTGATATTATATTTTAATATAATAGAAAAAGCGACTATTGAATTAATTCTTAGTATAATTTTCAATAAGTGGTTCTAAAAATATAAAAGTTTAAAAAATACAAGATTTTAATATTTTTAGTGACACAGTGCTTGAAATTATCGAACCATTAATCCGATAACACATTCAACGGTCACAACCATAGTCGTATTCATACAATTTAACTACTCATATATTATTTATAAGAGACTTCACTGATATTAACAAACGTAATACTCGCACCTCGTCGCAATTTGTCACAGTTTATTGCAATTTGTCGCAATTCGTATCCACATAATTAAATATAAAATTAATTCAGTCGAAAAAATGAGTAGTCAAAAGGGAGAGTTAATTTTAATAGTAAATATGTTTAAATTCAGCTATCACGATCTTCTCCAAAATGATTTCATATGATTCAAATTTATTAAATGAGGAATAAAGCTTATTTTAAGAGAATTTGTAACAACGAATATGTTGTATGGGAATCGTCCAACTTTGACCTAAATCGCGATTCAGATGAAGAAAACAAATTTTAACAACAAATTATTAGTAAAAGACTGAAAAGAAAAACTATCGAAAGTTTGTATGGATGATTTTCCAAATTATTGTGTTCATATTTAAGGGAAAAATCAAAATATTTAATTACAACGCAAGATGTTAAATACATTAAACACAATATACTCCAAACTCGAGCTTGGATTTAAAAGTTCCTGGTAGAAAGATGTGTCAGTGATAGAAATATATGAATAAATATGTTGGTTAAATCTTTTAGCTGATGAAAATAGTTTCATCGTTTTGCTCGTAAATACTGTGTTTAACCGAAAGAGGTGAAACAATTCAAATGACAGAAATGAGAAAAGTATTTTATGCCAACATCTAAAAAAATAAAAAAGACCTGTACCTATAGGGTATAATATTAACTTTAGACCTTATACTTTTTCAAAACAAGCAAACAAACAATAATTGTATTGTATCATGATGATGATTTATTATGGTTTTATAGTCAGAATTGTATGATATTTGTAATTTTATTTTAGTGCTGCATAATCAATGATTAAATTATAAAAATAAAATCACCACAGATATCATTTATATATTTATGAAAGACTCGTTATTTCAAATATGTAGATATAAATATATAATAATAATTAATAATGCTTATAGTAATAAAACTATCAATTTTGCTCTATTTATTAAAGTAAAATTATAATAAGGTTGTTAAACAAATTAAATATTTTGATTAATTACAAACGTCTTACTAAAAGAATCACTTTCTGATTTTAAATGTTTAAAAAAACAATTTACCAAACAACGGTAATCGTTAGCATTAACCAGTAACCGTAATAAAGTATAGAAGTATTAATTATTACACATGAGAAACCAGTATTTTAAGCATTTGCACTATATAGTAGATTTTATTCTTCTGAAATTACATTTTGTTGAACCTTTGAAAACGGGAAAGATAAAAAATCAAAAGAGAAAGCTAGCAACAATAATATACGTATTCTTTTTTAGGTATTTAATTGTGCATATATTTTAACATGACAAAAAAATGCGAGAAAATTATGTACCTATACGTGACTGCATGAGTCATCCGATCCTCGTTTGAAAATACAACAATCAATTTTTCCTAAATTCAATGCTACTATTTATATTTTAGTAGGTATGAACAAAATATATTTTATAACCCCATTATTAGTATAACTTTATGCTGTGTTTATACCGCGAATCAAATCGAATATATATAGCATAGGTCAAAAATGCCACACACCGTCAAATAATATATGTAATACAATTGTATTTAAGATCCAACCGTTACATACTTTATGATAAACGCCGCTTATATTATATTAAAGGCGTACGTGCGGCGTACTAGTTCTTTGAGTTACCTTTGATGTTTGCCGCTCAGTATCATTTTGCTTTTAGACAATAATAGTGGGTATTCCAGAAAATGAACAACTCTCCTATGTCATTTATAGTACAATATGTTATGTAACTATGTAAGTAGATGCATATACTCACATAATCGTATGTCATATACATTTGTTTTTAAGATTATACCAAACGTAATCCACTGCTGCAATAGCTAGTAAACATATAAATGTGATAAATATAATTCAGAGTATTCCGTCTTACTTATATCCTCGAACAATCGTATATTGCCTAGTCGTGAATCGTACCACACTGTGTTTCTTCAAAGAATTATCAAATAAATATCCCAACCAAAACTCCGATATGGTTGTTTGCGCTAAACGCACTCATATAATAATATCACGATAAACAAATGTAGCTGCATGATAATATTACTGTATATTATATTGTCTATACGGCTATATAATTATTTAAATTTACTATTTAACCAACTTTTTATTATGATTTAAAATTAAAAACTAATAACCTTTATTGTTGATGTTTTTTTTTTCAGTTCAATAAAAAAATACATGTACATACGTCATATAACATATTATGTAAGAAGTATTTAAAATATTATTTTGTCCGCAAATGTTCGTTAACTACGGGTGAGTACATTATCCTATAACTCTTAAATTATAATTTATAACGCATGATAGTATTTTAATTACGCAAATGGTTTGGCAGGATTGTATGAGATTAAATCATTATTTATTAGTAATTAGTTGCATCTGTAATGGCTTAAATTAATTTACAAAAGATAAGTTATAATAATGTACTAAAATGTTATTAATTATGTTAAAACATGAAATTATAAAAAAAATATCATTTTTAAAGTTTTTTTATTGAGTTTTTTATACAACTGAATATTTAAAATAAAGATTTTATTATAGGTAATATAATATGACACACAGTGACGTTCTTAGGATTTATTAATGAAAGGGATGGAAACAAATAGCGTATAGTTAACCGCGAGGTATAGTTTGCCCCACCGATAACAGTGGAATTAAAATGTAAATTTAAACTTAAAAATATTATTTTTAATAAAAATAAAATTTGTATTTATAAAAGTATATAAAAAGTTTATGGTTTTGAAATCATCATATCAAATATTCTTTTAATATAAAAATACAATTTTTGAGTTAATTTTTGTTTTATGAATAATAACAGTTTAGTTTGTAGGTATAAAAATTAAAAATTTTAATTCAATTTAAAGTTCCCAATCCGTTTTTCTTACAGTAATTAAAAATATAAAAATCATAATACTTTTACTTTAGTTTAAATGTTGACAAAATTGAATTAATATGAAGAAAAAATAACGATTTTCCGGCGGTTGGCATAACCGTACACTTTAATAAAAGGCCACTGTTCAAATTCGCATACGTTTATACATAAGTTTCTCACAGCTTATCCAAAATCCAATCGTTCAATACCATACACACGTTGTCCACTGATATGTATCATTATATCATTAATGCACACATTTATCTAAAATCACATTATTTTTTAGAACCGTACATCAGCTATTATATTAATCAAAATTACAAAATCACATACAGTGAAATTAAATAATTTAATAGAATATTTAAAAAAACAATATGATGTACATTTATTCAACTTAAAGTATTATCTACTGACTACTATTCATATTTTTTTTCGTTTTATTATATATTGAATTACTTTTAATTAATATGAAAATTATAAGATCTGTTATATTGAATAATTTTACGACAATAATCTGAGTATAAATGTTTAATTTTTAACTATTGATCAAATGAAAGCGATTTTGAAATATCAATCTTTCAAATTTTCCTTTTTAACAATAAAAATATTTGTGCTGTATTGAACAGTCTAAAATATACTGTTATGAATGGCAAGAGTACGGTTTTGAATGACGACTTTTTTTCTCGTGAACCAATTTAACAGTTATCTAACTAATGGGTGGTGTGACAACCTATTCTCTCTTCATTACGGACCAGTATCTGATCCCTTAGTATTATAATAGGTTATCCTCTACCAGTTTTCTGCTTAAACTTTCACTACTATAATTAGCAAATTAGCTATTAGAATAGGTATATGTATATAAATGTATAGCTAAAAGTTAATAATTCAACTTTTAAATATTAGACTTACAAGTCAATAAATTTGTAAATTTTAATACTTTAATTTAATTTTTTTTAGTTATTAAGAATTTAAAAAATGATAAAATCAGAATAAATAGTGACTTTTTTAATAAAGAAATAATTTTTAAAGATTTTAATTTGAATAAAAGTTAAATATTTATATTTTTTTTGTCGCAAATCTCAATAGATAGGTACTTCTATATTAGTATTCACAGGACTATAATATTATCGTTTATTTCTTGTAGTATGTTATACTATTGCACAGTCACGCCAATAATAATTTAAAATTGAAAATATCTACTTTAATTGTTATCTAATATCTATCATTCATCAACTGTCTTGGCTATCTTACAGTGCATGTTTTTTTTTAAAGCTTTCAGAATTATTAATTTTTATCAAAAAAATAAATGTATTCATTATTACTTATAATTTCCATGTATATATAATATTATGTATAGCTTGTAGACAGCCCATGTTTATCAATTTTGTATAGGAACTTCTTTAATAATTATTCTTTGTATTATAATATTATTATCAATAAATTAGAACTTATAATAGGTTAAATATTATTTTTTCAATATAATATGTTATACAAAAATGATGTAATACAAGTTTAACATGATTATCTATTATAATTTTACAATTTTCGTTTTTTTTTCTCATTTTTTGTTGTTAATTAATAATTTGTTTATTTCAGATGTATCGATATACCATTTATTTTAATTTGACTAATTTTAGTTATTCTTTTAATCAATAAAAAAGAACATTACTATGAAGATAAACTGCATCACATGGGCGATGAGTGCAATTTATACTCGATAAAATATATTATAAACTATTTATTTTGAACCAAGATTAGATTTTCAAATTGTTTTCTATAAAATATTTTTTTCTTGTTCATTTTAAGTAATTTTTCTTAATTGGAGTTTTCAATGGTGCCTGGATCATAATATAAAAAGCTAGATATATAATTTTACTATACACATGTATAAATTAGGTACATATTATACAAGAAGCAAATTAATGGTGAACTATAATTATTATACTATTACTATATGTCTATAACATTTATATATTTCAGAAATGTAAGAAAAAAGTCCAAATAAAAAATCGCTAAAAAAATATAGCTATAGTATAAACAAAAAATTCTCATAATAAATAATTATTTAATTAATTAAGCTAAATTTATTATTATATTATGTAATATAACTTATAAGTATAGTTGAAATCTGCGTAAATGCAAAATATTTATCATATCATGTAAACTGTCACGTAGATTAACATGAATTTACTTATTGGTTTAAGTGTTTAAACTATAGTTAAATAAAAACATTAAAGGTAGTTGACTAGTTAAAAACAATTTAAAACCTAGGTAGTAGGTACTATATAAGAAATATTTATATTGTTAATATATTAACAATTAATATAATTTAATTGGTATCTTAGAATCTACGATCTTATTATTTCTTTTTTAAATATCGTATCTATTATGGTATTTTAATTATTTGAAATATTATTTTATATTATATAATTATACCATTACTTTTCTCTATTATCTTTATTTTTTTTTAATAACATAAAAACTATTATTTTATACTTTTACAGCTAAAACATTCAAAAATAATTATAAATTTTTAAAATATTTACAAAACGTATTATATGCATATTGTTTATCGTTTATATTTATTATTTTTTAGATACCTTCTATATTATAACAACTTAAAAAAATAATCAAATCGGTCTAGGTTAAAAGATAATTCAGAACACATGATATAAAACTTCACTTGGAAGTTTCCGTCATCCTAAAAAACAAGTATAAAATCCTTAACAATAATTTCAATAATGACCAGCTATATAAATAATGTATCAGACAAATACAGCGCATTTATATTATATTTTTGTGTATATGCGTAATAACATTGTAATCCTTATTATATTATATTATTAAAATAGTATACGCTATGTTGGTGGTATTAATTATCGAAATATTTAATATACTTAACACATATTTTATTTGTATAGTATTATGACTGCTAGCTGATTGCATCGGCGGCAATACACTCGGCTCGACGCTACATTGTTTTTGCAGCTGATCGCCGACGGAGCTGTGAAAGCAGCTGCCATTACTATATTATTTTATTATAACACATTACTTATCATTGCCGTCGCTATAAACACGCTATTTATATACATATAGGTATATTATAATATATATATAATATGTTCATCGCCCATCGGAGTAAAATAACGCTGAAGTAATGAACATATTATGTATTTATGTACGTATGTGCCTATGTTGTTGTATTAGACACATTATACTATTGGCCGCGAGTGGTATACAGTAGTAATTCTATAAGTTAAATCCAAAGTATATCACGATGCAGGAGGTGGTGGCACGACGTGAGGGCGTCAACCAAAGATGAAAACGCATACATACATTACAACAGGTACATTATAGGTCCACGTTTAATCAATACACTAGTAGGTATATACTATATATAATCGAATTCCGCTGTGTGCACGGGTGATAGGTTATACGCATGTATAATATTCTATTCAATTATAAAAACAGGCATCCTAAACACCGGTAGCAACGAGCACGTGACCGTAATATATAATATACAGACGCGAGAGAAGTCGACCGTGGTGATGAGGAAGAGCGAACTCGAGAGGGGGTGGGAGGTATAAATCACGCAACGGATATATGTATATAGGTGTACCTTGCCGTATGCTTATATTAAATCTAATTAAGGCGCTCGCGATGTGTACAGGTATAATAGGTATGTACAGGAACAACTGCTGCTCCTGCATCAGCTACCGCGTTCGGCTCGAGGACATAATACATTTTATACCTATTGGTGTATGTACATACAGAATATATATACTTCATGATAGCTAACTTGTATATAAATGACGGCGGTGGTCTATTTACCTCTGTGTAGGTAGTATAATACTTTATTATAGAAGTTAATAAACGCACGCGTGCGTCGCTCACTGCCGGTCGGTATACACATATTGGTACTTACGTCGTCGCCACCTGCTCCGGTTCGTTTTTTTTTTCCCATTCGCGAACATCTGTTTCGTGTGATATTACATATTACCCTTAACTCATAATATATATACGATGATTATATTAAATTATACAGATTGGAAAATAATATCACAAATTTTTCATATTTAAGGCATTTTATTGCATGCATATATTATATTCAATCCACCAAGTATTTATTAGGTGTGCATAAAATAATATATTATATATTAAATGTATGTGATATGTGTATAATTGCAATACAAATAATAATATTTATTTATTTATACATTTAGGTATATTTTATAATACAAATAGTACATGAGTTTATTTTCTAAACATCTTTGGTAAAAACAGTTGTAAAACAAAATGTCATAGTAATAAACAAAATATATTATTGCGTTATCGGCTAATATAATATAATATGAAAAAAAAAAGTCAAAATAATCATTTAAATACCTCGGTAGATTATAATCTACAAGGATTTACATTTAAAATTATCTGTAATGCGTGGTAAAATAATAACAAAAAAATAAATATTTTTTATCTTTGTAAGTGTAAACATATAATAATAATATATTAATAAGTATACCTAATATCTATGGTATAATAATATATACAACAAGATGATATGGATCTATTATCTACATAAAATATATTAAAATATGCAATTGTCATTTCAAAAATACGTGTTAGATTCACGACATGATGGAGTAGGCATGTATAAAATTTATCTAGGCGAAGAATCGATGGGCGATATAATAGTAATAATAATAAATCTTTATTTTTGAGTAGGTATATATTTATATAAACCGCGTTATACGACGGACTTCGACAATAGTTTGTGATGTACCGAACATTTATAATAATTAATATTGCATCGATTCTTTACAGCCGTGTATAATGTCAATAAAAATAATAATAATAATAATAAAATAGTCTTTCACCTTCTTCAAACGTCACATACGCACTTGAGATCAAAATAATCGAGGAGTTAGAAAACAAACAATATAATTGTATATTGAATACACGCAGATTTACTGCAAGTTCAATATAGAGTTGATAGAAAAGTCTGTGATCATTTTGGGCCTGCGTACGTTGCCGGCGGCGTCGCGTTGTTGTTGTTGATGTAAAACAGTCGTGTCCAGGCACATAGAATTCCTATTACTCCGATGACTGGACAACGTCCTGGATTGACAGAAACCTTTTCCGCATACCGGACACCTGAATGGTTTTTCCTTGACGTGTATGTACCTGCAAAAATGGATACATTTATGATTTATCTGTGTTATTAACAAACAATAACATGGCAGCGTTCTACCAAATGAAGGATAAAAAGAAACTACCCATGTTAAAAATCAGTCACTCAGAGTTAATATTTTGATTTTATATCGATATAAAGTCACAGAAATATCTAGTCGTTTTATGAATAAAATAGGTTGAACGGTCGAAGCGAATAAAAAAAATTTTTTTTAATCAAATTTCACTAAATTTTGACTGCGGCAGTTTCAAACGCATACATTATACGAGTTTAGGCATACTAAACATTGGTAATCTGGTTATGTTAGGTCGGGTCATCGTTGATTATAAACGCGATATAATAGTAAGTATATCCAGGGTTTATGGCGTTGGTCTTACAACCATGTATCGTTTTCTAGCTCTAGGAGCTAATTACGAGCCATAGAGGTTCAAAATCATCGAGACAATTCCTGGTCGTTATATGAACCACCCAGCACCGGACCTAGGCCCGTATACTTTTCTGATTGCGGTCGGTTTTCACCTTAGGGTCCTTCCTCCCTCCAAGGTAGGGTGATTTGTTACTATGCTAGCGTTTATTCCACAGCCACTACGTTTCAGCCGAGGTAGGCTCTTAAACCTCGAGGGGCATCAGGTTTTAGACTGCTGCCAGTCCTAGGCCTGATGGAGCTCCCCTCTCCCGTAGTACCGATTAAGTTTAAAGTTGACATCGGTCGATCAACTCGAGGCAAGCCTCTTCCACTGTTTTAGATTTCTAATCCGGCTAGTGGTGGGCCTAATATAACCGCGGTACAATAGGTGGTTACATATATTACATATTATTGTTTACTGTTTGTATACCTGTGATCTCTCAAGTGGTCCTGTCTGCGGAACGCCTTGCCGCACACGTCGCACGGGTAAGGCCGCTCGTCTGTGTGCGTGCGCTCGTGTATGAGCAGGTTGTACGACTTGCTGAACTCGCGCTGACAGTACGTGCAGATGTACCGTTTCTTCGGCCGGGAAGACGTAGAGGACTGAGACGTCGTAGTCGGCGTTGACGGCTGCGATCTCGCCGTGCTGACTGTCACCGGCTTCCGGCCGACCGATGGAACGGTGCCGCAGATCGCCGGCACGGCAGACGGACGGTAAGTGGCGACTGCGCCACGGCCCCTTGCAGAACGCGCGGCCGCGGCCCTGTTCATGTGGTAATAGTTGACCAACACGTTGCGCCACTGATCGGAGTCCCGCCAGAACGTGGCCGGATTCAGCCATGCGGTGAGCGCGGCCGCGCTGGCCACTGCAGACGCGGCCATCGGCCTGCCGCCGTTGATGCAGACGCGGCGCGAGTGATCGTCGGCCGACAGCGACATTTGTGACGGTGGCGGCGGCGTGTCCGGCCGCTCTACGTCCACTATCGCCTCCTCGTCTGTACTGTTTGTGTCGTCCGATTTGCCGCAGCTGCCGTACGATCGCGACGACGAAACGACGCTGCCGTACTGCTGCCTGGACACTAAATTCATCTCCCACTGTCCCGGATATAGGTCGAGCACAGCGACGCAGCGATCTGGTAAAAAAACGACACAACTATGATTAATTTTATTTATTTAAAGGACGTGTTGCTCAAGTTTAACAACAACAATTTAACAACAACAGCATTAACGACAGTTTGCAGAGAAAAACCCAAATCATAATTGACTATATACATATTACATATATATATATATATATATATATATATATATATAGGTACTAAAACAAATAATTATATTGTACAATTTATAATGATATAATTACAAACTAAAAAAAAAGTGAGGTGCTCAATAGTCATTAACCAAACGCATCATCATGCGATCAATCGGATGACGGCTGGTTCCTCCCATAATTAGTATTAAACATTTTAGAACGATGCATTTGCAGTACGAGTATTACATGTGTTGTCGAATTAGGGATACTTTAAAGTTTTTTTTATAGAGAAAGAAGCACTCTATAAAATAAACTTTAAAGTATACGAAATAATGAGTAGCGCATTGACTTTAGAAAAATAACGATGAGAAAACGAACAATTCTTTCATTATAATTTTGTTGTTATTATATTTTTATCTTAGTAGTGTGGGATCACCAATGCGTGTGTAGACAAATTATCTTCGATATTATATTACCTATATAAGTCGGTACGGATGCGCATAATATGCAAAATACAAGCCCGTTGTAAACCGATATTTTTATACTAATAGTCAAATTTTGATGATGGACATAACGCACACAATAAGTAAGGTTTTCCGAATTTATTAGACACGGATCGTTTTATATTATTCCATATGGCTTATATTATGATATATACTATAAACGAATATTTGACGATATATATTTTTTTTTAAGAATATAAAAGATTTCGATGTAAATAATAGAAGTAGACCACTGCACTGTTCGGGTTATGATAAACAAGTCGCATTTCTTGTATAACATTATAAAATATTATACATTGCAACGTACGGTCACAGTTCTATTATTTTATGTCAGAATGAGGAAACAGCGATTTTTTTGATTTTTTTCCCTTCATAAAAAGTGTCAAGATGTTGAGCGTAAAAACGAAAAAAAAAATTGTTTATAGGTACCGAGGATCTCGGTCGAACTCGTTGACAGCCATTATTATATACAATGTAATATATATATGTAATCCTTTTCACGTCAGTACAATAGGACCGTATTAAGTATAAATCACTATGAACTCTTTTCATCGTTCACTATAGAGCGTATAGGTACCTAATGATATATAATATATACACCCAAACGTCTATTATATATGTATATACATTTATAAATATTATGTGTGTGTACGGTAGACTCAATAATTCGAAATTCAGTGGAAAATTCAGTATAATAGGCGTACAATATGCACTGAACCTATACAAAATTGTATGGGTATATTATTATTTATGTAAACCTCACTTTTACGTCGAACGGATCATAATCAATCACGATTAAATGTTATCATTAATACTGTCAATTATTTGAAATTTCGATAATGTCATTTAAAAAGGTCGAACGACAGCGAAAATACGTGCAGGTAGTCGCTTACATGTGTGGTATATTGACACCCATAAGTCAACCTATTTATATCTAACCATAAATATGTACCTACGAAAAAAAATAAAATATTGTTCCCTTTTTTCGCTCGAATGAATAACCATAGACATCTATATCACGTTTCCACCAATTCCTACGACAATAATAGGTACTATTACGTTATTATATTCTTGTTGCAAAAATCAGAATAACAAATAATAACACTGCACATCTCCTAAAACATTAAAGTGCATAACTATAATTCACGAGTGCAATAAAATTTACAAAATCACATATTATATTATATATCTCATTAGGGTACAGTGCGCGATGTTTTTATAATATATTATTATTAGTATATTATAATATTTACCTATTGTGTTCTATGTATACGTGTGGGCGTATGTGCAATGAGTATTGTGTGGTATGCTTAATCGGTGAGCGCGCGAATTCAAAACTCGGCGGCACTGTATGACAACGTACTTTTATTTTCTATAAAAATATCAACCGCAACCGAAATATTATTATGATATCATGTCGTCTGTACTATTATTATTTGTCGTCGTTCCGACCGTGTGCGGATGGCGTACGTGTTGATGACCCGTCCGGTGCACGCTGCAACTGGAGCAACGGTGGCGGCGGCGGTGGCGGCACGAATACGTCGACGACAACGTCGGTGGCGTCGGTGGCGGCGGCGGAACGTTTGAGGGAGCTGACGGCGCGCGGGGCACTGATGCGGCGGCGGCGGCAGTGGCGCGCGAGAGCAGCTGCCGCCGCCGCGCGCCGCGTGTGTTGCGCGCCCGGACCACTCCCTGCCGCGCGGTAGGCGGCGACACCCGTCCGCGCCCGCAACCAGCCATTGGTGCGACGCGCGGCCGGTTTAACGTTTTACCGCCGCAGCTCCTACTACGATCGTCATCAAATCCTGGCCACCGCCGCCGCCGCTGACGATCCTGCGGGGTCACGCTCGCCGGTGTATAATATTAGGTATGTACCGTTGCTGCTGCTGCTTCTGCCGCTGCCGTCGCTTCTGCTGCTGCTGCCGCCGCCACCGCCGCTGTAAGATTTTCTGTGCGTACATACGATACCACCGCACTCGCGCTCAATCCCTCTAAATCTTTCACTCGGTGTCAACGGCCAAATCGATGATCGCGGCTGTTAAAATAGAAGTGGGCTCGATTTACTGTTTTCCGCATATTGTTATAATGCTCGTCTGCGTACAAATTAATACTAATAATATTAAAGTATCACAGTAATATTGACAAATAGGTATAATTTATTTAAGTGTTTGCATTTGTGCATCCGATGTCTGGTTCTAGACTAATCGTTTTCGAAACGGCTTAACCGATTTTTATGGGACTTTCACGGGCTACATGTAGACGATTTACCACAAAAACATCGTGTAAATAACATGCTATATGTTTCATCCGAGAATTTGAGGGTGATACACGAATGCATTTTGTTTTAAAGTACAAAAATTCAATTTTTTATTTATTTTCTGTTGCCGCATGAGGATACACAAAAGAAAAAAAAACCAATGGTTATTGTTACCTATTTTATTCAATTTACTTGCCACAACCAACATTTTCCCTTTAAAAATATCATTCTAATCGTTAATTATTCTTAAATTTAAAATCTATAGAAACCACTGAAGATGGGCTCACATGGTACATACTATACAGTCACTATATTTACCGTTATTAACTATTATTATATACGAATAAATAACATTACATCATCGTCGTTCATTTAATAATATTATGCACGAAGCATAATATTCATCATAGTAGTTGAATAATCACATTTGCAAAATTTTTCTGCTTATTCTTGTAAGTTTAATATAGAATTCAGAACGTTGATGTGGTTAGTAATAGTGAAAAAAACGTCATACGAAAATTAATGAAACATTTTAAACTCTGATAATCTAAGTATATTGCATGCTACTATATTTTGTTAACAGCGTAGTTTTATTTTCCACCCATATTACAATTACTCGTAATTTGAATTCATATTAATAATCTATAACTTAATATTCATACTTTTTTATGCGCGGTAAAGTGTATATGTTTATCGTGCAACATTTACACAACATTTCAAACACAAAATACGCATATATCTGATGACATAAATGTTAAAAAATAAAATCCAAATAATATACTTATGTGAACCTACATTATATCAGTAGTATAGTGAATACATTGTATTCTAAGTGGTAAACCGATCTGAACGTTTTATTTAGTAAAACAGCAGTGCGCGTTAGGATATGGTTTTTAATTTGATCGTATTCGTTTTATATTAAACGGATGAAAAATATTTTAGCTATTTCTTAACTCTGTAACGAATAGTCACTACAGAGATTAACTATAATAAACAAATTAAAATATTAATTCGTTGATGTGAAAGGGTCATATTTGCATACCGGTATGCTGATGGCCATTAGCGAGTTGATTATAATCTGAAGAATATATAGTTGCTACTGTTAAACGTAGACGCTATTATAAATGGTCATCGGAAAGTGTAACTCGGTGTTCAGATTTAATAATTTTCATGTGAAAAAATTCTATTTCATACAAATAAATTATTGCCGATTATCAAGTTATATTGCCACTAGCATTTGATAAAATTGACTAAAAAGAAAATCTACTGCAAGATCGATTTTTAAATCGTTCGCGATTGAGTGTTTGGCTGTCATTAATGTAGGTTGTATAATGCATTAAATCTTATGAGTGGCTGGAAATCACTTTAAATACGTTCGATAAATCAAAACAGTTATGAACATCTTCAAATTCTCCAAAAAACCTAAGTATTTTAATATATATATATACTATATAGTTGTACAGTAATTAATATAAATAATGTCTACAACTTATCTATTTATATATAACTTACTTAATAATTATAATATATCGTTTAAAAATATAAACATGATATTATACGTAGTAAATACCCGTTAATCAAATCACATATTTTTCATTTGAATAAAAACAATATTATAATAACCAACTATACATTAATAATAGCTGTATACAGTAAAATATAATGCATTTTACATCAATTTATTAATTATTTAATATTATACAAGCAAAACGTTGTGTTCTTTAAATTATCTCAATGACAATCATATAGAGTAATACGTCAATTGTTTTTACTACACAAACCTACTGAATAATTTTTATAGATAGTATATATATCTATATTGAATAATACGTATTTATAGCTACTACATACCGTAACAATAACGTATAATATAACATATATTTATCTGTGTACAAAATGATATTAACAATAATTCAAAACTTTAATTTGATATAAATTAAGTACCTACATTATATTAATGTAAAGATAATTATTAGAACCCATGAATAAGAATCTAAAACAATATATACTATATTATATAATGTCGTAGCATCTTACTTAAATTAAACCAACGATGAGATAAAACTAATTTATACAAAAATCTCTCATAATGACAAGTTGCTGTTGTATTGTATAGATATAATATGAATATTTGTAGCTGTTGTAATTGTAATTTCACTATTAAATATCGAAAAGAAGCTGTCAGTTATTCTTATCTAATTACTTTGTCATTTAATTAAATTATAAAATATATATCAATGAATATTAATATTTCTTATTAGTTATTACAATAAATTATGCAACAGTATTTAGTAGTATATAAGCTATTAATATATTATTTTTTTTTATTTCACCAAAGAATTATACTTATTTCATAATAATGAATAATAATCGAAATCTATCGATTGAATGTGAAAATTATTAATTTGAGTAAATCACACTGTTTTCTTTAACCTAACATTCACACATATTATAAATTATATAGCATGAGTACATCATTATATTTTTATAATCTCTGATAAGTTTTGTTATAAAATATTTTAACTTAACGAAAATAAATTTCAACAAATGAAGTAATAATCTTAAATATTAAAAATTACTATGTCTTGTATAATATCTTGTATACTGATAATAATAGGTAATACTAACACATATGTATTTTACATGTTTAATATATATATATAACACATTTATTTTAGAAAATTTAAAAATATCATTTCGCAGTACCTTATAAATTATAATACCTATTAGTTATTAATGTTATTACCTATAATATTGGTACATAAACATAATAATTTGTGTTTATCATTTTATGAACTTTTGAACATTTATATTTTATTTTATTCAATAATAAATAAGAACTTGATATAAAATTATATCTTGATCTTAAACTTTGTTTCAATTATTCACATTTTTGTCAAGCGTTTCTCATCATTCTAAATAGTGTATGCACCATACACAAAACATTAGTTGAGTAACGCTATAATAATACATTAAAACACGTATAACATTAAGACAAAAATACACATTATACATCTATTATGAATTACGATGTTCACACTACATGTACCTAAATACTAAAAAACCTACGCTGTGCGAGGTAGAGTTGAAATATTAGCGCAATTTAGAGCGGTAATTATGATGAATGCGATGTCCGCCTATATAACAATACAGCTTAATTTATACACCTAGGTCGTATGCGCACTGTGTACAAAATTATATAACTGGACCCATTGGCTATTGCGCGTGTTTCATGTTTTAAATTTGCTCAAAAGTAAAAAAAAAAAAATAATGGCAATATAATAGCAATTATAAGTGGTGTGTACACTCGTATTCTACGATGTAACTACAGGTAAATTGCAGGTAAGTATTTACGAAACCGGAAGAGAAAGCAATAATAATAACGAATTTAAATCAATGATAAATACAATTATAGTGAATATCCGATATTTCTATGACGTAGGCAGATAAACCACATGAGGTGAATGGGATAACCGAGCGGACTATAGAGCCTTTACTGTCAATATCGATTTATTCATCTGTACCGTCGTAGCACAAGGACATAATAGCATAATGTAAATGACTTAGATCTCAACGTCTGGATAAAATTACCGTCTAAAAACATTCAAAAATCTTCTTTACAGAGCAACTGTCAATATCGCATCACGTGTGGCTAGTGTACTGTACATCGTGATATTCTTCATGGACGCGTTTATTACTTAATGTTTAATAAACATAATTTAAATTGGCAATAGGTTTCTACTACTTCAACTCGTAACTCGTATTATGTGATATGTGCCCTACATTTTAGTCAATATATATAATACACTTGTCCGATACGTGTAAATCAGAGAACTACGTATGATAATTTAATGTGTGTTTTTCTTTTTAATAATATTATATTTTTGTGAATATATACATTTATTATAATATAGAATTACGATTTCTCTAGAACAGCAGGAGTCTGGAAAATATTATTTAAAATGAAGAATGAACAAAGCGCGTATTATATATATATATATATATTATTTGTTCTCCTTGGCATACCATATAATATTTATCCTTTTCAACCTAGGTATAATCACATTAGGTCGATATATTTTTCATCACTATTTCGTGGACATCACAATATATTATAATATGATGTATCGCAGTAAACAATTTGTTTTTTTTTTTTTTTTTTGAATTTTCACTACAACTAACTTAAATATAATATTTTAGTCTTTAGATACGCTGCACCCATATTATATACTCAGTCATTATAATATTATTGTCCCGCGCAGCACAAGCGGCCACATCATATTATATTATTATTACTGTTGTTATTATTCTACTATTATAGTATTGTCTTACTATACACTCGGAACAATTTCGTCGCCGCATCCAAATCATGACTTTTGATGCGTTACTATGTAATATTTTATCTTTCCATTGTTTGTCCACACACATGTTACAATACATATATATATATATTAAAAATTATAATATATGCATCACGTACGGCCGTATAAGAGTTTGTTTAAATGCATTATAATATTATTGTACTTGCGTCATATTCGCTGGTGAGCGGTACACCATTGTATAAAGCGTACTTTTTTTTATTTAATAACAGCTCCAGGCAGGTTTTTTTTTAATTACAGGCTTGAACCGGGGATGACACTCATACACACACATATACACAAGCGGAGGCGTTAAACCGTATCATTAAACCAAAAACCGTATATATATATAAAGCCTGTCTCGTCGCGCCCTGACAATATAATATAAAAACCCACCGCGTATATGTATAGGGATGATTTTTATTATTATTTCCCTTTTACACGTATAATATATACATGTATATTGTCCAGATCGTAAGTACACTACACCTCCTCTCGTTCGGGGTATACATGCGTGTGGGGACCGACAGAAATTTCACGGATCTTAACGCCGCCGCCGCCGATGTTCGCGACCAATGGGCGCCGCGTCCGCAAGAACCCACCCTCGCCGCCTCCACTGATTTCAACCCTTATCGGCTACAGCGGTGGCGGTGGCCTACGGCAGCGCAATCGTCAGTCACCCGACAACGGACCACCGCTCACCATCGACCGTCGACAATCGCATCCCCTAGTTGCCAACCGCACAATATATCCATCTACGTTCTACACCATAATATAATATAATTATTTTCTATTATACGTTGGCTGTTGACAACCGTTTAAAATATATTACAAATACACTTACAGACGCCGGCCGAGTAAAGTGCTATAACACAATATCCTGACCAGAAAACCAAGGTAAATTTTTATTATTTTTTATTATTTTTTTCATTTTCAACTTTCTTTATTATTTTGAAAATTTCAATTTTTTGTCGGCTTACACGTATGAATAACAGTTGTTAACTTTTTATCATTTACGCATAATCTACCCAGCGATAATGTAATTTTACCTATTCTGAAGTAAAATTAAACATGTATATTTTTATTAAAGATAAAAAAAAAACGTGATTTAAATTGTATACAAAAATTATAAGCCACAAAATGGCGATTCAGAAATTAAAAATATTGTTCCAATAAAACATATAGAATTTCAATTAATAAGCTACTTATATTACATGTTACACATTGATATACGCTTGTTTTAATGACTATAATAATGTTTATAAAATAAAATAGTATTTGTAACAATAAAAAAATTGACATTAAACTTGTGTTTGTGGTAAAAAAATAAATAGCTATTTGATAATACACTTCAAAAACAAAATACCTCCCGTTTGACTACATATAGTTTTTTTTTTTATTCTCAAGTATAAAATGTTTTAGCTGTAGTATGCACTTATAAAATTAAATGTATTTTTCACCCAAATTAAATAATACCTAAAAATAAAATCTGAGTAAATATATGTTTTTTGCGACTTTATAACGGGCCCGATAATAATATATATATTATATACCTACTAGTTCATCTTTGAATACTAGGTCTATACTCTATATAATGCGTAAAATGCACAATTACCTGCCTATATAATATTGAATGTGAACCCGATAATCAAATTAAACTGTAGGACCCAAAATATGACCCTATGTATTATATAATATACACATATGGTGTGAGTCACGGCTACTATTCTACTGAACGAACAGTCATTTAAAATAAAACACTTACCTATATCATATATAATAACCCAGTAATGAAACTCCTCCCGGTGTTTTCAAGACCTTTCTGCCCTAGTCACAGTATACCTATCGTAATTATATTATATACAGGTACAGTATATATCTAGTATGCTCGTTCTCGTTCACGGTCATTCATCAACTAAATATTAAATTATATTTTATTGGTGCATAGATCAACTCACTAATCAATCTTAAACCTTGTAACTCTCATATTTTATCAATAATTAAACTAAAAATTATTTAAGTAGATATATAAATCAGCTATAACTGAGACTATCACAAAAACAAAAATGTTCATATAAAGTTTAGCTAATAAATGAAATAATATTTCGTTAAATAATAATCATGTTTAAAAAATATTGCATTATTAGTATAATTATGTTGTCGACGGTAACAAATAAGACTATGAAGCCACCTTGTATGTTTATGAAACACTTGCGTAATACCGGTTACGAATATCGTGAAATAACATTATATAGTAGCCTATGTAAATAGCATTATGTAGCACTTATGTCTATAATATAATATATGATATACCTACACTTGTGCATTATTTTTATTTTTAACTTCGAGTTTTGAATTTGAAGACCATCCCTCTAAGTAATGCCTTCTCATCCATTTATCTCTACCATCTGTTGCTGCCTTTCACTGCAGTAATTCTACCTTTCATGTATCTCTAACCTATAATATATTTTTACTCAATCATTTCTACACGGACTTTCTAATAGCCGTTTTATGTTCTTACCGAAACCACTTTAATGATCATTCAAATTGACCGTAATTTCAGGTGCACGTTCCCGTCCTAAGTCAATTTTCTTTTCCAAATTTTCTTTATAAAATTTGACAGTTGAAACATTTCCTAAAGTTTATAATGTATTTAGACGTAACAGTGATATTACGATAATCCCTACGCTCTCCCATTTGAACGTTAACGCGATGTCCACAAATTCGTTTAACATAGCCAATTCAGCAGTATTGTATCTCCGAGTGATTTATATGATTTATCATATTTATATGATTTATCATATGACACAATACGTCCGAAACGTATGTGTACAGAATCACCGCAGTTGAAAATGACTCTTGAACTCATCATTTTTCTATTCCTTATAACGCGTTCGTGTCGTATTTATTTATAGTACGCACGCAGTAGCAGAGCGGTATATTAGACCTATCCTAATGATTTTTTTAACAAATGTCATTCAACTTTCTGACTTAACTAATTTTCTAATCGATGTATTGACAATTTCATAGACAGACACTACCACCATGATGGCCACCGGAGATTCAATGAAGTTCGCCGCTGCCCGATTCGGTGGCGCAGGGGGTCTGCTGGACTGCAATTTCTCTTCGTTGTACGTGGACGCGGTCTGGGCGAGATTCCGGCGACATCCAAGCGCATTCGCTGGCGGCCAGGTAGAGGGCTACGCCCGAGCCGTGGCTTTGTCCAGGAACGTCCAGAAGCAAATGGCTGTGATCACGGCAACTACGCCAGGCGGAAAGCCCAAGAAACGGTACATTTGCACGTATTGCGACCGAGAGTTCAGCAAATCGTACAACCTGCTCATACACGTCAGGACTCACACGGATGAACGTCCGTACCCATGCGACGTCTGCGGCAAGGCATTTCGCAGACAAGACCACCTCAGAGATCATAAGTAATTATAACATAAAAACAGTTATCTCCTGTAGGCAATAGTAAAATTAAATTAAATTTGTCAAAAATTATTTTTTTGTGAATTCATTCAACATCGGTAAACTTGTCAACTATTCCTCAAAACTAAAATATAAACATTTTTTAAAGTATAAGGGTTACTAAAATCTTATTCCTATACATCCGTGTATATATAATAATATAATATATACACATACTGTCTATGAAGTTATACAGTTATAGTGTAATACAACCAAAATATCAGTACTTTTATATTAATATGGTTGCATTATATTTCATTACTTTTAGTTTAATATTGTACTCATACTATACACATATACCTACATTACATGATCAATATCTATCAACAGCTGTATAAATAGGTCAAAATGTAATCTTTTTCTTATTTGATTTTCAATTTTGTGTCTATCCATTATATAGGTCAGCATGTAATACGCGTGGATAATAGGTAACTTAATGATTTTTTTTCGTGAAACACTTATAGGAATTAAAAGAAATCTTATTATTCATAGAGTTCCCCGATATCGTAATGTTTTTGATTTATTAATTAAATACAAATATCATACGATTTGAATTAAAAATATTATTATAAATTGTATTTCTTGTTTTAATTTTATTTTTAACGTTCCAAATTGTTTTCATAGATATGTTCACATGAAGGATAAACCGTTCTCTTGCGAATCTTGTGGCAAAGGCTTCTGTCAAATGCGCACGTTAATTAGCCACCGGAAAAATGCACAATGTCAATGGTATCAATATCAACGGCATCAAGCGATGGCCACGCAGATTTCTTCTGCCGGGACCTCTGAAACTGTTGCCGCTCCAGCGGCTGTCGTGGCGTCCCCTGAAACGGTACGAAACGTAAATCTTACAGATTTTAGTATCAAAACCTTACTGGGAATCAGTGAGGATCAATAGTATAGTAGATGGTAGTACCTATATGTATATAATACACCTAATCTACACCAGCTAAAATATATAGTTGATTTACCATATTTATCGCTCTTTTTCATACGGTGAAATGTACAAAAATATCTACATAAATACAAAATATTGAATTGTATTATTACTACTATTATTAAATTGTTGTTATTATTATGTTATAATTATATATCATGTACATAGAATAATTAATGTATTATATTTTTTATGAATAAATCGTTTAATACTGCATAACACGTTTATTACTGTTGCAAAAACAAAATCTAAACACGTAGTTACATATTTATTTTATATATTATATCATCATACATATACTATAACATAATTACAGAAGAGACGAGGAGTGTTATTTTCTCGCGTTCCGAAAAATATAAAGAAGGCTTATAATTTAACATATCGTATCGATATTACTGGTATATGTGAGCGGTTATGTTAGGTATTTAGGTGTGAAACGACATCGAACACCACACGGTTCACAGGACCTCCTCAGAGTTCCCAAGTAAGTACTATACAGTATGCACACATAATATACTAATATACCTAGTATTCTATTGCACCGGATACCCATTAGCTTATTATAGCAGGCGCTATGTTGGGTATAATATACTCAAATAAAAATAATTTTAATATTTACAACGGTAGCCGAAGCAAATACGTCATACAAATTACCGTCTCACCACTTGTGTGAACGTTCGCGTTCTTGTTTAAAACCATAAATGGCATTTCTGATGATATATTATATTATTGCATCATGGGATATATTTGCCTCTATCAGATTTTAGTGACATATATTTTTCTTATTAGCATTTTAGAAAATATAATTAATATAACCGAGGCCTGAAAGCGATAAATGTTGTTGTGTCTAATATTCATAGGGTGTTTTCTAAATTACTTTGGAATAAAATAAAAACTTTGTTGCAGAGCTGATTTGTGTAAATATTAAAAAATATGAATTATTCATCCCCGATGATTATTCTGGTAAGTATAGTTTTGTTAATTTTAATTATTTTTAGTGGCCGAGTAAAGGTGGTGAAGTTGTGGCGTATAAATATATAATATATAGTAAGGAAAATGTATGATTGCAATGATACATACGGTAAGATGTAGGTTCTTTGTAGTTTCTATATGTATTCAAAAAGTATAACAAAACTTACCTATTTTATTTTCTGCAAAATATAATTATCTACTATGGCAGATTGTGTGGTTTAATGTAAAATAATTGTACCTATATAACGATAATTTTTTTCTTTATCTTTTCGTTTACATTTTATAAAAATATTACAATTATACATTACAAACCATATTATATATTAGGGATAGATACCTCCTACTTGTATATAGCTTAGGTTACTTTTTTGTTATAAAGATACGTGTTTATAGGTACCGTGCAAAACGATGAGATTATATTATAGAGATGGTCTTTAGTCGGCTGCACGCGGCAGGTAAAAGCCCAGTAGGACGGTTACATTGTGTAAACGCGTATAGGTTACCTACCTACTATATTAATTATTATATATATAATAATAATACGGACGGTCGGGCATAATAACATAGAGCGACGGATGGGACGACTGTAATAAACTGGCGAGCTTGTGGAAAATCGTAAAACGCCCTATTATAATACGCATCAATATTACTGTAGTTCGTTCGTTCTATATAATATAACGTTAAACCCGTCATCGAAGATATTATTATTACACACATCCGAATAACAACAATCATGTTTACAGCTGCACTGTGGGTCCATGGGAAGTACCTATTTCATTTTATTATTATAATAATTTATTAAATTATAATATATATTTGAAATTACTGCCTTTAGAAAAATACACAATTTAATACGATTTAATATTAGAATTCCCATCTTTGGCGTATTCGATATAAGTTGCAACCAACCGAAGGTTTATAGATACAAAATGATTCACCAACCATGTTCACTCTCATTTTTCTTTATTAATGCAGTTATTCAAAACTTGGTTTTTAGAATTTTTAAGCATAATTATACATCATATTTTAAAATTCTTAGCTTTTTTATAGTGCATGAAGTTTAGTGGATACACAAATTTCTATTTTTCAAACGAGAACCTTTTTACAGTAAATTAATAAGCACATAATTTTTTTGAAATTGTTAATATATCAAAATCAATCAAGTTATTTAACTTTATGTACTAAGAATAATATAGTTATGATGATGGATTTGAAAGATGGTCTATTATAGGGATTTTAAAATATTAGTTGTAATTTATTTATCTTATAAGATAAATTAAATCTATTCTTTCAACATATTTTATCAAACATTAACGAACTTAAAGCACTTAAATAGTCTATAAACTATAAACATATTATATATTATATTAATAAAATAATACTCAATACCCATATATTTATTATTACTATTCTTTTCTTTGGTGTATCTAGCAACATTTTCAGGAATATTAAAATTAAAATTTCAGTAAATATTTATATTTATATATTTTTAACAGATATAAATATAAATATATAATTTTAAAAAACTGTGTATTAAAATTAACGCTGTAACTGTAATGTGTAAAGGATGTACCAGCTAATGGTATTCATGTTAATAGATATCGGATTTTATCGAACACATTTCAAAAATATATAATATATACAAGTGAAAAACATAAGAATATGAAGTATAAGATAAATTGCTTAGGTATTAAAAAACTAATAGTTTCCAAAACTTTTTATAACGTTATTTATTATTATTAAATATTGAGTTCCCTACACATAAATATATTGGTAGGTGAAAAAAATGACACGGAAATAAAAGTCCATGCTAGTGCTTTATAATAATAACTGTTCTATTTAATATTTTGTTGATTAAAGATAGTATAACATAATAATATAGATAATAGATAATAATTATATTCATAGCAATAATAATAAATAATATTAGTATAACCGTGATTCGTGATACGTTACTCGTCAGTCAATTTCCATAGTTTACAAAATAATTGAGTAATCAAAAATTTAATAATTAGATAATTACAGAACACATAAAATGAATTAAGTTCATCAAGTTTATTCCATGTGTTGAATGAAATAGCTCTAAGAAATTTTCAATTATACTACATATTATTTTTAAGTACTGCAGAAATACCCATTTGAATGAATAAAATACAGTTTACTTAATTTATATTTGTTAGTACTCAATAATATAAATTAAATAAAATGTCAAAATGCTTATCAATAGTTGGATAATAAAAAGAAAAAGAAACAAATAAGAACACAAATAAAATGTAAGGCTCATATAATTTTATTTTTTTTTCGTGGGTTATTTCCGTGGTTTGTTTTTCTGTTAGTTTTATTTTCCTGAATTAAAACGTATTATACATCACTATTATAGAATAAAGTAAAAAGTATTGTAGGAAAATTAATTTTTTACCAATCCATAACAAAATAATATCACTGTTTTCTTTAGATATTACAAAATATGAAAAAAAATGTGTTGACAAAATATTTTGTGTTATCTAGTTAAGTTTTTTCTATCGTCGTATAGCCCACCACCGCCTTACAAAAATTTGGTTCACGAAATTTTTAATGTATAAAAACAGAGCATTTCAAACGATAATGTGTCGATGTAACTATGAGTGTCAATTATTATAACTTACAATAAAAATGTTAACCGGCATACTATGCTAATATCAGTACTAAAACTAAATGTCATTTTAAACGATGTTATGGCCGTCACATACAAATATACAATAACCAGCGATTGGAGCGAACCTATTGCAAGCTGCGAACGTCACGTATTGTTCCACTCTCATGATAATACTTGTTTTCGTATTTCGAACAACACTTAATTTCTATTTTGTATAACCGCTAAAACCACAGCTAGTTTTATGACCATTAATTATAAAATATTTAATGAAATGTGTAATAACTAATATTTAAAACTTTAGCCCAAATAATGTATATACGTATATTGGTAAACTTGAATGCATTTATTTTTATTTATTATATTTTAACCTAACCTAACCTTGGCGTTTTATAAGTAGAATTTTCGCGTGACCGCTTTATAAAGGTTTTATTTTGATTTTACAAACATATGCATAATAATTAATAATATATAGACACCATGAACTCTATGCGTGACTTCAATAAATTATAAATAACGGCCATAGAGGCTTCTCAAAATAAAGTTAACTTAAATAGAAAAGTTTAAAAAAATTATAATATAAACTTGTTTTGCTATATAATTTTATCACACTATATACATATTTTATGACAGTATTCTGATAGAAAAATGTGTATTTATTAGGGAGCTATTGCTCCACTTGACATATTATACTTCTCTACTTATGTTTTTGCATTACATATTTTTAATTTAAACTTCAATCCATCTCCGTAAACTGGAAAACTAAATAATTGTCAACCAAGGATAATAAACTAAGTTGAAGACTTTACCGATTAACACAGAAGTACGGAACACGAAAATAAAGACATTTAAAAACTCACTCAACCACTCAACGATAGAATGATAATTTAACATAATATTATATTATTGTGTAAGTATGATATCACTCGTTATAACAGTGATCTGACAATTACCAATTACCATTATTATGATTTATGATAAATTAACATATTATGTTTATAGTAATCGTGTTATATAAAGATACATTATGTTTCACAAGTTACGGGTGGATGAATTTTATAGCACATAATATTTTAATATCCATGCATCAGTAGAATTTTGAAGTATTGGATAGCGACGTTTATACATATATATTGATAATAACAATAATATTAATATAACGTCCATAGCCCTCCGCAATTATAATATTATTATGTAGGTACCGGCCACCGGGTTATCTCTTAATAAGTACGTACAGTAGAGTCTTGATATTCTGGCATTGCAGCGCTAAGCTATGTTGTAATATTATACTATTCCCCGATACGATAACGTGTCAACGTGATGAATATTGCGCTCTGACGGTTCTATAATTTCTTTACTTTTTTTTTCATTTCGGTTTATTTTTTGTCGGATGTTGTTCTTTGTGTCGTCGATCGTGTCTGTCGTTCAGTCGTTGGTACACTATATTATTATAGAGGTTATCTTCACACCGACCGCGTTCCTACCGCCTATTACGACACGCGTGTTGTTTATCTCCTCTATAAAACATCGTTATACACACATTATATAAATTAAATGTATAGGTACAACTATTAATGATTTAAA
Source organism: Melanaphis sacchari (assembly GCF_002803265.2). Classification (NCBI taxonomy): domain Eukaryota; kingdom Metazoa; phylum Arthropoda; class Insecta; order Hemiptera; family Aphididae; genus Melanaphis; species Melanaphis sacchari. The sequence goes on from NW_020271042.1 coordinate 4,632,039, forward strand.
TGCGAATGATAACAGAAAAGGAAAAAAAAAAATCAAAATTTTATTGTCGCCAGTCTGCTTGTTTGATATTCCTATACTATCGTCGTCCGTGCTGTCACTCGTCGTCCAGACAATGATAATTCGTTACGGCAGCCTGCGGCGGCATCCCGCGAGCGTACACAAATGTTACAACCCTATAATAATATATTTATACTACATATAGTACGTATTGGATATCGGGCCTATATAAACATTGTATATTAAACATAATATCTAATTTATCGACCATAAACACCCAAACACGGTTGTCAGACCTGATGAGGTTCGGACGGCAGAAGGTGAAAGAAAAATTCAAAAACGCCGTCACGGTTCTTCACGCCCTGTATAATATATGTATATATATATATAAGTATATACGTGCATACATGTGTTGGTGTGTACAGTGTACGTTTAAACCCTTTTAAAGAGATTTATTTTTTTGTGTTGCCCCTGACCCCGTTTTGAATGTTTTGATAGATATTTTGTTGCGTGTTAGTCCGTTTACGGTCCGCGACGCTGCAGTAGTAAAAAAAGTAATATGATATAATTTATATCCATACAACACGCACCAAGTGTTATAAAAAGTAATAAAGTAATACACATTTGGAAATGGCGAAGTGAAAAACATAAACGCAAAAACGAGCACAATAAAATATAAAAAAAAGGCGAATAAAGATACACGGGCAGAGTAAAACAACAACAAGCATTATCTAGTCATTATCATAACATACTATATATGAAAAGTATCTAAAAATCTTTTTAAAAATGTATTTTATTTTATCGTTTATATATAAAAAACACCGCCAGTATTATAATTGTTACATTGGAGATGCAATAAATAATGAATGTGATAATATATTTAATTGTTATAATGTGATAAACAAATTCTAGTTTATACGATTTCAGTGGTAGAAAATAGTATAAATATAATGTAATTACCCTATAAATAACTAAATGCAGAAAAATTTCAAGTGGATATTATGTTCACAAAAAAAAAAAATGAATTGATAACACTATAACAGAAATAGGAATATAATTTATTTTCGACGGAATCAGACGGCTAAAGAAATAAAAATTAACAAGATTTCCACTTCTTCATTTAGTATTTATTTATTAATAAGACTTCGTTAATGAAATAATGAATTGCATATTATTCAAATCGCATGTCAAAATAGATAAATTAATATATCAATATTAAGTATCTTATGTAAGTATAGATTTTACTATAAAATACTAAAATCTGATGCAAGTTTTAAGTTCTTAGAAGAATGATGAATATATTTTATGTAATACATATAACTATATAACCATATTTAATATGACTACTTTTATGTATTATTTATGTTAAATTTTACATTGTATATTGTTTTTTAAAACATTAATACACTAACTGTTTATCAATTATTATAATTCAAAGGTTTAAGTCGGGAATTTTGAAATACAAAAAAAAAAAAACCCGTAATTATTCTTCCAAAAATGTATCAATATTTACTAGTTTAATAAAACATAAATATATAATTAATAATTATAGTATAAAAAAATTGAGGAAAGACAAATCCTAGTTAACGAAAATAAATTTGGGATTAAATAATATTACATAAAATCGTACAAGATGCAACAGGTATCCGAATGAACCCACATTATTAATATGTAATAATTTTTCATCCCTTTTTTTTGGAATATAGTGTTAAAACATGTGAAATTTCTAAATTAACGAATAACTTCTAAAAAAAAAAAAAAATGTAAATCACACAGATGATTTAAATAAATGGTTTATTTAGAAATTTTTAAATAAATAATTACATTTTCGAAATTCTTATTGCTTAAATATAACATTCAACACTCCTGAGTACGAGTACATAATGTACAAGCCCATTTGTAAAACTCTCACAAATTCCCTCGTACTTAAAAACACATAAAATAAAAAATATTATGGATTAAATTTATGCAGTAGGTGTTATGAACCTTCTAAAATAATCAAACTCAATTGTTTGACAATATTTGTCGTGAATGTAATATTAATTACACACTTATTTATATACGTAAAATTTTATATTTCACAAATAACTCCTAAACCTTAAAAATAAAAATCATAATATAAATAATTCAAAAAAATAGTTTTTTAGGTTTTTTTCTTAATAAATATTAACAATTTCGAAATTTGTAGTATTAAAATATAACCTACAACGCACTTGACTACAAACAAAACTTGTAAATGTATTAGGATAATTTATTAGGACATATCTTAAAAAAAAAAAAAAAATGTTTTTAAAATATACAAATAATTTCAATATTCAGAAATCCAATTCCTGTTGCATGTATTTTCTAAATATTTTTCATTTTGCATGTTATAAGTGCGAAGAAATTCAGAAATAGTTAAAGAAATAAGCTAAATAGTAGTCAGTTGTGTAGTAAGTTAATTTTTTGTAATAAAAATTTTGAAAATGTAAATATTTTTTAGGAAAAAAGGCCTTAAAAACCATTATATTCTTGAAAATATAATTTTTTACTATCGTTGAAAGACCATAGATATATTTTGGATCATCTCATATTTATATTATAATATGGTCAATTTAATTATATCTGTTGTGTAAATTAAAATTATTATTATCAGTACTTATTAATATTAGCTTTGAGAAATATCAGAAAAATAATATTAATTTTACAATTTCTCTGTATCAAACTTTCATACTTTTTCTTCTTTTATCTCAATATGCATTGTTGCCTAAGCCAATATAATAGCAATACAATTATGATTTTAATATTTTAATTTCGTATTTTTATAATTAACATTAATTTTTAAGCTAATTTTTATTTTATTAAGTATTATTAAAATAAAAACAATACGTTTTTAGAGTTTTTTATGAATATTAATATTTTATTATGCAAGATACATCCATTGGAATCTAAACAATTATATTCATTTTTAGTAAATATTGGCACAGTTCAGCCAATACTAAACTAATTGTTTTAAATATTTTAAACTTAACTTATGAGTTTTTAAAAATAATGCCATCATTATAATTTGAAATTAGTCTGAAAATAGTTTCAGAATAATCATCGATTATTGATTAAATGCACCACAATAATAATATATTTATCTCGTTATCTGTTGTTAGCTCTCTCAAAAAATCAAATATTCTTAAGAGGACACCACATCGCTGACGGCACAGATGCTGTCGGCACAGTTGCGGTCAACACCTTTTTGGTGGCACTTACGGTCACTTTTTTTTTATACTTATGATTTTACAATATTGACATAATAATAATAATAATAGTTAGTAGTATAACGTACTATACTAGAGTAAAATCAAATTTTGCTACTTTTATGTTAATTTTATATACAAACTGATACAACGTTATCGATATCAATGCGATAATAATAATAATAATATTGCATTGCGATTACGCGTGTAAGTTGTATTTTTCTATATAACTATTAATTAGTAGACTCAATTTTATAGAAATATGTTAGTTATTAATAGTTAATTTTATAGTATATTAAGTAAGTTTTTGCACTAAAAATTAATTTTTAGACATTTTTTTAAGTCTTCATTATATCTAGGTATGCTTTTCTGTCTTGATAAGTAATATTTTAAAAATAAGAATTCAAAAATTTGTGTTCAGCAGTTCCAATTTTGTTTAATAACATTTAATAGGAATAATTAACCTATAATTAACTTTAAAGTGCAGATATTTTTTTTGTTTTATCTATGGATTTTATAGTTTTATACAATACTCGTGATTTAATTTTTAATCAATTTATGAGTATTTAATACATATTATGTATAATATTCGTATGTTATAAATTAAAAAATACTCATAATTTGCATAAATATTTAAATATCACAAAAACCTATCAAAATGCACAAATAATGTTCTCATGCTATGTTGTACGTCCGTAAGACAAAGACAACTTAGACATGCGAGTCTTCTTAATATAATACCTGGAACCTATACAAGCTATAAATATTAAAAATTCTGAGTCTTCATAATAACTGTAGAGTTTAATTTATGATTGAATTATTACTGATTAGTGAGTATTGCTGTATGCCAATATGACATGACGAAAACTACAAACTAAGTATTTAATGTGTCTTTGTAATTTAACGAGATAGAATATACCTTCATTGAATTATTTTTTTAATAATATATTTTTTTTAACTGTTTACCAATACATGTATCCATCTGCTCAGAATTTGAAATTAATTAACACTTTGAAATGATAAGTTATATAATAATCTTACAGTTGGTTTTTTACCACGCGGGAATTTATAGCTCTATCGCTCAAAGGCATTTATTCAATCCTGATAGCCATATGTACCTACGAATAAAGTAGTCGATTAAAAAAACGTTATACATATTAATAATAACATCATCATTCGCTATAATACTCGCTTCTATATTATAAAATACACACACACTCACGCACGCACATATATATTTAGGATCACGCGTTCGTTTAATTTTCCCACGCCCACGCGTGGGTATAATATTTATAGTTGAACTATTATTTTTTCTTTCCATTGGTCTTCGGTGGGGAGATCTGCTTATCGACCATTCGTAGACTCTTATTATATAGTACTTTATAGTTTATAATGTAGACGTATAGAGTTACTATTATAGACATCGTCGTCTTCATAATAGTAATAGCCAATAGCCAATAGATAATAATTATTATTTTATTATTATTAGTTATTATTTTTATGTTATAAATAATACGATATAATATACGTTTGTTCAGTAAGTATTTATAATATTAAAACGCATACGATATTAAATTTACGATGTAGTGTGTTTATACCTATAAAACGTGTGCTATTGAATCTTTGACCTATGTTATGTATGAGCGTCACAAGCTGTGCTTATTCTTTATTATACATACACATATACCACTATACCAGTAACAAACATAATAGTAATGTCTATATGAAATTCACTTGCTGATCACAAGTATAAACGAATAGATGCTTATTTATAATAGGTAAGCGTAAGTTACATGTCTTACAAATTAATTAATTCATTAATTTAATAAATATGTGTATCATTATTTTTATCTATACACAGCTATTTAGGTTTTTTGACTAAATGTACGAGTATATATTACACATATTATTTTTCTTATAACCAAGTGTGTCTAAAACTAAAGTTACCTCAATAAAAAAGCTACATTGCCAAATTGTGTTAAAATAAAATATGCAACAAAAAAAAAAAAATATATATTAAATTAGTCATATGCTATATTTTTTCAAGACGTGTACTTTTATTTGAAATAATTCCAAAAAATTTCAAGCACAAAAAAAAGTGATGTTCTGTAGGGCAACGCGAATGAAAATACAGTATACTTCATATTCATAGTTCATACCTTATTATATACACAATTGTAGTAAATTCTACAAAACTTAATTTAAAAAACATTACTGTTTTACCATAAAATAAATTTATAATCCTACCCTAAAATTTAATTTTATAAATAATAAAAAATATCTTATGGAATGAATATATTCTAAATTTCAATCGTTTTTTGGAACAGTAAAATGGTTTTATCTTCAATTTTAATTTAATACAACGTACCGTATATTTTTAAGTTTAATATTTGACCTCCCAAGTACGCGATTAATAAGCTATTTTAAATGTTTATAAAATAATCTATGGCTTTGATGCAACAGACAGGAAGAGAAAAGAAATCTAATTAACTAGAAACAATATGCGACGTCGATAAACGGCTGCTTGTGATTTTTCAGTTAATTGAACGTACGGCAAACGGCGTAATACAACGTTGTAGTACTCTATACACTCTTATATCACTCAGCCTCGAGGTATGTCGCCGTCGTTTATATAATATTATAAATACAACAAATCCAATAGTATACACAGCAAATTTTGACGACGGTGTACTCGTCTAACCTCTCCGTCACACTGTCTATCTCGGTTTATATATGTATATGTATTTAAATCAGTTAAAGGGGCTCTAAAGTTTTGACTTTGCAGCGTACATCAAAGCAAAACGCCTCCGGTAACGTAGTTGGTTTTCAACATGCAAATCCGCCGTCGAGTTTGAGTAAATATCATATATATTATGTATATTGTATAAACGTACAAAATATTATTGTGTAGGTGTATCAGCGCCAAAATATCGCCTTTGGGCGACTACACAGAAATCCATTACGCAGATGCTGTTGCCGTTAGGCGTATAATGTTAAAATGACTTCGGCGGCGCCAACCACCCTCGCCCTTATCCAGAAAATCCGGTAAATACTGAATAGTCGTATATATCCTATATACACACACACACAATATAGGTGCGCGCAATCTTTCCGTGAATTGTATTTTATCATATATTACCTTTTGTACATGTATTGTTCGATAAACACAAAAAACATATTTGACGTGGGTAGTATAATCTCGGAATGTATCTATTTTTATTTAAAATACGAAGTTTAAGCATAGAGTAATTTTGAATTTTTTAAATTGTATAAAAAATCTGTTTTGTAAAGCATGATTAGCGTTTAATTCATGATGTTTGACTGCCGACAGGTCATTAAAAATATTCGATTTACCTGTTTATATTACATAACCGTATAGGCAAACACTTAATTAAGAACACATTTTATAATATTTCTTATAAATTGTATAATTAATTATCTATTGTATTATATACAATGTATAATATACATTGTATATATTTAAATGTTTATCAATATTGTTTATTATTCATTTATACTATAATATCGTAACGATATACATTGGTACGGCTTCTTATTAGTTATCAGAGTATAATTATACAACGTTTGCAGAGATATTATAAATTTTGTAATGAAAATATTATCATATTTTTATACTTGGACTTAACCAAATTATAAATAACAATTAACAATAATATTAATGGACTATCGAAATTGATCCGAGTCATTGATGTAACACTGAATACTGAACTCTGCAGTTATCCACAGACCGCGTCTTCATGAAGTTTGTAGATACGACGCAACGTTATGCGTTATCGCATTGATACTTAAATTTTATTATGCACAATTAGTTGTATTACTAACAACAATGATTTGTTTTAAAATCTAACAACCGTAATATTGCTAACACAGCTATTGCGCTCTATGCATAGAAACGCGTAAATAATATATTCAGATCGCTCGATTCTAAACTTACACAATAACTATGGCAGATTTAGCAGGATGCTTCATCGCCACCGGCAGTAACGATGTTCTGTAAGTACTGTTTTTGTTTCTATTGTTTGACATTTCATATTAGTTTGATTCGATTATTATTCTTAACAACCTTAAAACTAATAAATGATAATATCAATAATAAATTTGTCTAACAGTTTTAAGATTGCAGTTTTTTTCATTATTGAATTTGTTTAACATATTATTCTCATTGTGAAAAAGATAAATATTTTATTTAAATACTAACTTTTATATAGATCTTAAAATTAAGAAAAATGATTAAAGATAAATTATTAATCGATCATAAATATATAACCAGAAAGAGTGTTTCATGTAAAGGTGTGCTATTAATTCATTAAATATAACAATTATTTATTTTTTTTTTTTTTTTAACTAATTGATTGAATAGGTTAAATTTAACATATTTTTATAGTTTAAATATAGTACTGTACTTATAATATTTAATTTGAGATATGATAGTCAAAGTCTAATATGACGTTCAATATTATCTAATAATGAACTATGTCCATATTATTTTTAAATACAAAATAAATCCTCTTAATTAGTCTTAATTATAATATTATCAGTCATCTTAATTGAATATAAGTGATACTTTAAAGCACCTAGATATTATAATAGTTTAATATTTCAATCAACCATATTTTATAAAATATTAAGCTTTAGTTCATAATTAATGAAAAATGAATTGAACGCGTTTTAATAATGCAATATATCTATAAATATATAAACTATAAATAATTTGATGTCTTAATTCTACTTAACTTCGTTTAATTACAGTCAAATTTGCTTATAACGATCATCGAGAGACCTAGAGAATCTGATCGTTATAACCGAACTTCGTTATTTCCGGATTATAAAAAGTAATCACACAAGGATTAAAAACAACCAAATAATTGCTCGAAATCGTTTTACACGGAATATCGTTATAAGCGAATTCGACTGTATTTAGTACTTTTAAGCATTCTCAGTATAATAGTAGATGAAACATATTAAAGAGTTTTGCTATAATAAAAATATAACATTTATTTGCTTTTATATCTAAACGAAAATAATTATTGAAACTATATTATCAGTTATTCGATGTACCAAATACAGCTGTACCAGCTTAAACTAATATTGGTACCTAATTTTTTACATAATTAAATTTAGTTTCAAAAAGTTAATACACACTAATCAGGTATCGAAATACTTTAAAGAATAATTAGTACCATATAATATTATTATTTTATAATTACACTTATAACGTTGAACCTATAAAATGGTCAATGTTGTAAATATAACTAGTATTTTAGAGCTGTATGTATTACATCTAAAAACATGTATACTTGTAAGTATTAGCGTAGGTACTATATTACTGCTACACGACGTATAAATCATATAATAATAATTAATAACTATATTATTATGAAATAATGTTTTAATAATAATGCTATTATGAGTATAACGAAAAAATTTTCATTATAAATGAAGTGTAAATGGATAACTTTTCATACAATCCAGCAAGAGTCATTTAGGGTTGGATGGACAGTCACTAAACATTTTAACGAATCAACATTGAACAAATGGTTCCTTAAAAAGCTATACATAATTTAGTGGCCCGTGACTGATCCATTAAATTAATAAATTTTTCATGCAAATTGACATTTTTTGTACCTACCTAAATGTCACGACAATGTTGTTGTTGCAATAAATAATATTAAAATACAAAATAATTTTTTGTTTTAAATGCTTAATTAATTATTAATATGTTACTTATAAAATAATTTACATTTTATGGTTATATACTTATATATATTAAATTTTTACCTCGATTCACAATGATCTAAAGTTAAAAATACTTAATTTTCTATAATTTCATATTTATTATTGTCCGAGCATTTTTTTAAATACTGTGTCCTTAATATACACAAAGCGATTTATCAAGTATATTCATCCAAATTTTTTCATTTAATAATAAGCTTATATAAATTTAAAGTTTTTGAATTTTTAAGTACACTTTAGAACCATATTTTAAAATACTCAACATTTTTGAAGTATTTAAGAAATTTTCTATGGTACGGTAATACAAACTTCTTTTTTCAAATATATATTATTATATAATATATAGTATAATTAGTATATAGTATAAACTATGATAATTAATATTTTACCACATATTATATCCCAGTATGCGTTTTTCAGCTACTCTGTTTAATATATACAAAAAGTATATGATGAAATCGATGTTAGTAAATAATATTTTTTTTGTATGTAGATAGTATATAACTATGGTTGGATGGTGTAATGGTTACGCTCTCGTTTTTTTAATCAATATTATAAAATAATTAAAAATCAAGCTATTTGCGCTTATACTAATTACCTACACAGATTGTATTATTTTGTCTGCTGAAATAATAAACCTCATACATACTATACATACTTCTCATATAATTTTTTTAAATTATATTCTGTTTGAATCAAATTGTTTATATCAGCGTTTCTCAAACTGTGGGTCATGACCCACTGAGAAGTCGCAAAAAGTTTTTTTAATTAAACAGATTGTAAGAAATTTATGTTTTTTTTAAATTGTATAGAACTATAGAGTATAGACTATAGAACTATAATAGAAGTATAAAGTAATATAAGAATTATTACGGGAATTATTACAACTTACATATGTTATATATGTAAAACTATGGGGGTCGCGATAGATTTTTGGAAGAAAATTTGAGTCGCGGTCCTAAAAAGATTGAGAACCACTGGTTTATATCATAAAATGCTTTCTAATTTCTTGCATTGATTACGTATGATTTATTATTTCTTTTACTTTTTAAATAATTTATTTAAGCCGTAAAACAATAACAATAATACAATATATAATTCACTAAAGCGATTGCTTTAAAAAATGTTTCATTTTTCCCTAGTATTATATACCAAATATAAAAAAATAATTATTATTATATAATATGGAATAAATTTAAATTTAAAGTTATATGAGTATGTACTCGAAAACAATTAACTTTCAGTTTTTGGAACAACACTAATATTATACTATGTTTAAATAAGTAGCACGAATTTCATACACAATTAAAATTTATTATAAATTATGATAAAATATAATTTTACTGATAAATTATTTAAGTTAGTCATATAATAGTAACTTCGCAGATATTCTTAATTATATCGTGTTATTATTAATTCAAGAGAACATCTAACATAACTAATAATGATAAATTTTGTATGTGTATTTATTTTGTAGAATATATTGCATTAAAAACTTTTAAATTTTAGGAGCCATCACATCTCACATGAAGAAATATCGACTAAAAAGATGCACCTAAATATCAAAAAACTATCAACTTGTATAAAAAATAAATTGGTTCCTAAATCTTATTTGGCAAGATTCACGGACAGCTATTATGTTAACCGAGTAAAACATCCAACTTTTTAAACGTTTTAACTATTTAACAATTCTTATTTAATGTAAATATCGCGTCTATTAAACACGATATACTTTATAAATAATATATATTATAATGTAATTTTTATTTTATTTTTTTCAATAATTTTAAAAATAAATAATCGAGTGTAAATGATGGATATATGTGACATCATGATATGCATTTTGTCATTTAAAATTAACGAGAATAATATTTTAGACAATTAATTTTACAAACATTGGCGTTTATTTTATTTCATTGACAAAAATCCTTAGTCGCTACTAGACGTGTTGCAATTCTTGCACCGTGGGTAGGATAATATATATCATGTACAATATATATATATGTCATGGATATTCACGTATATAATATATAACCATTAGCCAGATCGACGGTCAAGTGTGTGATGTGGAACATATATTTCGCGTGTGGTCGTCGGTCAAAGTGGCGTTAATTACGTAAATATGGTCCCTCTTTCAAATGATTTAACTTATGGTTACTTGGAGAATTAAACAACTTAATTTCAAATAGTTTAACGATATTAATATTAATTTATTAAAATACAGAAAATAATATGGCAATAAAATAATAATAAAAATACAATAATATGACGCGTGTCAAATAATATGGTTTCAAGATGGTGGAGGGTATACGTCACACACGTAGTGGATCAGGTGCTGGGTGGAATGAGGGGGTGTCAGTGTGTTGTTATGTATTAATATTTTATTATTAATTGTTTGATTTTTCTTGTCAATAATCAATTTTGTCGCGTTAATTCCACTCGTCGAAATTTCATTCAGAGATGGGCCCTTGGAGAAAAACATTTTTGTTGAGTCATAAAAAGTAATAAATTCTTCCACAGCAGCCATCCAATTATTCCTTTCCTATAACGATATGTTTGAATGTTGCGAATATTGATCAGTTTCTGCATTATTTTTTGACATAATATGTGTATCCTTATTAATGATTTCATGATTTTTTCCTGTTTATTCTTGGGTTGTTTTGAAAAAAATATTTTAAATTATTAATTTATCATGAATTCTAATGTTTTATTCACCTTTTTTTCTTTAAATATTTTTAGAGGCGTGCAGTTCATATGTAAAACTAATAAACACATTGCGATTACTCCGATATTAAACATTTTTTTTATGTTATGATGTAACCTTGTTTCTTTTATACGAATACAATCTTCGTCAATCTACAATGAATTCAAAAACAATATTTTTCCAGTTATAAATTATTCGGAAAACAAAATACTTGCGTACAGTTATATGTATATATATATATATATGCGAACAATTATTCATATTGGGACTTTGTCATTGTTAGTAGATAAACTAATGAACGATATTGAATCGAAAAACAATGTTTAAATAATGTCTGATTACTTATTGATATGGCATAGAGTAGTAGGCTAAAGCGGGGAGTGGCGTGGTATGGTATAGTGATGAGAGACAGGAAAGGACCATGCACGTATGTGATAGGTATGGTAGGTATGGATTGAAAGGGTAAGATCTTATAGTATCGTACTAGCGATATGATAAGGCCCAACATGTACGTGATAAGCATGTGTGGTAAGAATGGGGATGACAAGATTCGACCCGTATATGATAAGCATTCTTAGGTGAATACAATGTTTCGTGTATATTGTAACGATTCGTTAACGATATGAAAACTAAGCTTTTCCAATGTCATATTGAGTAGCGGTATGTAATACTATTCATTTACACTTTCACAGTCTACTTAGACGTGAGGTATTGAGGGGGGAGGAATCATTAATAATTTTGAACGAAATTTTTATATTTTCAATACGTCTATAAGTTAGGGGCGGATGATGAATAAGACTTAGCATACGACATCATTATGTTTTTTTCATATATATTATTATAAATATTTATTATTTTCATATTTACTAAGCGAAACAATTTTTGAGCATGAAAATGTTACACAAATACAATAATATATATATTATATTATTATTATTATTATTATTATTATTCAGCAAGATCGTTTATTTATTATTAACATATTAATTGAGTACACTATGTAGAATGATATGGCACATATATATGAAATAGAGAAATTACTATTTCTAGTATGCCATTAGTAGACTCATAGCCATTACCTTCAGATAATAAAATATTATTATAATAATATGCGATATATTTATGGAACTGGATCATATTTAAATATCACTCAAGCCACTGCATATAAAGAAAATCATTCATTCTGCTTATTGTATAGATTGTATAAATTTTAGATTAAAAAAAAAAAATATATATATTTAAATATATTTATTATTATTATTATATTTACTAAATATAACAATTTTGTGTATAATGTAGAATATAATATTATCTCATTAAATGAAAATAATATGCTTTATTTATATTATTACTTTAGTATAAATGAAAACATACTTTTTATAACATATAATATCTTTTTATTTCACATAAATTATTAATTCATATAAATGTCAAAAGAGTTTACATTTTACTCTAGGTAATGGAGTTGGGAAATCTGCATACGTTGATTGATGTGGTAGAGGTGAGGATTATATGTTGTAAAAATCAGGACCGTCGTTTTCATCGAATGATTGTAGTAGATCATGAATCGAATCATATGACTGAAAAAAATATATTATAATATGTAAAACAATCATATATTTAATATTATTGTTTTATAAATTATCTTTGTATTGAAAACATCTCTCCTCCTAATTTTGTGAATCAAATATATTGTCGGCCATGATGCTTGGTGAAGAGGTTAGTGAAATCATTATCACATTTCCATTAAATAACTAAAATATTAAATAATTGATATACATTTTTTTTTTTATTGTAAGTGGTATAAATATATTTTTTAAATTACCTTTGATGACATTTCCCTATTCCACCGTTGTATCGAATGTTCCGTTAATTGTGTAAATGCATTCATTTTGAGCTGACTGATGAAATTAATATCATGTTTAGAAGTGTTTGCAATAATATGGTCGTCACGTATATTTTTAATAAACGTAGTCATTTCTTCACTCGTTCTTGCTGTCGATTCGACGTTGACAAGTTCTCTATCGAGATAGTCTGTAAATAGGTATATCAAATTGTTTTAAGATGATTGATTACATGATAGTAGATTTTCGTATAATTGTTTCAATACACCATTCCAAACATTAAAATCGTATGAGTTCCGTAAGAATTATAAGAATTAGACACCCGCCATGTATCTTAGACTCTATAACTTAAGTGTTTGCCCCACTACACATCATACTAAATAATTCGAAATGCTCTGTCTCGAGAAGTATGGTTCTTTTACATTTTTCTGTTTGTTCTAATAGAAATGATTGGATATTACCCATTAGTGAAAATATCCGCTTTAGAAATTCGATTGAAATATTAACATAACATGATGGAGTTATTATATGTACTAGGTACTATTCTGAATATATCGCTATTAGATCGATCCCAATATGTATAAACTTACGTTTCACGAAGTTTAGTGTATAGTTAGTAGATTCAATGAGTTCTAAAGGTGGTGTTGGTGGAATATATGTAAAGGTTTTCTTGTATATAGTCGCATTATTCATGATTGAATCAGTCATGTTAAGAAACACTTATAAATTTAATTTTTAAATAGTGAAAAATAATTTTAAAAACATAGAATAACGACTTGGTGCTAGAATGATTGTACTATTACTGACGATATTGTTGACAATACTCTGCTTTATTCGAACCTAAAATATTGTGATGATATAGGAATAACAGTATGGTTTACTACCTACACAGATCATTAAAAAAGTAATTAAAAGTTGGATACTTTCACATTTTGCAATATTATTTTAAGAATTTCGAGTAATGGTTGTATAATACTTCGAGTGTATGCTTTAAATAGTAAATTATTATTTAATTTTCTTGTTCAACTATTCAAAATGTAAATAATATTTTAGGTTTGATTTCGAAATATTATTTAGAAGCATATAGTATCATGTTAGTGATATGATTACCATCATTTAGATACCAGCTATGGTATTATGTTAATGATAAGACCTTACATGCATGTGATATGTGAATGACAAGACCCGATACGTATGTGATAAGCATTGATGGTAGGGGAGGGGTATGAATGGGTACGTAAGTGATATACATGGAGGGGAGGGAAAAAGCCGGACATGTATGTGATATGTATGGATGATAGGGGTAAGCTCGAGTGCGTACGCGATAGACTGGGCGGGATACTCGGATTCACCGAATTTGCGAAGAATACAGAACATATTAAAACATACTACTACTATACATATTATACAATGTAAATATATATATATATATATATAGCTGAGCTGTAGCAATAATAATGATGCAGCTGTCTAATAAAAACACCAAGTACTTATACGGGGTAGGTACTTAGTGGATCGTCAATCGACTGTCATATTATTATTATTCTACACGTCGTCGTCGTGTGTCATATATGTGCAGTCAAGTGCGGCTCATATATAAGAAGAAGTGGTCGTATCGTACACATAATTATATACTTGTCGAAACCTCTCGGCCCGGTCACGTGTGGTTATCATCCCCGCAGTCACAATAATAGTAATAAAACACCCGTGGTATAGGTATACGTATATATATATATATATATATTTATATGTATATATACATCATCTCTATACAACATATGTGTTTACTGTATGATATATATATACATTGTGTTTCGACCGGGCCGCCACACGAAGGGATCGCTAAGGATTTACGGTCGTCTTTATTAATATATACGTATGTATATATTTGTGCATTAAATTTTAAATATCGCGCGTGTTTTGGTGCGTGAAAACCGACACGTTTTTATTTTATTTTTTTGTTCGTACTTAATAAGATATGAGGTCCCGAGTAGGTAGAGGTAGGTAATATATGTAAAGAAATATTTGCCGAAAACGTTCTAATTCCCAGTCCCGTGCATGCAAGTATACATACCTAAGTATCATATGGGTAAAGCGTGTAGGTTTTGCGTGGACGGGTCGCACCGGACTATATATACATCGATCTAGTGGACAAAAGTGCCCCACACCAAGACGAGGCGTTAAGAAAATAAATCGATATCATATATAATAATATGTTATGTTTATATTGAAAATGTGAATAAACAAACAACCATTTACCAGTTTTTTTTTTTCGGCACTTGAACGCATTCTTGCATATGTAGTGGTTCGAATCACCGCCGTTGATGTAAAAATGTTCATTTTACTCTATTTTATAATATATCACAGTGTACGATACGATAATATTATAATAAATTGTCATCATATTTTTTAAAATATATCTATTTATTGTTTTTAATTTTTTCGTCCTTCCACTTCAACAAATTTAACTATAGGTGCACTAATTTATATTATATATTACACTGGCCTGGCGTCTATACAATCGTTTAATACGCTTGTGTATAAATCTTCATTTTACGGCCAATGTTATGACTAAAAAAAAAAGATAAATAATTTAGTATTCTAAGAGCGTCCTTAAGAAGTGTTTATGTATATGTTTTTTTAGGTGATTTCCGTCATAACATCATAATTTATCCTTTCCGTTATTTACTAAATAGAGGCATAACCAAAATATAATCAGTTTAAATTCTTAAAAAATAAATATTTTTCTAATTACATCCAAAATACCCAACCACGAGTCTTATACATAAATATATATATATTAAATGATATAAATTATGAATTATATAACTGTAATTTATACTAAAAACGTGGTTAACTACACAAACTGTATATGATTATAAATTTAAAACTTGTGTCTTATATACAATTATAGTATAATATATATTAGAATTTAGAACCGATGGCTCAAATAAGCTATATTTTGTACAAAAAAATTATAAAGTCATATCCAATAATTTACAATTAATTTATTTAGATGATTGACATATTATTGTTGAAACATCATAAAAACAATATGTAATAATTTACATATTTCTTTTTTTATAAAAGTTCATTTAACTTTGCTCACGTATTCCAAAGGTTAAGGATAACAAATTAAACGAATTATCACATTTTTTTTTTTTTTGTCATAGATAATGTTATTTTTTACTCAATAAATATTAATTTTTTTTTTTAAATTTTAAATTGAGAATTATATATTCTATGTAGATATTGCGCTATCCTATTAAAATTTATGATAAGTAGTATGAATAAAGTACATTATATATACATTACAAATTTACTGAGAACGTACATATTAAAACAATACAACTGTTTTTTCACTATAAATATTTGTGATTAAAATAATTATAACATTTATAACCTCGCTAGTCGATAAACTAATTATTAATGTATTATCACTGAATTAAAAAAAGAAATCTTGGTGCTCTAGATTATAAATTACAAGTTAATAACAATTGTTAATAAATAAAAAATATAATTTTTATCATCTATAGAAAAATATCTTACTGATGTTTAACTATGTACCTCTGATTTAAATATTTAAACGAAAATAGTCAAAAAAAGCCTAATACAAAAATATAGTAAAGAAAATCTCCGAAAATCCATCCTATACTCGAAAAATACTTATTTTTTTATTGAACTTAAACTCAGCGACTAGGGCCATTAGCTATTGTATGGGTTATGAACTGTGGCAGGGTTAAAATTGGTACGGTAGTTGTTTTTTACAATTGTTACGGTTGATAGTAAACGCGTGTATGTGTGGCAAGGTTTTTACCATTATGAACCCGCTAGGTCACCCATCCGGGAGTTAGTAGCTGTGGTTGTTACTCCCAATCGCATTCCGCGACTAGTAGTACCCAACGTGCCACGCTAAGCCACATTCAAAAAATAATTGTGTATATAGAATACAAATTTCACCTATTGCAAGTATAGGTATAGGTATCTATTATTGTTTATAATTATACTTATTACTTATTATTAATAATAATGTATTTTGTCATTCATAACATTGGTAAAGAATGTTATTAAGTTATTTTTAAATTGTAAAAATTTCTTAAATTATTTATTTATATTTTTTGTTATTTTACTTTACTATTATTTACATTTATTGCTATAGCTATTAACAATTCATGATATTATCTATGCAGCTGCAAAATCTATAGCAGCAATACTTATATTACATAATATTGTATATATGCATAGTTTCATTTACATGATAATTATTTACTAAGAATCTTTTTTTACGGAGATATTTTTGCAAAGCTATTTTATCAGAGATGTTTTTTCCTAAATTAATTAATTTCATATCAATAACAATAAATAACGCAGAATATACAACAATAGGAAAATCCTAGATCAATTAGTTGTTTTCACAGACTCAATTAGGTTTATTATCAGTTGTAATTTTGCCATAAGTATAATTCCAGGTCCAATACTAAACTGTATAACTCCCGATATTAGTAATATTTTACCGCCGGGTTGAAAATTAACTCATACCTAATGATCAATACTGTATTGAATATTCTAACCTATCACAGTTGTTAACTAATGCCAAAACTTGATTTTTTAGCCGTTTTGGTGCTGTAGTGTATCCGAAATAATATACATATGTTAGCATTTAAATAATTGTTAACAAAGTAGTTTTTATGTAGAACCGTCGACATAATTCTTGGATGGTGGATATGAGTATATATGACTAACAACTTATTTCCGTTGTTTATTCTGATACATAAATTTCACAATTTTGTATTTTAATCTTTAAATTCTGAAATTTTGAATAAAACAAGAGTTATAAATTATAATAATATTATAGTATTTTTAAAATTATTTATTTACCGCTTGAATAGAATTGTTCTACAATATTATGTATATTTTTATTATAGTTTCTTTTTGCGTTAAGATAAATTACTGACAACAGATAAAACATTTTTAAACAAATATCAGTAAAAGGTTAAGTAAAAAAAATAATAATATATAATTAAATATCAGAAAAAACCTGATAAGTATATTCTGTCCAGAGTTTTATTACTTTATTAAACTCGTGTGAAAATTAGGTTACATCGTTATCGGAAATGAAATCTTAACAGGCGAAGAGAGAAGCGGTGGTTTGTAGAAGGGCAAGTGCATTGTGGATTTGATATCTAATAATATATAACACAGCAGAGGAACCACCTCATCTCCGGAGCAAGGAGATTAAAGCCAAATTTTATAGCTGAAGGTAATAAAGTAGCCCTCCTGTCTGATGTTTGCTTTTAATCTGGACGTTGGGTACGTCATCGATTAAGACAATAAACCGTCCGAGATACTGCTACACCGCGTAAGTCCTAAATATATATATATATATAAACACATGTATATAACAACGTGTCGTCGTCGCCACCGCTCATCGTCTACAGCGTAATGTTTGTTTTCTTACTCATCCGCAACTGGAACGCGTCTTTTTTCCTCACAATTAATTAATAAAATATAAAACCGTGTTTGGTACTTAATCAGGCTGCACCAATGTTTTTCTTACACATTTACGATTGGTCAATATATACGTTTATATATAAGTATAATACAAGCGTGCGTACACTATATATAAATATATAAACGACTTTCGGACGCACACTAAACGAAAGTCAACAGCAGGAAGTCGTATAATCCATTTTAATCATCAAAATAAAATATTATTATTAACCGCCACACTTGAACGTTTCATCGTTTGTGATAAAAAAAAAACCATTATCAGCACATAAAAATTATATTTTTATTATAATAATGTAAATAAGAATAATAATATTATATCTTATGAAATCTCATTTTTTCATATCCCTGTATACAATACACGTAACTTTTGCAATATTATTTTTTACACAACATTTGCTCGTTTTGAGCGTATACAAATATTATCTAGGACTATTCTGGCTTTAAAATACATTTTTTTAAATAATTTTCTCTCTAATACTTTATAATTTTCAATAATATGTCATTTGAAGAAAAAAAATGTACAGAACTTAATTTAAAATGTATTCAATTACCCTATGTACGAATATATATTTAATTCTTAATGCTATGAGGTATAACTTTGTATTACTAGATCATATTTAATTTCATTATTAATTAGGAATTAATACCATTTAAATTGTATCCCCCCTTTTTTTTTTCATCCTTGAACAATTTAGTAAATAAAAAAATATCTTTAAATTACCTAGCAACTAATAAATTCTAATGTTTTTAATATTGACTTAGTATTTATCCAACATTTATTTATTTACATTTAGTTTAGCAATAATTTAATAAATAAATAAAAATACTTTTTTATCCAATTAACATTGGCATTTCAAATTATATTTACAACATACATTTAGCTTAAATTAAATTATTCAATTAAGTAAACCTACATTTTTTTTAGAAAGTAAATAATAGATACACTTATATTTGATTGGGGGTCCGATTTTAATGCTTCTCCAATTTGTTGTGGTAATATATTAGTAAATATTTCCATGTAATAGTATTCTTGTTATCTACTTTAAATAATTTCTATAGATATTTAAAAAAAAATTTGAGTCTCGATTATAAAATACATCTTTATAAGACAATCTATACGATATTATTATTTTGTATTCAACCGATCAAGAATCATCAATAAAAACCACGCATATAAAATATATACTTTTTTAATGAATTGACTTTTATTCATCATATTCATCACTGATCGTTGTATTATCGTCCATCACTGTCCCCGACGTTTGTTTGTGTACAATAACAAAATTAAAATAATAACATTATATG
Organism: Melanaphis sacchari; assembly: GCF_002803265.2. NCBI lineage: Eukaryota > Metazoa > Arthropoda > Insecta > Hemiptera > Aphididae > Melanaphis > Melanaphis sacchari. Next base: position 4,652,381 of record NW_020271042.1, read on the forward strand.
CATGAATCCGGCACACATGTAAATGTCGCTCTGCGGGGATAACTTTTCTATTGTACAATAATGTAAATTATTGTATACACGCGCAGTGCATTAATATATAAACATATTATATAATATCAACGTAAACACAACGTCGATAATAGAAAAGTAACAGTGCGCCTTAGTGTTATTTCTCCCCATGGAGGGCAAAAATCAACCTTGAATTTGTTCTACTGACCCTTATATTATGTATACACTGTATTATGTGAACGTCATTAGGTCATTTATATAAATATATTTATGTATATACGCACAAAAACAGACCTTCAAACGAAAGTGATCCGTTGCAGTATAAACACATAAAATATCATGACAAGACAATTGAAGGTTTCGCACCATCTCAGTGTCATATCATATATTATACATTTATAAAAACGAATTCTGAGCTCAAGGGCGTACATCAATCCCTTATTTTTATCGACCATACGATAATTGGTTCAAGGATTATTATACGTAACCGATCCAAGGACATTTATTACAAACGTATATTGTATATGTGTATGCATCATCATATCATTTTTATGTCCCTATATTATTATTATTATTATTTGATTATTGTTACTTATTGATATATAATATTATCTGTTGACTGTTAACACTCCAGTTATATAAATAATATTATATAAATGTGTATTAAGCAAATTCTTATACGACAGTTATCTGGAGTGCACACAGTGCGCTAGTATTGAGAAATAAAAATACGTATAATGCTATCAATTTTTTTGTATAGCTACCTAATATACCTAAGATTACATGGTTTTTAATTTTTTATAAGACTTTTTGGGCGAATATTAAATGTACACTGATGTATTCAAAAAAAAAATCGTATTCACGGTAAAAAAATATACTTATAGTGATACTAAATATTTTTATCTTATATACGTATATATTCAAGAATATCTGTAGTATTTAATCATTAATTACAAGAGTTTTATATTTATAAATAAGAATACTGCAATATACTTATACGTACATCTAGATAAAATATAAAATATAAAATACAACATCTTTCAATTTCAACCTTTATGTTAACCTGCAAATTCAAAAAATAAATAATGAATCTTTTTATCTATGATCTACTTTTTTATAAAGAATATTTTGTTTAAATGTCCAAAGATCCTATTCATTTTGATTAAAATTTAACAAGTTGAACTGTATTAAGCAAGTGTCTGAACTGATTTTACTTAAATAATTAATAACTAAAACTTAAAATAAGAAAATAATACTTGTTTTTTATTTATACAATAAATCATATGTAATAAATTCTGATAGACAGATTTTTTTCTATTTCTAAATATCTTAAACCTTATGACTTTTACATAGATATTTAAATTAAATGTTATTACATACCACAAACGCTAGAATTCCATATAATATGGAATAAATAATTAATTACTTATGGAATTAATATACATAAAAAAAAAAAATGTTTTATGATAAAAGTTTACATAATATACAAATATTTTTATATAAGCAAAAACTTTATAGCCTAAGAAAATAATTGGATATATGTTTGAAATATCATAAATACTACAGATATTCCATCTACTTAAATTTAAGTACTTAAGAAATTTAAAATTTAAATTTTTTATATTTTTATTAATAATGTGATATTTTATTGGTATTCTTAGTACAACTCATTAGTTTTTACTATAGCTAGGATTTTAATTACATAAAAAATACACTAAAATGCACTAAAAAAATGCGAAAAAGGCCTAAAACTCTAAAAAATGTATTAAGATGAGCGAAAAAAATTTAATTTTAAAATTATTATTAATTATTATTTATTTATTTTTTAAATTACACAAAATAGGTAAAAAATTGTTTCAGCACCAAACTCATTCACAAAACTACGGCTTTCTAATTTTAACTTAATTTTTGGCATTTTTAGAGTATAATATCTTTTTTATATTAATCGTAATATTATTTTTTCATTATTGTATACAGTTAAGATCAGTGTAGAATTACATAGATACGTGTCATATTCATTACTAAAGTTTTTATTGTATTCATGTGAAGTTTTTGGTTCGTTCGATATTTAATCTTATCGGATATATCGACAATTAATTATATTACTTTTCATTTTTTCAATATTAATGAACTGGAGTAGGTAATTGGGATTACCTATACAACACATATTAAAAAAAGCTTGAAAAAAAAACAAAAATGAGTTTATATACACAAAATTAACATAATATTAATAAAAATTACCTAAAAAATTCAATAAAATGCATTTAACACAAAAAATGTAAAAAAAAATGCAAAAGTTATTAAAATCCTAGCTCTAGTTATTACTTATGAGTTATGATATTATACTTAATTTGAAATAAAGTTTTCCGTAGGTATATAAATAAACATAATAATACAAATTTTCTAGTTTTATAATAGTAATGACTAACTTATTTTTAGATTAATTTAGATTCAGATATTACTGAAATTTATAGTGAATATCAATTATTATATTAGTTAATTACACATCAGACAAGTGTTGACTTATTATAAAGTTACATTACTTTTGTCTTTTAACTATGATCAATATTATCAATATACATCAATATTTAGTTTTAGTCGTTTATGCCTTTTAGGTATTAACATTCAAATACCATTTATGATTTATTTATACAAGTAACAAGTTCCATGCAGCAATAATATTAGTGACAGCTAGATTATATTGTTATTCTTTGATATCATATTTAATAATGTGCTTTCATAAGGAAATAAATTCGAAAAAATGGTATTTAGATTATATATTTAAATAAAACTATAATGCACACAATTAAAAAAAAAAACTTCTATTATATAATTTAAATGTAAGATTGTAAACAAAAAATTGCCACACTATTGATTAAACATCAGCTATAAACAAGTAATCCAAAAAAGCACATAAAACCCATACAAAATTAATACCTATAATAAATAAAGAAAATTACTAAAATCATTGTTCAATGTACTTATTAATCGTGTGCAATTGCATAATTGCATCACACTTGGTTGTGGTTAGAGATTTTAATTGGTTAAATAACAATTTATTCATAAATATATAAACACATAACATGAAAAATCAAAAACATCCGACCACCAATCGTCAATCGTATGTATAAAATAAAAGACCTATAAGATTAATAAGGCGTAAACATGTGTGGAATTTAATTTAATGAATTTAATATTCAAGAATTCGATTTTTAATATAGAAATATATAAAAAATTATACATATAATAACAAATAAAAATAAACACATTTACAAGAAATTTGCCAACTTTAAACTGTAGCCTTTGTAATTGCGTTTGAGTCGCGAAATTATATAATATAGACGCGTTGTTTTCTTGTTTTGTTATAAAAAGCTATTTTTCATAACTTTATAGAAAGAGAAACACACTTTTATTTGATTCTATTTAGTTAATATGGTTTTATTTAAAACCAGCTTATATTATTATTTTTTAAATGAATGTTTTGTCTAAAAAGAAATTTAAAAACGTGCCCATGGTATTTTTTTTTCAAATACGACATAATAATAGACTCGCATCAGTATAGCTGTGCATAATTATCATTATAATATTAAGGTTATTGCTCAATACTTTTGGCAATTTCAGTACGATTCTTTCACTTTAATTCTATACAATTTAGCGATTGTTTATATTATATATATATAGTTTAAATTGTTACACTGTTGTTTGGCACACTGCACATAGTTGTATAGAAAGTTTATGATTATAGTAAACCATAGATAGTTAGGTACTTTACCTATGTTCTGTAAAACAAAACGCATTAAACAAATTAAATTTCACACAGCCTATATTACATTTATAGTCTTTTTTTGATTCACCGATATTCGTTGTAGGGTACTGTATTTTGAAAAGCTCAAATTCTTGTGTTTGATATTTCGGATTTTCCTAGAATATTGTAGTCCAGATTATATTAGGGAAATTTAAATTTAGGTTTTTTAGATTAGCAGATACTATAACTATAACAAATAATAAAAAGAATCATAAGCATACATGTTCGAAAATACAAATATGATTACTTCTAATCATGTCGTTACTCGTTTATCCAAATTAAATCTTATTATGTATTTAATTATACCAGTTATAGAAATTGATACATTATTTATTGTAAAGTTTGAGCACCTTAAAAAGTTACACTTATATAATGTTGTACATATCGATTCGTTTTAATTTATTTTATGTATTACTCTTCGATATAAAATTAAATTACGTTTGTAAGTTTGACGAAGTCTTTAAGATGTTAGACTAATTTTAATTAAATTTAATTATAAAATTTAATGTGATAAAATTTTAATTTTTTTATTAGTGGACTAAAGTTAATTATTATTATATAAAATATAATTTAAAATTTAAATAATTATTTATAAAAATAATTTACTTATTTCCCATAAGATAAACTTGTGTTTAAATAAAGTTTACCATTATAAATTTATAAGTACAATATTATAAATAAAAACCAAAACATAAAATACCACTCACATGACGTATATCCGAATATTATACGTTTCATCATTTCAATCGTAATGAGAATTTATTATTTCAAATAAAAACCAAATATAATAGTAGGTAACTCCCAAATATTTATATGTCAATATAATATAGTTGTCGCTAAGCACTCAAAACTTGTTTGTAAATATTAAACAGTTATCTACCATGATTTTTGTCAAATCTTGCAGTTCATGTGTATTCATATGATATAACATTTGCAGATATCTTTCGGAAATGCTAGTGAAGATTTATTTTTTGTTCGGCTATTAATTGGTTAGTATCAAATTCAACTTATATTTTTCGTTTCCGTAAATCATATAATATACTGATTAAAAACGGTACGATATATTTCAATTTACCTCCATCAATAACTATTATATGTAGTTAATGATTATAATATTGATATTTTATTCACTAATTCACTATTAAAACGTAAAAATGACAGATTTTATTACATAAGAAATTTTGAAATTATGCTATTAACTATGCGTTATAATTTTATAATAGCTAATAGATGAACATTTTTCCGACTTATTTGTAGACGTAGTACAGAAAAAACTTTTTAAACTGTTTTGAGTATTAGAATATTTAACCATCAATAAGGGAATATTATTATGAGTTCTAGTCTCTAAATACACAGGTACAAATCCACGAATCAACTTCAGGAATTTATATAAATAAAAAAATAAAAAATAAATATTGTTTTAATTTTCATTATTTATTTTTTCAATATAGAATTTCTTTAAATCATAACTCAATTGATATAGGTAACTAGTATAATTTATTGTAAAATATACAATATTCTATATATGCTTATATATTAGATGTCAAGACCGGGTTAATTGGCTAAAATGAAATATTGGTAATTTATTAATGGTTTTTACATATTCTTACGATGGGAGTATGTAATTTTTGCCAAAAATAACCAAAAAAAAAAATAAATAAATAAATAAATAATATATGTCATTTGCACCACATATAAAAATTTATTTTGGTAATTTTCGCCAAATAAAACTAAATAAAAATGCATTGTGTAATCTGTACCATCGTGTACCTGCTAAAATTGTAATTTGCGCCACTAATATTAAAATTATAAATAAATGTATGTAAGTAAAACAAACTCCATGTATATTAAATAAGTAAATTTTCGTTTAGTAATAAAATATATAAAAATCAAATCAAAATCAATGTAAAAATTATATTGGACACGCATCGGTACGTAGTATTGTATATCCTATGCGATATCAGTAAATTCATCTGCTGATAAATTCCAACTACAATTGAAGTGGGAAGTGTAGTGCAAATTACATATTCCATTTCATTTACTGTCGTGGCGCAAAATACTGTTATATTTTTATTTTTGGCGCAAATTACAAGTAATAAAATTGGTGCAAAATACTATCTCCCCTTACGATAATTTGGAATTAATAATTAATTAAATAATCATTACTTGTTATTAATAATTAAAATTAAAATTATCAGTTTTATTATATAATATTAATTGCTTATCCGGGGGCGGATTTAAGGTACTTCGAACTATGCAACCGCATAGGGCGGCTTTTTATACGCAGTAAAATTGTATTTAATATTTATTTTATTCTTGTACCTACCTATAGACAAATACTTAATTTTTTTTTCTTAAATTTTTCAATTTTAAAATAAATAATTAACATTAAAACTACTTATATGACCAAATAATTATTTAATAAATTTATTATTTTATTCTTGTATAATAAGAATAAAGAGAAAATACTATATTTGAATCAAAACGTTTTTTATTGAACTTAAGTTAAATGAAAAAAATAATTAAGATAAGGAAATTTTGTTGTACAAAGGTGATTTTTTTTTTAAATAAAGGCGGTAATTTTTTTTTTTTTTTTGGTATAGGGGCAGCAAATTGTTAAATCCGCCCTTCTGCTTATCAATAGTTTTATTGATTTAAACGAATAATTTCCACATATTCATCGAATTATTCAAATTCATACTAAAAAAAAATCGTTTATATTGATGAACAATGAGCATAAAATCGTTTGGTCCTGAGGCCTGGAGTAACACTTAAACATGCTACAAAATAAGCCCTGTACAATATCTAACATATATTATCTCCGATATTTAATGATCCTGTTAATATGAAAATCAAATATATTGAAGTTACAAATAAAAGCAAATTAATATAACGTGCACACAAAAATAATATGAATAAAGATTAAAGAATAATAGATTGGCATTAGTAAAACAATAACTAAGGCCCGTTAAAATTGTAATTATATTTGTGGCATACATATAACTGAGACGAGAACGATAATAATCAAGCATGAACTTTGAAATCAACCTTGGTGTAGGCAGTATTTTAATGAAAAATACAATTCTTTAAAGTTTAAATACATATTTATGAGAATTCTCGGAACACAATTGTTCATAATATATTACCGCTCATTGAGTTTACCTCGAAGTGTATGATATTAAAAATTATATATATGACATAACATATTTGTATACTGTATATCTACTTATAGTGTAATAATTACAAATTAGAATTTACATTATAATTGGTTCAAAATTGACACAATCAAAACACTCAAAACAAATCTTAATCTGAGTTTTTTAAATCTAAAAACGGTGATATATAAGTTGAATTAAGATGGTATTACGTTGTAGACGTATTTTCATCATGGTCACACACTATACGCTGCAACTAGATAGGTTAGTAAATGTTTCAAGTATTCTACTAACAAAAATTTAATAAGTTTTAAAAAAAATAGATAGTTCATTAAATTTGAATTTTTAAAATTTTATTTTTAATTAAATTAAGTACATATAGTATGCAAAATAATTAAGTATAAAAATGCTTTAAAATTATAGCATAAACCTAACAAATTAAAAACAACTACCTCACTAAAAAAGACGTAATAATAGTTTTTTTACAAAAAAATATCAACAAGTTACTGTAGACAGTAAAGTTTCAAAATTCATAGCTTATTTCTTCATTTAGAATACACATAATATGTGATTTTGTAAAAACTAATGGTTATTCGAGGCCTTTTGTCTTTAAGTTTTCGAAAATCATCTAACTATTTTAACTAATTACATCAAAAGGTAAAAAGATATTGCATTAAACATTCTAGCTTATTTCCATCAAGTTTTTAAACATTCTACAATGTAGAATACACTGTAGAAAAGACGTAATTATATTTATTTTTTTACAAAAAAATATCAACAGGTGACTGTAGGCTGTATGAGAATAAAAATTTGCCTATTTCTACTATTTTCTTATGCTCATTATCTTCCTTTATCAAATTTAATGGCTAATATAAAGTTTCGAAATTCACCACTTATTCTTTCATCTAGAATTCGCATAGCATGTGGTTTTGTAAAAAAAAAAAAAACGGTTTTTCGAGGCCTTTTATGTTAAATTTTTCGAAAATCAAATTAATAATTACATTAAAAAGTAAATCAAAAATCCATTTAATAAATATTCAGTTTCTTAAAAGTTGTTTACAAACTTGTAACTATATTATACTATTATATCAATTACAAATCGTAAAACTATTGCCAATTATTTCTTTATTGTAGTTGTTTCCAATAATTTATAATTTTACATTCATAGAATGCATATGTGATAGTTACGGCACCACTAGCGCTATATCTATTATTTAAAGGTTTTACACGATGTATTTGACGTCGTGTTATCTTTTGATTGTGGTTTTGGTGGTTTCGTACTTGTGTCTTACTCTTCAGGACAGCAATCCACCAGACCCGTGGAAGATGCAGCGAGACGTGACAGCAGACGACGGCCCCGCAGTTGCATACTTGCCAGCCTATGCAATACCCGACGGTTCTCCGGTGGACCCGTGCGTGACATGCAGGCCTCGCCGAACCACACACATTTGCCGGCGAAACACTTTGGATGGATGTCCGATTCGATCCAGCTCGACCTGTAGCACCACGAAACGATGCAGTTCCCAATCACGTTACCGATCCACTAAACCCCTCTATTCCTCGTCACATTTTCGTCCTGCTTCCTTCTCCTCCACCGAAAATACCATGAAACGCAGCAATATTTCTTCCATCCGTGTCAAATCAAACCAGACTGGACTAGAACGTTTCCTTTCCAAATCGTTGAGATGATAAACTATAGATACAACTTAACACGTTCTTTATATTATATACTTTATATATATATTTATATTATTAATTTGATGATATATATCAATAATCATACCCATGCGTGTTAGAAATTTGTAGGTTTTTTATGTATGTTATAGATATAACAATTTTTTTATATTACCCACTAAAATTGCACCGATAATCTATATTCGATATAGTTAAAGTTGTCCTTACAATAGTCACATACAAATAAATGTATGTGTGTAGAATATAGCACCAATAAAAATAAAATTCAACAAATGTTTTTTTTTTTTTTTATCATTATAGCCATATTGAATAATATATCATGGTTTAATAATAAATAAATAAATTACATTAAATTTTCCGATTTAGGTTTAAAAACCCGACATATTTAGCCTCCCAAGAAGGCGTAGCCAGGAAGATATTGTTAACGGGTTATAACCACCCCAACCCCCTCGAAATGTCTCTTATTTTATAATACCTACATACAATCATTTTAAGACATAAGTATATTTATTTATTTATAATGATTAACGGGATAAGTTTTAATAAACTAAACAATAAAACATTTTATATCTTAACTTATGTTTAATCGACTTATTAAAATTAAAAAGTTTTTACTTATGTAGGAGGGAATTGAAAATTTAACACCCACTTCCGCTCGAAATAGTAAAATTTTTCTTACTACCCCACTGGCTTCCCAAACCATTAAATTATACAGTCGTTAAATATTTTCAATGACTCGCCGCTCGTCATTGTGTTCAGCACTCTAGCTACATATATAAGTGATACTCATCTTTGATACTAAATCGCAGGATTTGGCAATTCATTCTTAATTGAAACTTTAAGAGATGATGCATTTAATACGTAAATACAACCAATATTGTTTGACGGTGTGACAAGTTGTTGAAACTTGGAATCAAAAAATGTCAAGATCCAACAAAAATTTATAATAATCTAAAATAATTCAAAATATGCTATTTTAACAATTTTCATAAGAAAAATTCAGTCAAATAAAATTCAGCTTTATAACCTAAACATCTTTTAAAACTATAGTTCATATATCATGATAATATACATAACATTTTTAATACACGAAACAACTTACCTGTTGACTAACAACATAACCTTAGAAATTTACTTCCAAAATTTTACTTTATCTTAACTTTTAAGAAGTAATTTGAAACAATATCACCATAATTTGCATTGTATTTCTTATTACGCCAACATTTAGTAAGCTTTACTCTATAGTGTAATTTTTTTTTTTTGTGGATATACAAAATGATCTTAAATTCATATTATAAAAATTAAAACGATTTTAATTTGTAACGATATATATATATAGATTACTGATACGTCATTTATTTCGCACTCCACGATTTTTGCTTATATAAGAAAAACACAGGAACATAGAATACGAGAATATATAAATCATATATATAGCCAATATACAATATATAGCCAAACAGTCGAGTTTAGATCGTGAAGTAGAGACAAAAGTCATCTCTATATTTTTAAGTAATATTTTTAATTTGATTTACTTTAAGTATAATAACTTACCTCATAAATAAATCATAATATTTTCAATTGCTTCAACTCGTACTCCGCTCCTATGATCTTCAATATCCTACCTCAAAAACAGGGTTAGGCTCAGGTGACAGGTGATGATAGTGTACTGTATAATTTTATTAATATTTAATTATATTAATAAACCTTGGATACGTTGCTATAATATTGTTTCTATTTTGTTAATCTATAAACGCAAATCATAATTTTCTAGGACCTGTAAAATATAATTAAGAAAACTTTATTTGTATCAATTCAACAACCCGGTTCTTAAGACCGGTTTATGTAATAGCTAACTAACTACACCTTACTAGATAGAATTAGATATAAATATTGACAGCCACTTAATTTGTATAAACGGGTAGGTGTGTTGCAAAATGTTTTGTCATTATCATACTCTTAATTTTCTCATAAAATCGTATTAAATAAAATAGTAGATAATATTATAATGTGAGAAAATATGACCATTGTAGTAGCGTACTCTTGTTTATGAGTTCTGAACCCAGATGCATAAATTAGAACATTAATCGTCCAAAAGATCGCGCCTTATAAACCATTTCAAATTGATCGATGACAATATGGTGATAATAAAACGACATTAGTTAAAGAACACTTCTGAAGAATTATTAATAAATTTACTTTTAAATATTTTACTTAAATTTTGTTTTATATTTGTACTTAAAATTTAGAAGTATTAAAAAAATTTAATGACTAAATTAATAATAAAATATTTTTAAATTGTTATTGTTTATTAAGATTATAAAAGTTAGTCCTACATACTTAGTTATTAGGTATAATTCAGGGACGTACACAAGAGGATGTTTTGAGTATTCAAAAACCCCCGAATTATTTGGTTTTTTTTATGATTATTTACTTACTGAATTTTAATGTTAATTGTTATATTACACTTTTCCTCAGCATAGGCGCACATTCAGTCTTAAACTAAGGAGTGCTAAATTTAGGTACTTAACCTAACCCATAATATGTCTGGGGCATAAGTGTATTAAATTACACTTTAAACAATATTTTAACTCAAAAAAATCTGAAGATGCTAATTTAAGACTTGGGGTGCTAAGCACCCACTGGCACCCTCGTATGTGCACCAAAGTATTTTAGATAGGTACAATATTACACTGTATTTTTGAAAAATTGGCTAAAGCAAAATAAAAATTTAATACTAATAAATCAAAATGTTAATATAATTTGAAAAAAAAAAATAAAAATACTAAAACAAAATTTAGAAATAAAATAAAATTATATCTACTGTGTATTGGCGTATTTCCTATTATACCTTTTGTGTATTTTCTATATTTATTAAAAAAAAGTTCTAATTTTCAATAACTGATTTTCAAAAACACCCCCCAAAACTTTTTTGGTATGCGTCCCTAGTATAATTGGTTTACAAATTAGGTACAATAAAGGTACTAATAAATTATAAATTATAAACTAGTTGACAGTTATAAAATTTCAAAATTCATATTTTAAATCTGTAAACTAACTTAAACGAAGAGGGGAAGAACAAATAAAATTTGTCTTATTTTTAATTTTAATTACATTATTTACTAAAAATAAACATTCAATTAATAGAAATAATGACTATCTACTGAAAATTGGCAGAAAATACTTAAATAAATAATATTACGTTAAATATTTTTATTTTCATATATTTAAAAATCGCTATTATAATATAAATTATTAAATATAAAAAACTATATAAAACATATTAATCAATAATTTTGAACATTGTTGTAGAAAAACTCTTTTGAAAATTATAAAATCTGCGATGAAGTGTTTATTTACTAATGTCGTTACCCAGTCACCCTACGAATGTCAGTTGTCTATAATACCTCGGGTTGGCTTAAACATTGGCACAGACTCGTAACTGAGCAATGTCGTATTCTATGGTGTGCAGTGGTATAGACAAGAGAGAGAGGTGTTTAAACCCTTCCCCCATTGTCTTTTCACATTTAATAATGTATTATTTATATTATTGTATATTTCATTAATTCTATTTGCATATTGAGGTGTTTATAATATATTGTTATAATATTGTATATTCACAAATTCACACCTAAACTTTGTTCTTAAATAGTTAAATTGGGCAATAAACATAAAGAAAACAGTAAAAAACTAAGTTTAATTCCCACTTAAATCCCCCCCCTTTCAAAATCCTAGCTACGCCACTGGTGATGTGATCAAGAATTTCTAATAAGATTTTATTTTATATTTTATTATAATTAATCATGCTTTTCAATAAATTGCAGGAATTGAACCAAAAACTCAAATAACAGTTAGCAGGTCTTTAAGAGTTAAATTGTAAATTATATAGAGGCCACGTTAAGACACTTTAAAGAAAAAAATGTAATACGGTTTGACTGTTTGAGCTCTGTATAGTTAATACTCACACTAAACGTATTTAGAAGTAGCATAATAGAAATAATAGAATACATAATTTATAGTAGTGTTTCCGTGTATTTCTCATTCTATGAATGAAGAATTGTCGTACAAGTTTTAAAACTAAGCTTGCAAGCTCACTGCCATGAGTGCCATGCCATACATTACCTACATTATATTTCTAAAAAAAAATGTTTGAAAATCTTAAATTTAACTAGGAAAAGGCTGGAAAATCATTTTTCACGTCACTTTATATGATTTAGATTATGCGTGGAAAGGAGTGTCAAGCGAATTTAAAAACTAGGCAGGCCTGTTGAAAAAAAAACGCAAACTTTAAATTTCCAAAAAAAAATCTCGGAAAAGTTAATTTTTAAAATTAATATTGGTCTGGTCTGGAGGTATTATGTCGTACGTAATAACAAATTGACAACTATAATTTAAATAGATCACTTTAAAAAAATTACAACCAAAAGAAAATTAACCACCAACTTTTCTTTCACTGCAGACTGCAGAGCAAACCACTCGATATGTACGAGTAGGTATATTATACTCCACTATTTTTGATAGGAAGCGACAGAGTAGATATATACTCGTACACGTACATAAATATTTATTAATATTTATTTTTTTTAAATATTTATTTATTGTTTATAGTTGTAATGCTAGTCTTGATAAAATTAATAATTAGTTTTACTCAATTTTCGATAGATACAACTCACGGCATACTTAAAACTATGATCCTGAATTAATTACACTTATATACATTGTTATTAAAAAAACAATTGATGAAAAATATTTCGTTTATCGATATATTAAATATCTAACGTAATTCATATTTTTATTCACATGGGTTAAGTCACTAGACCCGAGGCAGTGGCGAACCCGGGGGGGGGGGGAGTCCGAATCCCCCCCTTGACTTATATCATGGTATTTATTATTATTTTGATTTGGTATTTTGTTAATAACACGTCGAATTCGATTTATAGATAAATCAACAGTTGCCAATAACCTACTTATCATATTAGTATATCTTAAACCGTAGTTGTATTACCTACTGTTTTTCTATGATTTTTATTTTGTTACTAATTTAAATTTTGTTAAACGATCGATTTAATTAACACAGAGAAACAATATCTAGTTTTCAAGCTTTGATAAATTATAATAAAAAAACAGATCTTCATTAACTTGTAAATTTTTATCAAAATGATGCTGAATGCTATAACAAAGTAGTTATTGAAATTAATTTATGACATTATTTTTTTAGTTTTTTAAGAAAAAAAAATATTAAGCCCACTAATTCATTGGACACATTGTCAAAATGTAATCCTGATTTTTATAAAAATGTTTATGAAACCTTATTGCACATCCTTGTTGTTCTCCCTGTTACATCATGTAATTATATGAAGTGGAAAGAAGTGAAAGAACCTTCTCAGTTCTCATCACTCAAGAGATTTAAAAACTATTTAAGGAATACTATTTCTAAAAATATACTGAATAGGTTCGCTAATCATAAGATAGGTATCAAAAATAACGTTCTCAATCATATATTTTACCGGTTTAAACTTTAAACGACTTCGTGCCTAAATGATAACGTAGGACAAACCCTAATATCGTAATAAAACTATAATGTTAATTATAATCATTAATTTTGTCCTCACGTCCAAATGTACTCGCCAACAAGCGACTATGTCTAAATGACTTCGCGTCCATTTGTCTTCGATCGCTTTTACATAACATGATGTATCTACCTATTATTTATTAATTTAAACTATACACATCTCAAATTAATAATTTAACAAATATTATTATTTTTATATAATATAGCAATAATTGAAGATTATATAAACATTAAAACAATACAATTTATAGTTCATAATTTTATTAAAAAAATTCTAATATCAACTACGTTATTTCAGGCTTCAGCTGTCAATTAAACTCTTTAAAGTTCATAAATTGATTAGAAAATAAACTAACTAGTAAGTTAAAAAGTTAAAAAAAATTAATTTTTTTAATAGTTAAGTTCTTTTGATTTTATGATAGTATGATGTAAATATGTAAATAATAATTTGTTTTCAAGCTTCGAATTCCAATTTGCTAACTTAATAATAACAAATTTGGATTGACATTAGTTATTTAAACTGTTTTTTTTTTTTTTTTTATATACATATATAAAATTATTTTTTGGATAATGGCACCAAAAAAGAGTACTGGTTCATGTATATCTTGTTTGAATTTTCTATACAAAAACAAAAGCATCGTTTTACACTCGTAAGTCATAAATCTATCAAGCCAAATCAGTCCATACAACCTTCATTCTTAAACAAGCACTATGTCCAGCTATAACTCTTTATGATGTCCAAGTTCCTTCATCTTCTACAGTTAAATATCTCGGACTAACGATCGACAGCCATCTAACTTGGGCACACTATATTAAAACTAAAAGACAGTAGTTAAATACTAAGCTATACGTTGAAACACAGAAACAACACATTGAAGAGAGAACCTTTCAAGAAACGCTAATATCTATATACTTGCAATAGGTTTTATTTTATACATTTTTTAATCCTTTAAAAGGCTTTAAATAAAATTCTTTAACCTGGTTATCAAAATTGATATGAAAGCAGAATAAATATCTAATATTAATAACTTAGATTAAAATTCAGCTAGTAAAATAACTTTTTAAAGAAAACAAAATGTTATATAAAATTAATTTAATAACTTATTAAATCCTATTTGTTTATTTTAGATAAGTTTAACATTGAGTTTATTTTATTTTATCAAAACCAAGTACCTATAGAGTATAGGCTAGTAGAATAATTTGATTTGTCAAATATTAAAATTTTTATATCACTTTTTTATTTACAGAATGTATTATGTTTAAATTGATTAATTTTTGGCATTTTTCATAGATTATTTTAGTTTAAAAAAAACAATTGTTGTTGCAGATAACACTATGTTGAAAATAATTGTCAAATCATTTAACTGGCTGATAAAAAAATGATACATTTAAATTTAATAAACATGTGTGCAATAAAAACAAAAAATGGAACACTATATAATACAAATGTAACATTAACATTATGTTATGTTCTTTAATTTAGTTGTACTAAATGATTGAATGATTCATCACTGATAAATAAAAAATATATAAATATAACAATTTATCAAAATGTTAATGATTTATATGTTAAATAACCAATACAAAAAAAAAATTAATAAATAAATAAAAATATATGTCAATAATTTTATTTAAGTATTAATTATTACAAAACAATGATTTGTTACATTTTTCAACTTCTTTTACAATAAATCCACCATGTACATCTATATCTTCAATGAAAGCATCTAAATTAAATTCAACCTGTTTTATACTACTTGAAGACTTGTGTAATCTCTGACCATTAACATTAGTTACCTATAAACCAAAAATATTAACTTTAACATGAATTAATTTATATTAATTATAAAATATTTTAGCAATTACTTTAAAGTCCATTTTATTAAATACATTAGGTTTAAAAACAACTCCTATCACATTTCCTCCATATGTATCATGGAAAAATAATGCAAACTCAGAGTAGGTATCCTGAAATTAATAAATTATATTTTTTATTTTTAATAAAAATGTTAACATTATTGTACAGTAATAGAATGTCCATACCCTTAGGACATTTAGTAACTCTTGAATTGGATTTAATCCAACAATTGGTATTTTTTCTTTATCTTTAGGTGGTTCTAATGAATAAATTTTGGCCATTTTAGCATCAACTGCCATGTGTCTTAGAGGATTCATTATGTTCCTTAGCTTTATTAATATATCATATTTATCTAACGAAGGTCTAAATATTTGCTATTCAATATAAAACAAGATTAAATGATAATACATTTATTTTTTAATTTATCTAATAATTAGTTACTTTTAAATTGTCTACAGTGCCATTTTTTAATAAGCTTTCTTCAGCTATATCTAAAGCTTTTCTAGACAAATGCATAAGACGAGCAAGTATTGTAAATGTAGGGCCTTCTTTTGTCCATGATGTACCATCTAGGTCATAAGGTGTAACTAGTAACATTGCAGGTCTTGAAGAATTTTTTTGTTGGCTAGCAATAGAACATTCCAATGATGAAATGTGATCTTCTAGATTAATAAAATTGATTATTAATTACCATAATGTCAAAATGTTATCAATATAAAATAATTAAATACTTGGAATATCATTGTTGAAATTTATAACAATAAATTCTCTAAACCAATCAGTTGTTGCTAATTTGCGTAAAAAGTGCAGAAAACCAATAGTTGGTTGGCAGGTTACTTTAAATGGCTCGGGTTGTAAGAAATAGCTAGCCACTAATAATTCAATACACATTTCTGGGAAATGAAAATCATCAATTAATTGACTTCTAAGCCATCGTTTAGCTAAACAACAAGTTGGTCCATATGATGGATATTGAACACTAAGACTAAAAAAGACAAATAACTTAATTATTTTTTTAAAAAGAATTAATAAATTATATTAAGTTAAGTTTTAATTACGCGTGCAATGAACTTGTTAATGTAGGCAAATGCACCATGGATCTTTCTAAATTCAAGGATTCTTCAGTGTCTCTATACCGGACCATACCATCTGGCATTAATTCTTTTTTAATGAGTGATACTTCACCAGGATAATAAATACGAAAACGAAAAACAAAACCATTCTAAAAGTAAAATATAAATTATCAAATATTATTAGGATGATAGTATGAATTAAAATAAGTTATAAAACATACTTTCATAATATCTATATGATTAACAAATGGTTGACAAGTTAAATTACAATCCTTTTGTAACCTTGCAGCTAGATTTATGTAAAAAGCTGTAATCATTCTTCTTACAGCGTTTAGTTCATTAGGCCATTTTCCACTTGATGCAAATTGTAATACACCTAAATTTAAAATAGTTTAAAGAAAGTTATAATATTATTACAAATGTACACACCTTCAATTGGTTTGACAAATCCAGGAGCTATTTTCATTTCTTCATCTGTAATTGCTAATATACAATTTCCTTTAGTTTTCCTTTGTTTTTTATTATCAACATGAGTTCTAGATAATGGTGGTATAACATCAGCATATCTCAACACAGGTGATACTCCTTGCACTGAACTCACAGTTAAAGGTAATCCTTCAAGTTGACGAATTAATTTTCCTATATCATTAAAATTATCAATACAGCACAAACTAGCCGCCTCTCCAGTACCATAATCAAATCCAACTGGCACTATCTAAAATTATAAAAAAAAAAGTATATATAACTTTAAAGTTTATTATATTATATACAAATAAAGTAAATATTACCAATTATTTATAGATCATATCAATTCTTTTAAAGAACTTAAGTAGTAATAAATAACAATTTTATTTTATGTACATTTTGTTCTTATAAAAAGTATACTCAATAATTAGACAAGAACACAGGCAAAAAATTTGAAAGGAGAAGGAATAATACATGGACTATAAATCATACTCAATTTAAATTACCGTTTTGATGTAATAATATGCAAGTGAAAAATATTGATGTATACTCACAAATGGATTCTCCAAAACTGATTCTGCTTGATCGGCAATATAAATATATTTTTCTGAAGAAATTGATAATTTATGTAAAAATACATAATTCACAATATCTCTAGTTATACAGCGCTTTTTACTAATAGCCGCATTACTATCAGCCCATACAACTGCTTCACAAACATCTCCATCTTTAAAACGTCTCAGTTGAGATTTTTCACCCCAAAATGAGCGAAACTCTTTAGCCTACAATTTATAACATACAACATATAGTATATTAATATTAATATTTTATTTATATTAATACAAGTTTTAGTACTTAACAAAATACTACCTCAGGTAAATTTGCAATTGGACCACGTTCAACTACTGAATTTGCTTTTTGAGTATTCAACTTTAAACCAATCAAAAAATTATTAAATGGTTCTTGAGTTTTTCCAATAACAACAGAGTCTTGAAAAACATTAAAACACATTTCAGTTATACGATCACCAAGACTGGAAAGTAATAACGGTTCTATAATTTTCTGAAATTGCAAGGCTAAATCTTCTCTCAAATCCAATTTCAACTTTTTATCACCGTACTGATTAACTATATTCTTTATTACTTTAATGTCATTGAAACTAAAAAAATGTATTAAGTATAATTTTGATTATTGAATATATGCTAATTAACACCTATTACCATGTATAATTACTTTATAAAATGATCAAATTGTTGAAGAAAAGAAGCTTTAGTTAAAAACAGACATGAGAATGAATTCATGTTCGAGTTATCTAACATTTCAACAGCAAAATTACATTCATTTTTAATCTGTAAAAATATTCAAATAATTTTTTATTATTAAAAAATATATATAATTTTAAATTAAACCTACATGGATGTAATTAGATTTAAAAACATTGGCACACAAATTCAAGTATCCTGAAGAATCAACAAATACAACTTGAAATGAAGAATGGAAATCAGACATTAAAGGTAATTTAACATCTTTTTTGCTTTCATAATCCACTAAAGTAATACCATCATTAATCCAATTAGATTGTCCTAAACAACAAAAATAATTTTAAAATTTTAAAATTAAAATTGTTTAAAAAAAAAAAAGTAACATACCAAAATTTAACCAAACATTTCTTATTATTTGATAACTACTCATAAATTTGTTTATTTTATGTTTTTTAAACAAATACACTACGTACATTGATAATATGTGGTTAGTGATATTTCCGATCCCCTAAAAGAAATTATATAATTAAATATTTAAATTATTAATCAATGTGTATACACAAAAACACTCACTCCAAGATTTCTTTGAGCAATCCAAATTTTTAATAAAATCAAAGCATCTTGAACATTTTGATTGATTTCAATGATTTCTTTTAGCAAAATTTCACTTTCATTCATTACTAAATCTTGTAAAATTAATGAATTGTAATAAGGTGTTGAATAATTATCTGGATCTGTATTATAAATGTTTAAACTAAATAGATATTTCATATTTTTAAATAAAAAAGTATATATTCCAATTACCATGATTTTCTGCACTTGTATTAAAATACCATTGACTATTAATATTGTTGGTATTTGGAGAAAATTTATGTAAATTGTAAATATCTTTTTCGGGTACAACTCGCAAACAAAAACAGCACTTTTTACCCAACGAACCAATTGGTTTTACAATAAGTGAAGGTAAATAATATGAATTACTTCCAAAAGAAAACTGTATATCATCATTGTCAATCATAAATGGTATTTTCATTAATTCTTTAGCTAGGCAGTGCAAGTAAAAAGCCTTTTTACGAAAATATTTTTCATCAGCATAGTCTTTTTTATGAAA
This sequence comes from Melanaphis sacchari, assembly GCF_002803265.2. Taxonomy (NCBI): domain Eukaryota; kingdom Metazoa; phylum Arthropoda; class Insecta; order Hemiptera; family Aphididae; genus Melanaphis; species Melanaphis sacchari. The sequence continues at coordinate 4,672,386 of NW_020271042.1, forward strand.
AAATGTCTGAATAATTCATTCACATTAAAACAATTAATAATTTCAGTTTAAAACATATAATATTTATATATAAATATATATATACTTACTTTTCCCATAACAATTGAAATATCAACTTTAATTAATGGCATTATGGAAGTTCCTAAAGAATGGGAACCTACAATTTTTATAGAACATGGCTTTGTAAAACGAAAAGTTCCATCAGTGTTATTTTGAGGGTTTAGATAAAATGGTGTTATAATTTCAGATACATTAATATTTGACAACAATTCCTGAAAACAGACGTAAGTAAATATTATTTCAGATTCAAACTGAGTAAAGAGAAACACAAAAAAAAAATGTTCAATTTATTTCCTAAACATTTGAACTTCTAAATTAAAAGAGATAGAAAAATTTTAAACCAAACTAATTATGAGATCTATATTAAAACATTTGCAAATTATACTGAAATTTTAAAAATGAAAATCTGAACAGTACACACACACAAAAAAAAAAAAAAATAGAGATTGTATTTTAATTTATTTTATAATCAAAATTGTTCAACAAAGTATTTAATTCATAAATAAAAATTAAATAAATTATGAGTTTATTATTTAATTTTTATTTAATTGATTTATTTTCACATTGAGTGGTAGGTTGATTTATGTTATTTTAATACAGATATTGTATACTTTGGTAAAGATTAATTAGGTCATAATAAATATATATAATGGTTAACGTTCAATCAGTTCAGCCTCAAAAAAATGTATAAAGAATTTAAATTCAAGTTTAATAGTTATATATAAAAAAATTAAATTAGGATGAGTAAGGTAATTAAACTATATTTAAACAAGCAATAAAATGTGGAAACTCCATTAGTTACAGGTACTAACTAAAATAACTTAAACGTGCCCAGTAACAATGTGTTAATAGTTAATGGAATAGTTTAATACAAATTTTAATAGATAGTGACTACACAGAAAATTTACTTTTTTATAATCCGTCATGTCTATATCTTGTAACACAGCTATACTAAACTTATCAAACCATTCTTGAATTTTATCTAAAGTAGTTTGTTTTGGTTTCACTTCTTTTAACATTTCGTCAATTTGCAAGCGAAACATATTTGACAAGAAAAGGTTTTCCGTTTCTCTGAGCTTATTCAACTCTTCAGCAGTAGGTGGTTTAATCCTCTTTCCTCCGTCAGGGTTTTGTTTCTTTTTGCGTTTCTTGCTACATTCATCGCCGGTATTTAGATCCATCATTGGAACCATGTCCAAAGTCATAGTGAAAAAGTAAATTAAAAGCGTGAAATCATCAACTGAATCTCAGAATAATACAATAAGTATTACATAGACAATTTGCTTGATACGTTAAATTATTATAACTTCAAAGCGCACACGCACGTGTTTAACTCGCGTCTATCACTCCACCTCACTAATCACAGAAGTTTCATTGATAATTCTGGACCTGGTCGTTGTTCTAGATAACAAACGTAAATAAATAAATAAAATGTTTATAAAACGATAACAGTCAATCCCAGCGTACAGGGCAGGCAATGTTCCGGCAACGATAGTGCGCAGTTAGTATAAACCTCTTTGGCAACGATTTTCTGCCAAGATACATCCCCACTACTTCGTCGTTATCACAAATTACAATCACCATCTCCTGAAATCGCGTTGAATTCGGAGAATTATTATTATTTTTTTTTTTTCAATAAGCGCCCGTATTCGCCAACAGGTAGACGTCGTTATCGTGCGCGATCGTTTTCCTCTGTTTCGTCGCCGAACATTTTTATTCCATATTATATTATTATTTTATTGTGTTAGTTATTATTTTTAGTGTTTTTACTATTAACGGCGTTTACTGCAATAATACGAAATATCTTTAATCGACAGTTCGTCGCCGTCGCTTTATTGGTTTTTTTTTTTTATGATCGACATGTTAGCGGTGCTGTTGTCATCGCAAGTGCGTGCCAATGGTTCCGATATTTCATCTAGGCTTTTGGTTTTCATGACGATATAATGTCATAAATGTTACGCGAAACGTAGTAAAATTATAACTAATAAATCGATTCGTGCGGTTTATATTTATTTTTTTTCATTGTTCCTCTTGAATAGCAATTTCCCGAGTGAGCCCACAGTGATTAAAAAATATGTATTACATTAAATTAATTGTACATCGTGTCATGTAAATATAATGCCTGCGTTTTATTGAAATTGTATTAATGTACCGACGAACGTGTAACAGCTATCACGCTACTCTTAGTCGTCCAACGAATAAAGTGCCGTTTTTAACGACTTGAACGATTGTTGACCCCCTTCCCGGTAAACGATCAAACAGCGTCTTGGACAATGGCGAACCCAAGAAAATTTAGCGAAAAGATTGCTTTGCACAATCAAAAACAAGCAGAAGAAACGGCTGCTTTCGAAAAAATTATGCGCGAGGTTTCTGATGCCACTAATGTTAAGGTATGATAACATGATGTTAGTATATACCACAACTGATGTTAAATTTTCACTTATGATTTACCTCAAACCACTAACGAAATAAATGGGAATTTTAAAGTGTTTAAACATTTATTACCAATAGTTAAGACCTATTTATACCTTATAGAAACCATTAGGTTATCTATAAAAACTTATAAATTTTACCTAAAAAATAAAAAGAAAAGCTATCATTGTCTGACTTTAAATTATTGATTACATTGTTTAATTACATTTGAAACCCTAGATATTATAATTATTATTCAAAACCTATTAGGTAACTTATCTAAGTAATTAATAATAATTAAAATCATCTAAATGTATTTAGTCTATTCAAATATGTTGGTTTATTAATTTACTGTTTTATAAACTATAAATGATTTGTATTTTATAATTTATCTTCTATTGCATATATATTTGATAGTCTATTCACCACTAATAAAGCTTTAGTTTTTTCTGTTTAATTAGTATCTATTTAAAATGTTGAATTTCAATCCTATTAAAAAATTATGCTTTTATCTTGTATCTTTATTCATTTATTATTTGCAAATATTGTTGTAGACTTTCATACAATATAGATAAACAAATGGAAATGTAACTAAAAGTATAAAATATATTTATTATGTGCCTATTTAAATGTTTATAAATTATAATCAATAGAATAATTTATACTTAAATGTAGGTTTTCCACTAACAATAGTAATGTTTATCCTTTATATTATTATTAGGTAATATATAAACTACACTTCAATTGATTCTACATTTTTTTGTCTCTAAACAAATTGACAATAAGTTAGTCTATAATTATGTAACATAGATTTTTAGTTTGTAAACAAACATGTCCTAAATAATTTTTACTTATCATTTTTAAGTTATTTTAACTTATTTTGGTTTTAAAAAATTGTTAAAATTTATATTTCATTATAAAGTATAATTTGTATTAATCATCTTCTTTCTATAATAGGCCATAGAGTTATTAGTAATATGAAAATAAAATAAGCATTTTTAATTTTTTTAAATATAATTTACTTAACATTTAAGTACATATACTTACTCATTTATTGAAAAATATATATTGACAAATGTATAGTATAATGAAAAGTAAAAAGTGAAGGTATGTCAATATTTAGTAGTATAGACATGCCTAATATTTTTCAATCATTCAAATGTCAAATTAAAAGTTCAATGAAAAAACCTATTATTTAGGTATTTAAATAACTGAGTTTCAATTAGGAAATAAGTACCTCCTCAAGAAAATCATCAGGATTTACCTCTAAAAAAATAATTTAATACTGACTATATACCTTTTTATGTATTATATTTAATAAATAGCTAAAAAGTATCTAAGCCTATTGGATATCAATTAGTTTGAATTAAAAATATTGGAATACCTACTTATTATATTTAAATTTTACACTATATATAATTTTTTGCTTTATGCCTAAATTTGCTTTCCTTAAATTCAACACAATATAAAATGCAATAGAAACATTCTTCATACACAAGTATATCATTACAAATATTAATGTAAGATTTGTTTTGTTAGTGCGCTAATCAAAGTTGGCTATAATATTGTACATGTGTGGTAGTTTTGTAGTTTTAAATGGCTGGTGGACTAAGTTTTTGTCATTTAATTGCTATTTAATTCTTGTTTAATGCCACATGAAACTGATTTATAATGAATAGGTACAACAATAAAAAAATCCTACAAATCATGAAAATATAAATTTTATCTGGCATTTTTGAAAACATAATAGTATATATTACTTTTCTTGTCTGTGGCTTAGAATTTAATATGCATTGTTTAACTAAGAAAAAGAAACTAAAAGAAATGTATTATTTATAAAATATAAAGATGTAGGTTGGTGTCCTATGGAAAATATAATTTTATACAACAATTTAAAATGGTTTACTTTTAGCATTATTTAAGCTGGATAATTTTCGGTTGTTATAATAGTTAAGTGTATTAAAGTAGTAATATTTATTTTGTTTTTATAATTTTTATATAGATAACAATAATTAGTAGCAGAAATATATACAGATCAATTAATTTCAATGTATAACAGATATAATAATTAATTATAAATCTAGAATGACAATTTTTTTTTTTTTTAATCTTTATAAAAACAGTATCTACTTTAATTTTCTGTATAAAATATTATGCATAATTTTTACTTAAAGTTTTCAAAGAAAAAATTTTTTAAAAAAAATGTATCTGGAAATTAATTAAAAATAATTAAGTTTTTAACTTTAGAAATTTATAATTTAGACTAAATTAATAGTGAAGAGTAAATGTTTGTTATCTATTTTTCGATGACACTTCTTAACTTCTTCAATTTGAACTTAAGATCATTTTATTTGTAATAAATATATTATAAACAAAAAGGTATATACTTACTTGAATATCAAACATTAATAATATTTAGGTATTATAACTGTAAATTTACATTTAAAATAGGAAATTAATAGGTACTTTTAATAAGAACAGGTATACTCATAAAATTTTAATTGGGTTTTGAAAGATATAAAATATTATTTGATTACAAAAGCTTAAAAAGTATATGTATATAAATATTGTAGTTTATTTGTGTTGTTATTTTTATATATATTTAGTCTTGCTTGATGACTATTTTTTCAATACTGGTTGAAACTTGAAAGTATCAACCCAATAATATTGTAGAGTATATTTGTCATATATTATTTCATCTAAGAATTGTAGAGTTATAAATCAATTTAATAATGGATGAATTGTATTTTAATCATGAAATACAATTGTTTACATCATACGTGACTTATACTTTGGATTATATCAATTATTTTTAGTTAACAAGTTTCATTTTAACAATCCAATATATTCCCAAGTGATTCTCACTTATTAATGATTTACTTATTATGTCATTCAATTAATCAAGTAAATAATATTAAATAACACTGGGAATTATGTGTATAAACATAAAAATAATTTTTAAGAATTTTACTTATCTAATAAACGTAATATATATACATGCCTCTGTTATTTAAAAACTGATGTAGTTGCTTACCTGCTATGTCATGAAATTATGCCTGTCAAATGAGTATAATATAGTAAAGTTGCCGTTATATTGACTGTCAATGTAAATAAACATTAAAACAGTACAGATATAAAGTAAAAATAAATAACTGCTGTGTGAATAAAATAATTATATAGTTAGGAATCTGTTTAATGCATTAACTTATCTGGCAGCAACCTATTTAATATTTTAATCAAAAATTCTGTAAAATTTGAAATATAAGTTTAAAAACTTTAAGTTTTACATTGAAAAAGCCAGATATGGTATAGAGACGAATTGTTATTAGTTACTCAACTAGTCAAATTCTTTTGATTTTTCCATGTAATATTATGATCTAAATAGTATAAAATGTTTGGAAAAAAAATCTTGTGTATTCAATTTTTAGCCAGATAATGTTTATAAAAAGCTTTTAAAATTATAATTTACTAACTCTGATTAATTAAAAACAAAAAAAGTTAATGAATTTAAACATTTATGTAATCAAAAAATGATAAATGAATTTAAAATATTTATGTGTATATAATATAAATTATATATAAACATTTTATATAACAATATAAACTATAAGTTTCAAGTATAACAATGCAACTAAACTGTACAAATTCAAAATTGGTTTATATTCATACAAAATAGCATCATAAATTATTTCATTTCAATAAAATAATCAAAAAACCCAAACACACTGCAGCAGTAATGGTAAAATTCTATTGTCTTACACTACAGTGATAAATTATGTCCGAATACATTTTAATACCACCTCTAAAGTGTGTGTGCTTTTAAAGACAGTAACTTTTTGAAATAAATTCAACAAAAAACTGTGAAATATGCAGCAATTGCAAATTATAGCTAATTTATCAAATTTAATTTAAAAAATACTATAATTTCTTAAATGTTAGTAAAATCATAAAAAAAAAAATATCACATAAAATAGTTTTTTGAATAATTCTATGGGCCAGGAACTCATTGCTAATAATTTTGATGGTATATCTGCAAATTTATTTAGACAGTCTCTAACATTATTAATCTATGACAAATGACAAAAAACTTAAAGAATTTACTAATGAAAATTATCCATAATCTATATGCAAATCTAGCCATATTATAATTTATAGCCGAATATAATAATAATTATTATTGATTTAAAACGTATAAGTGCTATACATATAACTAAGACTCGTGTTTTCAACATTTTATTTTAATTCACAATTATTTTTTTTTTAGGTAAATAACCTTAGTACCTATTACATTAGTTTTAGTATAGATAGGTAGGTGTATTTACTATTATTATTTAACTAGCTACATAACATATTTGTAAAACTGTTTATGATTATAAAATTTTTAGACAATTGTTACCTATTTTAACTTTATTTTTATTAAAAAATTATAATTATCTAGTAAACCATATTTGATAAGTCTTGTTCATATTATATTTTTGCATAATACTTATAATATAAAAATAAAACCAACTAGTAATAAATGCTGACTTAGCACTAATTTTATAAATTACCTAACCAATATGGTTTATTATTTTCTTGAAAAATATATATTATACTATCTGTAAATTATAAATTTATGTTTTATTTGTGTATTGATGACGGTAATGTTTTTCGATCATTATACTAATAAATAACAAACAGAACATTTGAATTGAAAATACCGAGTATAATTATTTAGATTACGTAATTCTAATTAGTTTATATAATTTTTTATTTTGAAAACCAATATTCTATTTAAAATTAAAGTTTATCTACTATAAAGTTCCAAATTAAAAATGAATTTGTCTAAAATAGTAAAATAATTGTATTAAACATTTTTGTTTTATTTTTAAATGATCTTTATTTGAATATGTATTCCTGTACAACTTAACTTGACACAAACTTTTCCAAAATCAATAATTAATTATAATTGCATTTAATTGGTTGATAAAAATTATGTGTAAATGTTATGCTTGATTTTTTTTTGCAATCAATACATCTAATAAAATAAGAGAGATGGCACTCTTTTATTTAGTAGATTTTTAGTATGACTTATCATTGGGTAGATCAGTGTAACATAATATGTATTAAATTTAATTTCAATAATTTTAATTATATGAAATTATATGAAAAATTAATTTCAAGTTTCTATGGATAATATTTTTTGAATTACAGCAAATAACAAAAAAAAAATGTATTTGAAATAGATCGGTATTTTACATTTAAATATACAATTTAGTCAAAATTTGAACTTCAAACCAAAAAAAAAAAAATGTGCCTATTTTTAAAATTATTGCAAGAACTTATAAAAAACCTTGTTTTAAATTTCAATTTTTTTTACTCGCTTATAAAAAATTTCATGCATAAATCAAAAAAAAATAGTCTACAGTTTCAAATATGTATTGATTACACTAAAATATAACTAAAATATTTTTATAAATTATCGGTATCATAAGAATACTAATTTTATGAATATTTTGTAAATATTGTAATAACCAAGCAACAAATTTTCTGTTTCTCCTGTTTTTATTGATTATTTAAAAAAATACTTAAAATTTTTATTCCCAAATTTCAACTATACCCAATCTTCTATCAGAAACTATTTTTAAAGATAAATATTGAAGTTTTTTATTTCTTCAAAAGGGGTTATAGGCACGCAAACAAAACACATCATTGTAAAATCAGTATACATCTTAATATCTTAAAATGACTCCATTAATATTATGATTTGGTCAGCTTCTCATAAGCCAAGTTTCCACTATCGTGTATTGTATAGAAATGAATATAATTTGTATTTTTTTAAATTTTTTTTTTTTTTTGACAACGTATTACCGAATTTTGTTTACCTATGGGACATAGACAGTAACAGAAAATCCAGCTTTAGTTAAAAAATCCTGTATAATATAGTGATATTATATTCACCACTTTTATCATGTTTTAATTGTGATGTTGATGTTATTATTTATCTGTATTTAAATAAGTAAATTTATCTGCGTTTTGTATAATATATTTATGTATATGCAATATGCAGTAATAGTTAAATATAATAGGTAACTACGTTCTAATAGAATACAAATCTATGACAGATGGAACGAGTTCAGCTAATTCTAAACGATTTTCGTGTATTCTCAAGGCCAATACATTACTAAATTGTACGTGCTATAGAGAAATTATTTTATATGATTTCTATAGTTCCTTTTACAAAACATGATGATAAATAAAAACATTGTTATTATTATCGTTAGCAAAATGCTAATTAATGAGCTAATAAAAACATTTATTTTTTAGTTATTGCTTCTATGAGTATTTAGCAGGTAATTTTTTTCGTAATGTGCGTATAATGTTATTCAACAAGATTATTGAATGACGTTTTGGATCAAGCTGATCAATGATAATAAACTAATAGGTACACATAAACGTGTTGAATGTGCAGTTTATTATACAGAGCGTAAGCATAATCTTCATTTGATATCTAAATTAAAAAGTACTTGATTATTCATTAAAATAAGTCTTCTTGTTGTATAATAAGTATATTTATTAGAAATGTATATATAATAATTTTTGCTAAATTTTTTAATAAACTAATACAATTTTAGGTAAAAAAACAAAACATTTTAGGTATTCAGTTACTTGCATTTACTACTTCAGCCATTGTATTGCAGGCATCAAAACTTCAAATGTTCTATTCAATTATTGGACCAGTATATGAATGTTAAATAATGCTTATCAAATATTTTATTTGACTCGCGTACCTATTATATGTATAGTCCCCGATGTATGTGCTTTACCGATTCTTTCTGAATACGGTCAAAGATCAAATAGTTTCATCACGGTTGATAATATTTAAATTCCGTTTTATTTTTGTTAATGCTATGTGTTTTATTATACGTTTTTGATGAAATTAATTTTGGTACTGTTTGTTTTAGCTAGTTCTCAAGTGTATGGCTTAAATCATAAAGGCAATAGATAAGTTATTATAAAAGTATTGAAATATAGTAATTATATGTTTTTAAAAAGAAAAATAATATTTTACTTTTATCCTTATTCACAAAAATCTATAACTAATGTATTTTATACACATCATTGCACTTGAATAAATATACATAATAGTGTTACAATTGATCTGTTTTAACTATTACCTATAGGTACATAAATACCTTCTGCAACCTCGACACTATTGGTGGGACAATGACGTCATATATATTACTTGATGTACCAATAACTATTTATCTTTTTTCATCAATTTTGAATTTATATTTCTAATCAATACACAATTCTATCCAATTATAAATTTGTTTTTCATGTTAAAACATATATTGATTGACATTTATTAAAATGTTCTAAAAACCATTAATAATTAGAGTTACTGTGTTTTCCCTGGTGAATTCAGATTACAAAATTGAAAATTCAAAATTGTTTTGCCATCGTTGTGGCAAATGGTATTATTTTGAAAAAGTGTGTAATTTTCCAGTTTAATAAATTGTTCATTCTAAAATGTATTAATAAATCTAATTAGATATTAAAATATTATTTAATACTTTTCTTTAAAAAAAAAAAAATACATACTTAAATCAATCTTTACCTTTCAAAAAATGTTTGTGGTCCATAAATTTTAAGTAATGTATAAGAAAAGGTAAACACGTATTGTGTAGTAAATAAACCCAACTATTAAAAATCTATTAATATATTTGAAAAAAAATCAGAGGTCAAATATCATTTATTAAAATAATTATATCATATTTTTAATTTATTAATTTATAGGTAGTACACCTAGGTCAAGTACATCTAATATACCTAATTATAAACAGTGAGAGAAAAACACAGTTACCATTATGGAGTCCAGGATAATGATTATTGTTAAGTAAAATGTCTCATTTCACTCATCTCGGCACAGAGTAATTATGTGATATTAGTTGATTGAAATGTTAATGTAATAACCATCTAGTTAGAAAAAATAATTTTTAGTAAAGCTTGATTATTTAAAACGCTGTTAAAAATTAAATATTCAGAGTATAATCCATGTTCAGTTTTTAATTTAGAGAATAATTTATTACGAAAAAGCCGCCTGCATACAACTGGTTTTCCGCCCCAATGTTTTCAAAAATAAAAAAAAAATCAATTATAACATTAATAGTTTATACCATAAAATATTATTATATATTATGTACAAAAATAAGTTTCTAGAATTTCACAGGGATTATTCTAGAGTACAATATCAAATAATATTAAAATATATTTATACGTAAAATAATTCTAATTAATTGTCAATACTAATTTATATAATATGTTTCTAACATGTTTTACTTTTAATAGTTTCCAAAAAAAATTATGCAAAAATAAATTATTTTACCAATTAAAATATTTTCCTATGGGTGTGCTTACTCACGCGTTTAAAATATACATATTTGCTCTAAAAAATAATATTGTAGTACTACAGATGTAATATAATGACTGATGTCCATTATAAATGTATAATAATTCAACATTTCAACTAATATTTTTAATTTAATATTGGCTTTATGATAAAAATTGTGTTGGTTCTTTGTTTCATACTATATCTATTTGAACTAGACAATGGTTATAATATCACTTTAGATATAAAAAAAACTTTAAAACACATATACAATTATATTAAATTAACAAATTATTAAAAAATAAGTAGTAATACATTTAATATTTAAAGGATAAAAATATGAAAACTATTAATAGGTAATAACTAATAGCTAGCTACTACATTACAACTTGTTGTGTGTGAGCGAGTATATTGTTATAAATAAATTTAGACTTATAACATATAAACATCTATCTTATTACATTAAAGATACTTTTGAAGTACTAAACTTCATCTATTCACTGTACTGCGGTGTATGATTATCTTATACCTACTCCTGAATAACCGGATATCATTAATTTTCAAGGTCCTAATCCAAGGTGAAAAACGAAAATCATAGGTGTTCCACAGCTAGACACTATTACACATTAATAAGATTGTATATTATATTTACTACAATCGAAAGATTTTCTTTATGAACCGGTTGTATTGGTTGTAAACTCGCTAATATTAAACTATTATTATTTAATAAAAGTTTGTATTTTTTTTTTATTGTTTTCTAGATGGTTTTAAATATATAAATTCAGAAATAATTTAATTTTCCTAGTTCAGTATCAATATGATTAGTAAATAGTATGTAACAATACAATATTATACCTGTGTATTTCAAAGAAATATAATTATTTTTTATTTTAAAATTGTTCTTTTTTCTAAATAAAAATTCATGTAATCATAATTATTAAATTATATATTTAATAATATGAAGATTTTAATCATATAATTTTATTAATTTTATATGATACTCGATTTTACGAAGATTATTCTTCATATTTTGATGTGTTCATAATATTGCATTATACACTTAATGATTATCAAAGCATTTAAAAACGAAGTTAATCTTGAATAACTAGTAAAATTTAAGGTAGGTTTTATATCATTTTAATTCGTATTTAGTCAAAAATAAATTTAAATCGGATTTGCAACCATTATCGTTAAAATAACCCAAATAATGATTAAAATGTAACATCTTTATAAGGGACCCCTAATATTTCAAAAATATATGAAATCAAATATTATCGAACTTGAAATACAATAAATCGTATATTTGTTATTTATTTAATAAACTTAATATGTTATATTTAATTAATAATTATAGATAGACAAAATAATTTTCGAACTGCAATTGTGTTTGATACATAAGTTTTTATTTTATAAAACTTATCCTAATATATTATGTTATTATATAAGAAAAGACTGAAATACCACATAGTTTCTTATATCATTGTTAATGTTTACGGGATCCTGTTGAGTTGTAATATAAGGGTAATCATTTTAGATTTTTGAGGTGCAGTATAATATATTATCTATTCTTTTATGACTTTTTTCTTTTTTTAAAAAACCTAACTCTACACACAATACGGAAGTTGTATGATTATAATTATACGTCCTTGAAAACAAATATTTTCGTTCAGAAAATATTTTTTTTTAACTACAATATGAAAAACATTTAAATTATACGTCAAAAAAATTATCCACTATTTTGGAGTATTTTTAAATCTTATCAGATCTATTTTTAGTGGTAACTACTTTTAAGAGTGCTTAGCCCCTTAGTTATTTTATTTGTTTCTATTGTAGTTAGTGGTAAAATTTCAATAGATACAAAATATTCGAATAATATTGCTTATAACAATAAAGTTTTAAGAATCTAACCATCTAGTTTTAAAAATTCCTTTAATTAATTCTTTTTTTAACCTATATATTATGAAACAAAATACTTATATTTTCAGAATAATAGCATTTAATGAAATTAATGACTTTTTCTAATATTTAATGAAAAAATCTCTTTCAATATTATCTTATTTTAAGTGGTCCGCCCATAAAGAAAGTATTTCCCACTATTTTAATAATTTATTTCGAATTTTGAAGATATTTTCTTATTTATTATTTATTTAATAATCATTAAACACTTACTTAATTGTATTAGTGATTACTTATCTGGAATCGATTCAATTATTATAATTTATTAACCTAATATAAAATATGTATTAAATAGATCTAGAATTTAGAATTTCTACATAAAATGTGCAAATCAATAAAATAATAAAAACATTTTCTATTGTTTTATAATATCTATGACTTAACAAAAATGCATTGATAATTACATTATTAACCTTAGAAAAAGCTAGAAAATATGGAAATATTCTTAACCCTTAATATAAGTAATGATAGTACCTACTAAACAAATATTATCTAAAAAGAAATTACCTTATTGTTTTATTAGTATTTATTCTTTATTTTAAAATAAATATATTAATATGTATTTAGTGTTAGTTTAATAGTAATTCAAGAGTAGATAAGATTTTTAGCTAATAAGTAAATTAATTAAGGTTTAAAATATTTTAAAAAATTTGAATATTTTAATTTAATAGTAAAACAATATTAATATATTTTATATGCTGTATAATATTACACGTGAACAAATATTATTTAACTCAATTATTATGACATTTTGATGTAAGAAATAGGCTTCATGAAATAGAATTACATCTTAAGTCCTCATAATTTATAGTTACAAAACAAAAAGACAATCTTAAAATGACTCAATATTAAGGTCTCATCCTCGAAATAATTTCATAAGTTTTGTTACAATGTTTTATCAGTACTAAGTTTCATGCATAATAAAATACGATGTAGATATCTCTTATTTTTCATTAATTTTGGATATGTCGAAAACGTTGAACAAAAAACACTTTCAATCACGTACAATATGAAATTAACTGATAACTGATTAGATAATATCTTAGCGTTTTATTTAAAATAGTAGAACGTGGATAGTACGTATATTTTTTATGATATCTTATCTAGACTGATTTTAATTAATCATTGTTTTTAAATATAATAGTTTTTAAACCGGAACATTTTGGACAAATTTTCTTACTGCACTATAAATTATTATAATAATCTAAATAATTATAATTCACCAATTATTTGTCTATCGTCGTATTTTCTAATGATAAATTTTACATTTAAACTAAAACTATTTTAAAGACAATATGTAAAATCACTTTTATACAACGATAATTTTACTAGATAAGTAGGTATATACTCATAAATATTTAAAGTTAAGCCAGTTACAGAGTTTAGACAGTTGAAGAAAACTTATCATGTTGTTGTGGTATTTATAATTCAAATACAACGTGGTTTATCTCATTACGAATGTATACATAATACACATATTATCAATTGCTGGATTAATAATATTTTCCTATTTTGTTATACGTAATAACAGTGGTGCCCAGACTATATATTTTAAAACACCACCCTTCTGTGTATCCCATCAAACATTAAAATAAGTTCGTCAATCCGTCCTTATTGCTAACGTCCATGTCCGTTTAGTTAAAATAACTCAACCATTTTTCTCTGATCCCCATTTTAAGAAATTTTCTAAGGATAAACTTAAAATTCTTTTCTTAAGTCGAAATTAGGTTGTCAGATAATAATAAGCATTACTCGACATGACTTATTAAATTTTATAATTTATTAATTTATAAAATGGTTTTCTTTATGAAATATCAATGATACAGTTTTAATTAATCTGTTTAGTTATTATATTATATAACTACGTTTTTGACAATTCTAAATAATTGAATGTAATTGTCATTTATTATTCGCGATGTCATAGTGTGAAGAACAATGACAAAAATATCAAAAATTCTTTTTAGAAATTTGCTATCACCAAGTACCGACGTGGTATAGCAGAATTGAGCAGTGACTTACTGTTTATACATAGTTATTAGTTAATTACCTCATTGAATGTGATTACTAATTATTCATTGTTTAGTACAGCATAGCTACTAATATTGTTGCCAGTGTTATTATTTTAATATTAAAGACTAAAAATAACATAATAACAAAAATACATATATGTATAACTATTAACCACATCATCGTGAATTTGAATAACCTTGGTTAACATTTTGCAAATCTCAGTGATTATTTTGTCATATTATCGTATTATAATTGAGAGGGCCCCACATTAATTGGCCCCTGACACTGAAAACTATAGGACAGCTCTGCCAGCACCCTCCACTTTTCTTTTTAGCTGTATGGAAGTTATCAAAACTTATATATTTCAATATATAAATATTAATCTCGGTGTTGTTCTAAACTACGATTAGTATTTAAAATTATCCCCTCCAGTTAATATTTTTGAGAACGCCTGATAGTGATTTATTAAATATCCATCAATTCGTAAAAAAACCAGTCACTAATCTTACCATACACGAAAAATGTACCCCTTGTAGATACTTGTTTTGGGTATAAGACACTATAAGTATACACATATAATATTATTGGATTATTATAAAACATAAATTATCAACGTTATTTTTATAACCACAGTAGTAAAATGTACCGACATTTACTTTTTAAAATTTATAGTCATCTATTTTTTATTATTTTTAATATTCAAATTTATAAATAGTATTTATGTAGTTACTAGTTAACCAGTAGTAGTCATATTAATGATATACTTATTCAACTTAAATTTCATATTTTATTCAACTATTTGAAAAATACTTTTTTTGTAAGTTATCAATTATTTTTAAATTTTAATTGTCATCAAATAAATACACTAAAATTATGTTGAATTGAAATTTAAAAACAAGTAGAGTATTCATTTTCTACTTATTCAACAATAGGTAATATTTAATAACCCATAAACACATTAGTTTTGAACTGTGCTATCCAATTTTTCCCATTGATGCATCATGAAATAATTTCGTTGATAAAATTTTCCAATTTCATTCATGTAGTTGATTCACGGAGGCCTATTCAATATTTTGTGTTTCTAGACCGGCCGGGATCACTTTGTTGAGCCTGCGTCATGGCCTACATTTATGTTTTTACTTGGGCTCTCGTGCCATTGATAACTTTGCCTTGCAACTATTCAACCGGGACTCTGAATACTTTTCTTTCGCACCTGTTATACCTTTTTCATTTCCATGTACTTATATATTTTAATAAATAAACGGCCAATTAAACATTCTATGTTTCTTTTCTGTAGTTAAATTTCAATATGTTTATGTATTTTATAATTACTGTTTTGATATTTATAATAATTATAAGTATCTGCGTTCACTATATAATATATATAATAAAATTTGAATAATTTTGTTTCGCAATGTAACAATATTTACTTTTTTAAATAACACAAAACTATCTTATTTTTTATTATATAGGTAATGTTTGCCTTCATTTTTTATTGGCTCGTATACGATTTTTTTTTTTATAATTTAGTATTTTAGTTTGTTATATTAATATATTATTAAATAAATATAATTGATATTTATATTGGCCAAATCTTCGTAAATTAATTATACAAATTATCATAAAATGCAATTGATTGTGTTTAAACGTTGTTCATTAATTATTATTAACTGACGTGTATTATACTTGTTGCGAACATGTGTACCATTGGCCGCTGCAAGCATTTTTATTACATTTTGCAATTTGCTGTTGTAACTGTGTATATACGTCCCATCCGGTGGACATCGGCAGTACACTCTGCAGCATACTAATCGATAACCTACTGTATAACACTATTTATTATATATACTATTTTTTAACCAGCAATGTATTTATAGGAAATTTGAATCTTAATGTCAACATTTTGTATTGAAATATTTGAGTAGGTAGGTATATGGTTTAGATAATATGATATTATAGTGCCATGCGACACACTATAACTACTATCATCGTTTTGCCACGTACTCAATGATAAAACTTTATAATTAAATTGAAATAATAAACAAGCTACTGTTTTATTAGTTAATTACTCGTAAGGAAAAATTTATATTTATATTAAACATTATACAGTCGTCGTAATGTAATCAAATTTCTTAAGTATTTATATTACGTTATACAAATATTAATATACGAGAATTACATCAACAAATTCGAGTATCTAATTGTTAAAAAAATAAATAAAACATTATCAAACAGTTCTTTAATATTTTAGTATTTACGAAATTTTAATGTAACAGTGGAAAAAAATGTTATTGTATTCAAATACCTAATAATCATAAACATAAATACCTAATAACAAAGTATTTGAATTGAATTCAGTCACTATAGTAAATCTTCTAGAAAATGTGAATTATGAAATTTTTTTTTATTTATTAATATTTTTGTTTCAACAAATTTTGTTTTTACAAGGTTTTAACAAATAAAGTTAATTTTACAGTTGTGGTTTACATTTACATGTTATTTTTGAATATATAGATGGTAAAAGATAATATATAATTTGATAATTTCTTATGTATTTTACCTATGTATATGTTATAAAATTATTATAAATAAATATAAAATATAAGCTGTAATTTTAAGGTAGTGAGTGTGTGTTTATGTTTGTTCTGATTATGACTCAGATGATCCTGATGTTGGTTCTTCAGATAAGAAGATATCTTGTGGGAGACGAGGTTTCAGTCTGGGGTTTTTTGTTCGTTTGCCGATTTCGTAGTGAACGGCTCCTTCGACTGATTTTAGTTGTTGGTGGTATGCAATTTTATGGTGTAGAAACTAAACTATAAAGTGAATTTAAGATATAAGAATAATAATATTATATAAATCAATGATTATTAAAAGTTATTTACCTATTTAGAGATTTAATTAAAAAAAAAAAAAAACAATCTATCATATAATTCATAATATTGTATTGAAAATATTGTGTTGTTTTCGAAATCGTAGTATGAATGGAGGTTTTTTATAAATGAATATAATAATAATAACCATAATATCAGAATACGCGAATCCGTTTTAATGTGCTGTATTATTTGAATGAATGAATCACAGTTAAAGGGTACTTGATGCTATTATTTAATTATTTATTTCGTACAATTGATGCTTAAATGCATTGCAAGATAAATATTAATACGTATAACACTGGTCATTAGTCATTACTCATTACGGTTACGTGCAACGGAAGTCCCAATCTGTATTTTTATTATATCATCGTACTACTCGACATCCGAAAACCCGAAATAAACGAATTTCGATACAGCCGATTAGGGTCCGTATTGCAGAGCACTACTAAATTATAATATGTTACACTATAGTAGACACACGACGACGCCGATACAACAACGGTACACGAGTTAACGAAAAATATGATTCTGTGAAATAAACCGCGACTACGCTATCGATCGCCGTGCGCACAAAATAATAACATAATGGACTGTATTTCACAAATAATAACATTAACGTAACCGTAAGAATATAATCAATAATATTAAAATAAGTCGCAATTAATGATATTGTGTTACAATTATAGTAGCATCAATCTGACGGAGAAAACGTTATCGTTCGTGAACGACGGGCGCGAATTCCGTTCGGGGCACGAACGTCTTGCACAAACGGGATAGGGGTGTACGCTTATTCTTTTTGCAACAACAACAACAACAACAACAGCAACAACAATAATAGATACAACGTCATCGTCGCGTACACAACAATATATATTACAATAATATCGCTCGTGCGTATACGTCCGCGTCGTCGTTCGTGTTTACGCGTAATAAATTGCCAATAATTATTGTTACGCAATGCGTGTTATACAATTTATTATAATATGCGTTCAAAAATAATGGCAACGCGGCGTTATCTCGCCGAACGTATTTATCCCGAAAGAAATTGCGGAGTACCGAAGCAGCAGCAGGCCTGGTAGGTTTTATTCCCCCCCCCCCGCTGGTTTGTTTTTCGTCTTTCCCTTCTAGCCGGCACCGTTTCCGCGCGTTGGCACGTGGCCCGCGGTGCCCCACTTCCGGAGTGCCGCCGTCGGTGCATTTTCCGCGGAGACGGACGGACAGCATTCGCGCGCGCGCGCGCGCCCGTCGGCTGTGCGAGCGGCTGTGGCGACGTGCGCACGCACGCACGCACGCATCACACAGGTCTGTTCGGTAATCGCGACGGCGGCGGTGGATGACCTACTTGTGATCACGCGGCCGCATAGAACGCAACTTTGCTTGCCTACACCACAATCGATATCGCAAGGGACGCGACGCAAGCGAAACCCACCCGCTAACACCGTTGCCGACGGATTCAGGATACCTAAAATAAATATCATAAAAAAAATGTTAAATAATCATTGGCAATCAACGTGGTTTAATATATTAATTAATATCTAACGTGTATTATAATAACATTTTGGATGCATTTTAAACTATAATACTGGGTTACCTTATATTATGTTTTATTGCCATATTGGAATAAACTTTTTCAATAAAATATAATATCATATTATTATTGTTATTATAAGTTATATTAAGTTTCTATATTTACCACATCACTATTGTTAGAATCGATGCTCCTCGAATACCACCCACAACCAACTTGCATCCTATGTTTTGTAAAAATAAAATATCGTTTTACGTATCTGATTTGTATAACACATTATTATTCATTGGTGCAATAGTGCTTACGGGTGTGCAGCAGAAATTATAATGTATATGTAATGACTAATGAGCCTATCCCCCAATTTATCAAATTACACCAGACAACCAACTTACAATTAGGTACTTAAAAATCAAACTGTACAATTCCGATGTAGTTTGGATAAATTGGAGGGGTTAACTTCACATATTATATTATATGAAGTGATTTCTACATTTTTATCTGAAAACAAAAGATTTGTATCAACCTTATTTTACAATTATTTTTAGATTTTTAATTGTCACTCCAAGCAACGTCAAGATAAAATTAATTTTAAGAAACTATGTAACATTTTATTCTTTATTCTTTTAATAAAAAATTTATTATACATTATTGTTGTTGATAACAACGAATATATTTTCGTTTTTATTTTATTTTTTAGTACGAAAATACGTTTGAACACTAATAATTTTGGTAATGGTCCAATATACAATCTACCAATGTGGCAATGTTAGTTAACATACCGATAAGGTTTTATTTATCTACTGGTTCTTCTATCAATATTAATGTTAGTCGACATTTAGTTTTATTAAATCAATGTGTAAACTAGACTGGTAGAAACAAAAACACTAATGTTGATTGGTTTAATCTCTGTAGAAATATACTAGTATATTATTTTTCAAAAAGAGAGAAAATGGGTGGTCATGATTGTACTGTATACTAATTGACGAATCCCTTTTTCAAGGTTAAAAGAAGTATAACCGTGGTCGATCATAATGTGCAGATCATTAGCCATTAAGTGAAATATATAATTCCAATCACAAAAATTCTAATGAAAATGAAAAAGTAAATCAAATAAGGGAAGAAGTGTGATAGAGATCATGTCGAAATTCAAAAACCGTGTTTTTGATGACTTTTTGGCCGACGTGAAAAACGTTTCACAATAATTAACTATAAAAATATAGTTATTGGCGATACTAAGAAGTGGAATAAAAAATATATGAAATTAATTTATAAGTTGGTTAAATTTTTATTTTACATTTATGATATAGGTTTTTCAAACCTACATTTCAATTCGACCGTTATATCATTAATTTTACTTAACCATCATACTAGTTTATCTAAAGTCTATAGTTTGAAGTATTTGAACCAATCGCTACTATACTTTAAAATAATGAATAAAATTATACATTTTAATATAGTTTAGTATATGGCGTGTATGACGTATGTGCGTTATAACCTGTATACTAATTACAATTGTAATGTTAAGTTTATAAAACTAGTATTCATAACAAGACTGTACAAATTTAAAAACTTAAATTTAATATTTTACTAATGTAATGCTAATCTAGCAGAAACATCTATAAGACTTTTCTAAATATTTCCCACTACTATATGAATAACGAAGTTGTACCTTATGCCTTATGATAACATTTCAATTTATGTTGGAATTGGTTTTGAAATTCTTTTAAAATTTAATCACCGCTAAAAATATATAATATTAATATTGTGAATTTATATTTAAAACATTTTCAAGCACACAGAGTCATAAACTCTATTTCGTATTCCCTGGAAAAAAAACTGTTCTGCAATTGTGTATTTCTAGACATCTCTCAAGCATTCGACCGCTTATGGCATGACGGGTTTTTTGTACAAACTTAAGAAATTCCTGCATCCCACCTACTACTTACTTATTAAATCCTATCTTAAAGATCGGCATTTTCAAATACGCTACGGTTCTGCTTTATCTGACGTAGCAGTTATCAATGCTGGTGTTCCCCAAGGGGGCATTTTGTCTCCTATTCTGTACAAAATCTTCGCTTCTGACCAACCAACTACCCCCCAACACATCAGTAGCAGACTACGCTGATGACAAATCAATAATTTCTGTTGACAATGATCCACTCATAGCGTCAAATAATCTTCAAACTCACCTTAACTCCGTGGAAAAATAGTTAACCAACTGGCGATTCAAAGTAAACCAAAGTAAATCTGTCCATACGACATTCACCCTCAAACATGCTTCCTGTCCTAGAGTTTTTCTATATGGTATACCTATCCCTTACTCCCCAAAAGTCAAATACCTCGGGCTCACTCTCGACCAAAGATTAACCTGGGCTAATCAAATCAAAATCAAAAGATTAGCATTGAATCATCGCGTCTCCGTATCCTCAAACCCTTAATAAGCAACAACTCTACCTCCATTAAAACCAAACTCCTGATCTACAAAACACTCCTTAAACCCATATGGACGTACGGACTTCAATTTTAAGAAACGCTAAAAAGTCTAACATACTAAAAATACAAATATTTCAAAATATCGCTCCCCGAAAAATAATGAATGCCCCACTCTACGTGTCTAATCATACCCTTCATACTGACACCAAACTCAAAACAATTAACGACGAAGTAAAAATATTTCATAAAAGATTCTATTCCTAACTAAATAACCACCCTAATGGACTCATAAAAAACGTGTCTACTATCCTCTCATACCTGGTAATCCCCCTAGACGCCTGAAACGTATAAGTGGTATCGTGATCTCTTAAGATAAGCTTGAAAATATTAAAAAAAAATCCATGGAAAGTGCCATCGATGGATGGCTCCTTTTATCAAATTTCTATGTCAATCTTTGTAACTCTCATCAAATATACTTATTGTGTCTAGTCTGATACAGATTGTGTATAACGTTTAAAAAAAAAAAAAATATTTAAAACATGATATAAATAGTCACTTAAATGTATGAATTCAATTTTATCTCTATAGTAATGTTTTGGGAATAAAATAAAATTGGGTAATCCCTTAACCCTTCTTTGCAGGTGACGTATAAGTATACGCAACGTACCAATTTCATTATTTAAAATTTGACAAATTTAATCCTTTGAAAGTCTCATAAGACCAATTTGCGTTATAACAAAGAACAATTGTGAAAATTAAATTGTATTTATTTTAAATGAATTTATAAAATATTAATTAGAAAACATATTTACGGATTTCGCAATTAAGTTTTCTATTCAAACTTTAAATCTATATCCTCGTTACTCAATGTTAAATTATGATACTTAGAATGTTTTTATCGTCATAATTAAGTGATTACTATAGTTATTCCCTGGTCAACACTTTAAATATTTTAAACTTCTATCTCATTTATAATGATAGCTACATATTTTTTTAACTCTAGCTATACATTTGCTTATACATGCAGCACACTAAAATAGAGGTCGTAATGTAGTATTAATATACCTATGTGTTTGTATATCGCTTTTGTGGTTAATATAGAATTTACTTTAGAAATGGTATGATGATAGATTATTCCTAAAAAATTGTTTAATCCGTTCAAATAACAAAATAATGTAAACATTACGTTGGTTGGTGTAAGTATTGTACCTACTAATTACTAAGGTACCATGCCACTATCAGTGACGGTACCTATCTAATTTATTAAGAATAATGACGTTCATGAAGTACAATACTAAACAATTTTAATACAGCAGTTTATAGATGAAATTAATATGAGTTTTGGTACATTTAGAAAAAAAAAGTTTATGATGGATAATTATGTAAATTATTTATTTTATTTTTTTATTATTGATTGGAGTACTACATTATATAGAGCCTCTTTTTTTGATATGGAGGTTTATCCCTCATAATCCTATTCATTCGGATTGGGGAGAGTGCGCTTGCTAAAGTTTTCCCCCGGTCTCTAATTAGCTTAACACGATACTAATTAATTCTATTTGGCATAATGCCAAATAGATATATCATATAATGTCATTAACTGCGTGTTTTTAATATGCACTTTTTTATGAGCTTTTACTAAGAAAATGTTATCTTTATTATTAGTTTGTTGTATGTATTTGATTGAAATAATAGTGTTAAACACTTTTGTATCATTATTAGTTATTTATTAAAAAGGAATAAACTTAGGTATTATTGTTGTTTTTTTTTTTTTTTTTGTCGTTATAGTCTATGTACAGTTGATACGCACAGAATACCATTTTCAAGTTCGTAATTTAAACGTAAAACGTACCCGTCTGTACATTTTATTACTATTTACCCTTGTCATAGATAATGAGATAAATAACCATTGATAAAACGTAATTAATTTAGTATAATTCACTTAATATTTCAACGTATTATTAAATAAAAATAATAAAGAACGATTTTAATGATTACTGATTAGTGTCATTAAACTTATTATTGTACATCAGTTAATGGAGATATGCATTTACATTAAAATAATCAATACAATAATTAATTTAAAACTTATATTTTCACTAAGTAGGTAATCTAACCTAACTTATCTCTCAAAAACAAATTATTAAAATGTTGATAGGTAGCGAAGCTTCAATCATCATGATAATTATTAATTATTATTATTATTATTATTATTATTACATGTTAATTTGTAAACTTTGTTAACTATCAATAATTTTTATGTACAGATTATGTATTAACTCTAAATATAAACCCACTAGCCACTGCAATATACATTATAATCTTGGTGACATTTGTTCACGTGACTACCAACTTGAAGACAGAAATCAAATAAAATATATAACTGTGAACTTATCTTTTATAGTTTTGGATACTTATTTTTTTCATCCACTATCGTTATTATTTATTATTAAAATAAAAATATAAATGTCTAAAATGGCATTTGATAATTAAAAAAAAAAAATCATTCATTTCGAAGTATTATTTATGAAGATATTTTATAACGTGTTTTAAATATATTTTCTCCTTTCATTTTTACAATAACTACATTTATACACATACTTACAAAAAAAATAACATAAAAGTATGGAATCTTAAATCTGGATTTAGTTATACTATATGCAGTTTACGGTAACATTGCTAATTTCATGTTCAATATTGCTTATATAATGACCGCGAATAAGCTAAAATGCTTCAAAAATAATTTATTTCACTTCTTTCTTTTCTTTCTTCCCTTACATTTTTTTTTTTTTTATTAATTATTATTATTATTATTATATAATACAATACAATACAATATTTACAGTTGATGGCTAATGGTTGTGAAGAAGTGGTTGTTAATCCAAACCAACAAGTCCGAGGTCACAGAGAACGTGGTCGTAGTGTTGGTTCAGTAGGTCCAATGCGATCAGAAAAACGATCATCTGATAAGTCACCCTACTCTAGCGGTCCTTATTTATCACCTCCTCCTCCTGATACTAGCTGGAGACGTACTCATTCAGACTCAGCTTTACACCAGAGTGTTTCGCAGAGCAGTTCTACTGAATCGTTGGCACATTTACACAGTCCTGGATCTCAGCGCAGAAGTAAGCACTTGGACTATGTTACTTTTTACTCTTTATTTTTATTTTTTATTTTTACGTGAATATACAATCTACTCTTATTATAATATATAATAAGAATATATGCTAAAAGTAACAAATATGACGTAACAATAAACATTTTTGATGAAAGGAGTCATTGATATTTTTTAATGTATTAATATTTTTTTACATTAAATCTCACGACAGATCACGAAAATACTTGCGCTTTAAGCGTCTTTAGGGATTACCCGGTATTGTTGCGGAGGCCAAATTTTTGATTAGGGAATTTCTACGAGTACTTTGGTAGTTGTGATCTTTCAAAAAAATACTTGGCTTCATTGTTTTTAACTTTAAACGTGTAGAGTTATCCTATATGGTAACATTGCTAATTTCATATTTAACATTACTTAATAATGACCGTGAATATTGACTGCAATTTGAAATGCTCCAAAAATAATTTATTACATTTCTTTTTTCTCTTCTTCCCTTTCGTTATTTTTTATAAATTATCATAATTATAATTATAAGTAATAATAATATAATATAATACTATACTATACCCATATAGAATGTAATTTGATACGCAAGGAGACGCATTTTTTAACTTTCTTATGATAATGTTTTGGAAGATGTTAATTTTATAGTATTTGAATTTTTCATCTTGCCTCAAAATAGTCATAACTATAGTCCGTATTTCTGTATTAGTCTTAGTAAAGTTTTGTACTTACGAAATTTTATACCTATGAAAGTGTATTTATTATTGCATAGTAAAGTTTTGAGCATGGCGTATAGGTGATTATTTAGAACTAATTTTTTAGTTCTAATATTTCGGCCCAAGTTATTTTTTGTTTGTGTGTTAGACCAAGATATTGAACATAGAGAGAATTTAGAGAATACGTTCCTGTGGGATACTATAAAGATAATGTACATTAGTACACGGAGCAAGTCTCAATTTTTTTTGGCAAAATTTAAAATTCCATTTAGTTAACTAATTTTCCATACGATCAAGGAGATTTTGCAGATTTATTGAGGAAGTGAGAGGATCATTGTTGATAAAAATTATTGTTTCATCATCAATGTAATCAACTGTTGATGTATTAAGAGTAGTTAGATTAGTTAGAAACAAAAACGTTGTGTATAATATGGGATTAAATTTCGCCTTGAGGGAACACCATAGTTATTAACTACTCGTTCAGAGGGTGTAAATTTGCAAGTGATGTTCTTAGAGATAAAATTTTATAATTAAGTAGTAAGCAGGCAGAGTGAGTTTTTGAACCTATATTACGTATATAGAAGGCAATCGTGCCACGTGCGATAAAAACTTGTAAGATGTTTAAAAATGTATATATATATATATATATACAGTATAATTTATTTTCAGTCGAATGAGAGCACAAAAATCGAATAGGGTATCAAGCAGCACGTAATTTTTTATAATGATGGGTAGTATACATTTAAGAAATAATTTTTCAAGTATTACACACAAGCCAACATAAAGTTTATTGAGTTTCTCAACATTAAAGTAAACGTAGAAATGTACATAATATAAACAAAATAAACTGTCATTTAAACACTGTTTAAATATGAAAGCTATTAAAGTGCGTACGTATAATAGACAACTTCCACCGCGAGACTTACTTTTTACTCTTAACAATAAATTCACTAAAACTTTTTAAAATTTGTTTTATTTAGCGTTAATTGATAACCAGCAGTATGATAAGAAAAGATACTTATCAACATCGCCGGATAAAAGACCTAGGTCTTGCTGTGACGTACCTAGAGTTCCTGGAATTCAGTAAGCCATTATTTTTTAATCTCTTACTAAAATTTTTACTATGAATTTTTCTAGTGTTTTTACCACTCAACAAGAACCAGGCGTTGTTCAAATACCCATTGGCAACAATACTGGTTCATTACCTGACCTCACTAATTTTCAGTTTTCTCAGCCAATCCACGCTCCTCTTGATCAGGATGACCAGTATAATTTATCATCTCCTTATAATAGCAACGTAAGATCATTATTATACTATTATTATTTGTTTTTTTTTAATTTCCTTTTAGCACATTTAATACTAACCACATCCATAAAAAATTAACAATTTAGATCTTTTAATAAATAAATTAAGGAAAATTGATTTCCTTGATAGTATGTGATTAGATTAGATGGTTGTTTCAGCAGAGCCCACTAACAACAGATGGTTGTAGTCCTCAAGGTTCTCAAGGCTCTCAAGGTACTCCGAGCCAGAGTCCAAGTGTTCTATCCCCAGTATCAATTAACAGCCGTACACCACCTACACGATTTTCATTTACAAGTTCGCCACCACCTGATTCTCCTAATCAAACTACCTTGGTCACTTGTGACATTGTGTTACCAGTGAGTTTTCTTCAGAAAGTTTCATCCCAAATAGATTTCATGACATTTTCATTTTCTGTTATGTAGATTAATTGCTTGAGTTATTTTTTGTAGCCAAAATCTAGTATGCACGTTTGATGCGTTTAAACCTTACCAAATATTTATAAAAAGTATTCTTTGATTTATTTCTCTTTATTTTTGAAAGTTAGAGTTGTTTACATACATATAAATATATCTTGTCCTTAAATTTTATTAATTTTTTTCTTATGTTATTGCTAGCTTGTTTTTTCAATGCATGGTTTCACAACATTTTATCAATTTTGCACTATTTAGTGAAGGAATATAAGCATAATATTTGTTTTCTCTTTTACCCACACAGGACGTAGCAAATTTGTATTTAAAACTAAGTTTGTGTTGTTAGATTTAGTATTAGAGTAAAATGATCTATTATCAAACTTAAAGTTAAGAACTATAAAATGTTGGTTTCTTACAATATTTCAATTTTAATACGAGCTATAAATATGTAAAACATTACAATCTCTATTTATTATTGAAATATTGTTAAAAACCAACTTAAGAATACATATATGCTTTTAAATTTAAATTTGATAATAGATCAATTCGCACTAATATTAAATTGAACAATACAAAGTGAGCCATAATGAATGTAAATTTACTATGTTCTGCATAGGTCAGAGAGAAAAATCAAATAATATGCTGACTTCCTGACAGTTGTATTTTAAAAGTATATGTATAATAAAACATAATAAATAGAAGTTTTGCTTTGTAACTAATTTATCTTCTATCTATTAAGTATTATTTAGATATTTGATTATTCATTTTAAGTACATTGATATGATTGCAGAATCACCTTAGTGTTCCTTACTTTATGAACCATAGGTTACAACGCACATGTAAGGTTAGTTGCACGCAATTTAATTATTTTTTTTTTTTTACAATATATACCCAATAGTTTTAATACCTTTTTTATGTGTTGTGTATATTTGTCTATTTCATTTATTTTTTGCTTACAAACTTAAAATGACTGCCTGTATTTCACTTTATTAGACAAAACAAATTAAGCACACTTAAAAATGTGTTTAGTATGATTAATTTTATAAATTTGTTTTTTACAGGGATTTACTGTAGATAATAGTCCAGGGAATGGTAATTCAGGAGATAACTGCAATAATAACAGAAAAATGCAAATATTAGGCCAAAATTCAAATATGAACTGTGTAACTGGCCAAATGAATGGTATAAAAATGAACCCTGTACAAACAGTTATGTATCAGCATATTCCATTGTCACCAGCACAACAACAAACTCACCAGTCGTGTAGTATTGTTAATGGCCAAACTGAAATAAATTCCTCGCATGTAAGTTTTATTAATGTAATCATTATATATTTATATATAATACTAATATTTCTATTGTAATTTTAGTTAAACATAGGAAATTCCCAACTTAACAATATAAACAC
Source organism: Melanaphis sacchari (assembly GCF_002803265.2). Lineage (NCBI taxonomy): Eukaryota > Metazoa > Arthropoda > Insecta > Hemiptera > Aphididae > Melanaphis > Melanaphis sacchari. Next base: position 4,700,990 of record NW_020271042.1, read on the forward strand.
CTTAGGCTCATATAGAAATCAACAATCTAATAGGCCAAGTCCACAATCATCTCCAGGACTTACAATTCAAGTATGTATATTATTATTTTTAGTTTAGGTAAGCAATATATAATGTTTAACATTTAAGTATCAAACCTAACTAAATTATTTAAAAGTCTTTGGAGTGTATACTCCAAGTTTAATTCAACTATTTGAGTTTTTATAGTAAAACTCAAATTTTTAGAATGTTTTATTCTATTTAAAACAGTGTAATACATAGATAAACAAAATTATGGTTTTATCGGTTAATATGTTAACTATTCATAATATCCAAGTACAAAATTTAAACAAAAATATATAAATTTCTAAACACTTAATTTTCTAATAAAATACTAGATACACTATATTACTAATAGTAAAATAAATTACATTAATAGCAATAATATCCCGAAACATACTTCACAAATATTAGTCATTAATCATTATAGTTAAATAATAAAAAATAAAGTTAAAATGTAAAATAATTCAATGATGTAAATTAATAGACTAAGTATATAATTTTCTAAAAATTTAGAAAAACATTTTTATAAATAAAAAATTTTATTTTATTTTTGTAAAATGATTCAATGACGTAAATTATTTTCTAATAAAATTAGCAATAGCATTTAAAAAATTTGGAATATTCCTACTATTATCTCTGTGTATTCATCATAGAGATATTTTAATTTTTTATCTGTAATAGTTCAATGGTACCCAGTTTACTCTGTAAAATTTTAGTTTTATCTGCTGCATTTTCATGTTGCATATTTTATTTTTTTTATTATTATAGCTTTCAACGAAAATTAAAAGCTTAACTCAAGGGAAAATTGGGGAGAGATTTCAGCTTGAGAGAATACAAAAGTATCAAATATGAACAAAATCAATTCACAAATATTATCTTTTTATTTCAAAAAAAAAAAAAAAATTTCTAATAATAAATATTTGAGTTAATTTTTATTAGAAAATATAATGTAAAATATAGTTTTATCGTTTAAGTTTATTGATGTTTTAAAATGTTTATGTTTATTTATAAAAACTTTTTTTTTAATTTTTAAATTTAGATATTTTAACTATTGGATATTTTGATCTAAATTTGATTTTAACATTACAAAACTAAACAAATTAGGCCCCTATCAAATTAATTTTTTGTTAAATAGAACCTTATCAGTCAAACCTTGAAACACATAATATGTATTTATTTTTTTCTTTAGACGTTCTATTCATCAACATTCTTATTTCTTAGTATCACTTTGATATCTATTATCTTTTATTATTAATAATTATGAAGTTACGCATACTTATCATAAAAAACCTTATTTTGAAATTCTCAGTAAGTTAGTCTATACTTTATTATTTCTTTAATTTTCACTTACTGTTACTTTAGAAAATGCCTGTTTATGGTTATAAATTTATGACCAATTATTTTATGATAAACCAATGATTACTACCAATCCTCTCCATATAGTCACATATGATTCTCAAAAGTCTTGAATGTAGTCCAAGTTACTTTTTTAATCTTAACATAATTATCAATTGTAAATTACAACTTTATAAAATAACAGTAACGTAAACTTTAATATTATTAACTGAATAAATTTATTTTATATTATTCATAATAAACTTATATTAAACTTATATTACTATATACATAAGCATTTGTAGAATTTATATTTTTATTAATAATAATTTATATTATGTTATTAACTTTTTTTTTATTTTTATTTTTAGTATGGAAGTTCCAGTCCATTATGCGGAAGTCCACAGAGTCCATCCTCGCCTAGCAATTCTTCTGTTAGTAGCACTAATCAACATCAAAACTATCAAACGCACAAAGATTTTTATTCAAATCTGACACAAACTAACAATCTTCAACACCACTTTGAAAATTTCTCTATGGTAAGCAACAACTTAAGATATTTTATACAGTAGCTTCATACTAATAATAAACCATAAACATTTTTATATAATAAATCAAATAAATTATCTAAATATTTTAAAACAACTCTTTTTAAACTACTGTTAAAGAATTTAAATTTGTTAATTAGTATAATTGATTATAATTGATTTTGGTTTATGCTTATATTAATAAAGGATATGATGGTAAGTAAAATTAATTTTTTTTTCCTTTTTAAATGCTTATAATAAACTTATCATATGTCACAAAAATGGTTGTTACCAGTGGTCACGTTTTCTTATTATAAATAACTGATCAGTGATTACTTTAAACTCTAAAGTCTAGACTTGGTTCATCAATGTAATTTGTTTTCAATATTGTATTTTGTTCAGTTCTGTTTTATTTTAAATTTTTAATACAATGTAATACCTAATAATTCTGACAAGTTCATTCTTGAATTATATATTTAAATTCTTTATAATAACTAATTTTCATTAAAATGTTTATAAACTATTGAAAAAGGTGAAATGTTGAATTTATAATATATTTCTTACAAGTTTTTTACTGAATATTTTAAACAAAAATTATATATTTAGTCAAGAAGGGTGGCTAAACTACAGCTCGTATCTTATCGTAAAATACAAAACATTTAAAAAAAAATATGTTTTTCAATATGAATTTATGTATTAAAAGAAGTATAATATTTTATTAAATTACAATTTATAAAAAAATATAGTGTTTTTGATATAATATTTAAATATATATATTTTTTTTTTAATTATTAATTAATATCTTACATTGTTTTGCATTCCACACAATTTATTACATTTAATATGATCTTTTTTTTCCATTTCGGCTCTTCCATATTAATATATTGTGTGGCTCTCGAGTCTCTTCTCGCTGGCCACCGCTGTAATAGGTTTATAAGTTAAAAAGTTAATAATTGTAATAAGTGAAAATCTTGAGTGGAGGACACACTATATTTTGGGTTAAGAGATAATAGTCCCACTATACCATTCTTTTATACATATACAGTAAATTCCGCTTAATGTAGGCATGTTGGAACCAGCCCTATTTGCACACATTAAGCTGTTGCCCATAAAAACCGAAATTAGTTCAAAAAAAAAAATTATATCAAAAAAAGTTTTTATTTTGCTCGCATGAATCATACAATTGAAAAAAATGTTAAATTACTAAATAAAATTACTTTTTGGATGTGGAAGGTATACAAAAATTGTAATTGCTCGTTATCTAAGCTGTTTATTATGGATCTAGTTTACAAAAGTGGCACATGCTTCAAGCTTATCAAATAGACTACCCTCATTACCCTCTTATGTATATTCTAACACTATGATTAAATAAAAATTGCTTACTTAAACCGAACTAAGTGCTCAAATTAGGAGGATGCCTTTATTAACCAATATCCACATTATACAGAATCCACTGTGTATAGTATTTCGTTAATATAGGTTTCAGAGATAGATTGAAAAAAATTTTTAATAGGATATTTAATCAGAAATAGCTTTAACATTACTGCAAGATTATATTGTAACAATTACTGTTTTCATATTAAAGTTAGATTTCTTTAGGGTCATGATTTTAAGGGTTGACTTAATATATCAATTGATACTTTGATTATTAAAAAGTTATTTGTAATTTGTTTAAGTTCGATTTCTTAACAGACCCTTAATCTAAATCTTGTAAGCACAAATTAATTTTAACAAAAACTTGTTTAGTTAGTTTTGTATAGTATGTTAATTTTAAATAAAGGGAGTATTAAAAGGCAGGAATTTAATTTAAATTTAGTGATATATATCTGATACGTCCATATTAGTCTTTAATTAAAGTGAACTCTGACTTTTTTTAAGACGGAATAATAACAATTACAATTTTTATATGTAATCTAATGATTTTATTTTTCCTCAAATATTCAATTGATGTATAAATTATAAATTTATATTTGTATAAATAGCTCAATTAATATTTTCATTTAAATTTATTTTATGAATTACTAAAATTCAAAAAATTCAAAATAAAAATTATTGAATTAAAATATGTTCTCATGTAACAATTATGAAATAAATGTACAATATTAAAATTTATATTCAAATACCACTAGACTTGCTTTACTTTAAATATCAAACAGTTAATTGTATTTTGGTTCCGTTATCATAAAGCTGGACTGGAATCAGGTGATGCAATCGCTTAAAGATTCAAATCCATCAGCTTGGATAACTGCCCAAATCCAGGTAAAATGGTCAAAAATAGATTGTAAAATGTATACCTTATATAGTTATACGGTACACATTTTTTTTCTAGTTACTTATCAATAAAAAAAATTAAGGGTTGTTGTAGTAGGTACATTTTATATCTATTGTGTATATAATATTATATTCTAATGTTTATCTTAGATAACTGCATGTCTATTGATAATTATATAAATTATTTTACAGTTATTGAAATCCTATTTAAAAACAAACTAAATTTAATTGTTTTATTTATTTATGTTTTTGATTAGCTTGATAGTCCTTTGTCTACAGGATTAGAATACATGGGCTCTCCAACTAATACATACTTGCAACAGGTAATTATGTACATTGTACATATATTTATAAAATAATATATTTACATATATTTACTATTGGCCTAGATACTTATATAATATTTTTTTAGACTGAAGAATATGTAAATTCAGAAATGACAGCTGATATGGGATATTTTAGCACTTCACCATCACAGTCTCTTCAATTTCCCAACCAGACTCATACAACACCTAATACTCCTTCCAGTATTCCCGACATAATACTTACAGGTAATTATATTTACTATTAATATTCATAACTTAGACTGAGATTTTTAGTGGAATTTATCTCAGATAATTAAATAATTTTAATTTTTTATTGGATGAATAAAAAAAAAAAATTGTGTTTGGTAATTTTTAAAATAAAAAAATATATATAAAAAAACTGAATAAACTTTAAATATAAAATCCAAACTCATTGTACACTTCCACTATTTTATATCCAGCTGTTCTCAACTTTTAATATGTAGATTTAAATTAACCAAGTAATTAGTAAGAGTTGCATTTATAGTAAAAATATGTTATAAAATAAAGTTACTAATAAAAATAAACTTTTTGTTACAACTAAATATTAAAAGTATAGTTTAACACTAACTAATCAGAAAATCACAAAAAAAATATGATTAAATAGTCTAAAAAAACTTCAACAGTTTACATTACAATATCTTTGCTTAAAATCAGTAATTGATTAATTAATTTGAAACAAAAAAACTGATAAAACTAATATTTATCATTATAACCTAACCTAACCTTTGTTTTATGTAGATTTTTCTAATGGAGATCAATTAGATAACCAAAATGATTTTGTGAAAGAATTAAATTCCACAAATGCATTTGATGCAGACTTCTTCGCCACTGAAGACAGCATTAGGCAGGGTCTTGTTGATCAGATTGATCTAGATCACTTGGAACATTTACAAATGTTAGCTGAACCAATCAACAATGAATCAACTAACAATGATCACAATCGTCACTTTCAAATGTAATTAATTATATTGACATTTTTTATTCTTTTTTTTTTTATCTGTGATTAATTGATGATATATATCCTTAGGATTGGATAGTAATAGTTATTATTTTTATTACACAAAAGTGCCAGAACGTTTTGATTATAACTAAGCTGTTGTAATTTTTCTTGCTATTTTCTTTTTTCAGTGCCAAAGACTTAAATTTATACTTTTTTCTTAGTACATTAAATTTGTGTTGTTTTTTTATGTAGTTACCATCCGATATTCTAATCATCGTTGCATTTTATAATTAATAATATACCTTTTTCATATTTCAGAATTCTTTTTATAATTATATTAAAATAATGTATTGCACAAATTTAAATATCCTTAGCTGCCGAATCACAAGTTTAGAACCTATGGTGCATATATTGTAAGATTAATATGACAAATATGTATTTTTTATACAGTATATATTTAAAACTTAATTATAATATAATATTAATAAGTTCCCTTTCCCACCCTTAATTGTTTTTGTAATATAACTTTTTTTTATTAATAAAATATTAAATTTTAAAATTAAAAGACAATGTTCAATTAAATTAAAAGATCTCGTGTTAGATGTATTTTTATTAATATTTTATGTGTATATACATACATACATACATACATACATACATACATACATATATTTATATTATATTATACATAAATATGCACACAAATATATATACATATACATATTGTATGTATGTATGTATTTAAGTATGTATAATATAATATAAATGTATGCGTGTAATAATTTGTTTAAGCCTTTCCATGGCAAATATGGTATGCATGTTTATAATTGTGTTCGTTTAAATGTGCCTTTTAATTTTTATTTTTAAAATTTAACTCAAAATGAATGTTGAAATTAATAAAAAACAATTATCATTATTTACTCATATATCTAAAATGTGAGAATAATATTAAATCTCAAACTAAAATTTAACTAAAAATATTGGATGTTATAGAATAAATTTAGGAAAATTTGTTCTTTATTTAAAATTATATTTTCTTTCAGTTTATAAACCATGTATATTTTTCCCTGCAAATCAAGTAATGATATTTTTCTTTGCTACTAAAGACTTAGTAATGTTATTCAAACATTTTTAATTTTGCTCTTATTTGAATAGATTTATTTTAGATTAAAAAAAAATAAATACTTAGTTATCATTTGTAAATATTTGTACAACATGTTTGTACATATTTATTATGTTAATTGGTTAGGTAAAGTATTTGGAACTCTATCAGGCTTTTTTTTTTATAATATTTATTATTACATATTTTGTGTATAAAGACCATTAATAATATATATCATTTATTTATAATAAAACATTAAACTATCATTCACATTTTAAATTCATTGCTTATTAATTATCCTAAATGTTTGATGTTTTGAATAAAATACAAAATTATTACAAAATTATTTGAATGATTACAAATAGTATATAACTATAAAAATGAAAATATTAAAGAGTTCTAAATCCTTTATTTAGTTATTTAATTAGCAACGTTAAACATTTTTAATGAATAAGATTCCTACTTACTTGTTTTACAATTTTTTATAATTATTCAAGGAATAAAGTTTAGGATTAATATAAATTTGGAATTTTTATTGTTCATTAAAAAGTAAACAAAATCAATTTTTAGCTTTTTGATTTTGTTATTTTATATAGTGTTGATGTGCAAAACTATGTTTGTTGAACATTTCATGAATGGAGTTGTTTTTATTTCTGTACTTACTAAATACTAGTCAATAAAAATCATACAATTTAAATCTTGTTTTTTTTTTTTTTTTTTTTTTTGTGAATTATTTATTATGTGAAGTGTTTATTTGTTATAATTGTCTTAAAAATTATATTTATAATGTTAAAAACTTAAAAAATAAATAAATATTGTAAAAGAATTTAATTGAATTAGATCAGTGTTTCTCAAATGGTAGTATAATTTTGGCCCTAAAAAAATCAATGAGACATTAATAAATTAATTTGTGAGTAAATGTTTAATTTGAAATATTCTCGTGTGAGAACGTCTTGCCACTTAAATGAGTTTTTTTTTTCTGAAAATAATAAGACTGTTGACTTTATGGGGTAATTTTAAGATCATTTTTTCCCTTAGATTTTTTAAATAGTAAACTCCCTTAGAACACATATGATATACGTATAAATAAAATTAAAATGTCTTCAAATTAAAATTGAATCACAGGGTTTTCGTTCGGAAACACGCCAAACGTTGTAGTGCCAAAATTCAATTGAGAAACGCTTAGAAATTATTGACAGCATTAGTCAAATTCACCTTGTACTTTTTTTTTTACGTAGATAATTGATAAATAATGAAAACCTTATTTGTACATTGTCATTTTTTTACTATTAAATTAATTTTTAATTCTTTAAACTTACATAGTCAATAATACATTGGTGGTATTTTTATTACTATTATACTATTATTATTATTGTGGTCTGTCTGCCTATATCATTTTCCGTAACCCCCGTTGTTGCCGTAGCTGCCGAAACCGTGTCCACCGTGTACGGCGTAGTTGGAGTAGTCGACCTGTGTGCTCGGCTGGCTAGCCGGTGGACATCCGGACGGTGGCGATGCCGGTTTGACGACGGGTGCAACCTGTTCGTTGTATCCACTGTAACTGGCTTGGCCGTACGCCGAATATCCGTTAGTTTGTTGACCGTAGGATGGATAACTACTGGATGTTTGAGGTCCGTAAGACGGGTAACTGGACGTCTGAGGACCGTACGCAGGGTAGCTGGTAGTTTGAGGGCCATACGCTAGATAGCTGACACTGAGCTGCGGGGGTGACGGCCGCGGCTGTGGCTGGTGTTGGTATTGCCCACCGTAATAAATGTACTGCGTTTGGCCGGTTGCTGCAGCAGGAGGTGCGGCGAGTCCGTGTTTGAGTATCATTTTTTTCGCTATCAAGTGGCTAGCGAATGGCTCTAAGAACGCTTCTGTGGCGATTGGTACTTCGCTGATCGCAATCATGGCTACTGCAGCCTGTGAGGTACACAATTAATTTGAAATTATATGATATACTGCTGCAATTGAGAACATTTTTTCAATTTCAATACTCCAAACCCTCTACAAACACTACCTACTCTAATCAATAATTGACCATAATCGATTCGTATTTCATAATAGGTGCCTCTACTCAATAGTCTATACTCTTGGCATTTTAGATACTTAGGTACACAGTATACATTCACTTACAAAACAAATTATTTCTCTAAATCATCCTTTACTCTAATAAATAAATTAAATATAGGTAATATATACGTATTCCATATTTTAAGTAACTTTAATAGTATAATAATTTATGAACATTGCCAAAAGGTCTACGATGGTTAAAGCTAACTACCTAACGTTCTGAAGCCTCTACTATACATGTCTAAATGACTTAAAAGTCGGGATAATCGGCTGATAAAGTGAAGTTACGTCGAGGAGTGCTGTCTTGAGGAGACACCATCTACCTATGTACAATCATTAGTGTATAGATACCTAAATATTATAATATTATTAAACGCATGGTAAACGATGGCGTTGACGCAACGCGGAGTAATGCGAATGCTATTTCCCCGAAATCGTAGGTTACGAAACGAAAAAAAAATTCGTATATGAATTTCGTAAATCATACCACTATTTTACAGTTAATGAATTGCGTTCCAGTGAAATAACTGAAAAACGTGTTATGTCCCAATGATAAAATAGAAGTACATAAGTCAATCAATTATGCTCTGACGAAAAGAGAGGAGTAGGTACACTAGTTGTGTCGCAAAGAGTCAATATCTTAAAAATTGATTCATTAAAATGTTTGCCTAATACGTAATTATTTTTTTAGATTTTTAGCGTAACGATGAATGTATCTATTGATTTTATAATAAAGAGAATATTTTTTTGTTTGTCATCACCTTTTATGGTGATAACAATGCTTTTAATTTCAACTTTAAGAGTGGTTTCCAGTTAGGTTAGGTTACTAAATTGGACCTAGTTCTTGGGGGTTAAAAAAATTCGAAAATATGACGATCTAGAAAATTCTACGGTTCCTACATTATTTATTTGTGGTACGACTATTAAAATATTACAATGGTATGATCTTGCTCGCTTCGGATGATTTCTTGAAATCGATGTGCGGTCTCGGCAACGGTTTATGCTTTCAAATATTATTTCAGTGATAAATAAAATAGTATTTAATAAAAACAGTATGGACGACATTTAGGTTCGATAACAACACGTTGGTCCTAAATAGTAAGTAATACAAAAATATAATAGTGTATTGTAAATTTCTAACCTAGCGGTATCGGTTTACTATAACAGAAACTATTATGTAAAACTATTATTTAACAAAATAGATTTTTTTTTTTTTATGGAACTTCAAAGTGAAAAACCGTAGGTATTTGAAATTTTCACCAAAGTTTTTTGTCGTCATTTTCTATAAAATATGTTAATAAAAATTATTTTGTGGTTCAAAAATCTTGAAATTTATCGTAAGATTCTTCTTAAATTATTGAGTCTAATTAAAAATACTAAACACGCATAAGCACGATTCTTATTTATAATATTTGACGTTCTCTTCTCGATGATGGCTGATGAGAGATTCAAGTTATAGGAGGTAAGTAAATGCATACAATTTACCTGCAGGGAAACTTTCTATAAAACCCCTTTATATTTGTGGTCGAGCCGGTCGAGATCTATAGGTATTGAATTAAGTTAGGTGCCTATTTATTTTTAAAGCTTAAAGAGAAAATTCTCATTAATGTATCTTATTATATCTATAAGTCACAAAATTATAAACACTTGTCGGTTTTATAGATATTATACTCCAGCTATCCTAGTAGTACCTAGTCATCGATCCTCATAAATTATATGTAATCATCAGAGTATCAAACAAAGAATCTAAATTTCTTATAATTAGATAGCTTAAGCAAGAGGATAAAATATCTTTAGAACAATAGGAGTAGGAAGTGCTATTTCGGAGTATAGCTATATGGGTAATCCAGACTCCGGAGTATAATAATTTCTAATAAATGTAGTTTAATCTATAGATAATTTAATAATAATCTACATAAAATAAATGTACTGTTATACTCACGACGCAAAAGACGAACACTCCGGTGGCCTTGCCCATCTTGTACGAGTTTTCACGATCGAGTCTGTCGGCGAAAGAAAATCATGGGCACCGGATCGACGCGCTTATATAGTGCGTGGACTGCACACGCCAAGTAGGTATACCTACCGGAATTATGTCCAAGTATTATGCCTATATATCCGCCAGCAAGAAGATCTCTTTGTATATAATGTATCGTTCACACTATAACATATGCCTATACCTACGCATATTTCGTGTATATAATAGGCATATAGGAGGCGCACTAACCTTGACCCTGCGTCCGAAGACGGTTTTTTTCGGGCAGTTCAACAAACCCAGCATAAAACCAGATTCCTATCGATGTTACGAAATCGCCGACTTTGTATATGTAATATATATATATATATATATGTGTGTGTGTGTGTGCACATAATATATTACGATATACTGCAACATTATTATCATGGCGACGGATGCGCCTGCGTCCGTGGCTGTGCGTTTTCCCATTTCCTACGAATAGGCACGAATGCGTTTTTCGTGCATTTCACACGACACTCGGACAACAGGTTTCTATAAATCGACCCGTCCGACTACACCGCAGGTATAGGTCGTATTATATTGTTATTTTTTAGGTACTTTGATAAACGACTATATACATTATGTATATATTTTATATTATAACAACATGTACAATATAATATTAAATAGTATTATACATTTATATATTATAACCGACTGCGCCGATATGATCCTCATCCCGCGGCCCGGACGTCATCGCAGCAGCAGGCCTGTCGCACTGACCGGATCACGATTTCAAACCACTTGCACATAAAATAATATACTATTACTGTACGTAGTATGGTAATATGTAATTATCGATTCTGCCGGTAAAATAATATTGTATGCCTACATAGTACATATAATAATATATTATATTTATAGGTATCAGGTACCTACTTACGAAACTACCAATAGATTTTATGCATCAACGGTTGTCCAGATTTTGATGATGTAGCTGGTGGGTAGATACCAATTAAAGCTAGATAATCATACTTTAATACTTTAGGCGTGTATATAATGTGAATTTTTCATTTAGAATAAAATTTACTCTAATGTTTAATAGGTTTATAGTTCAGTATTATTCAATATGTTTACATTAGCCAATAGATATACTTTGTACCTACCTATACCAAATTTTATATTATTATACGTAATACATAAAATACATTATTGTACCTAAATCATTGATAATGCTTAAAATCAAATGTACCTATTATTAAATAGATATAGATAATAGATTTATATAATTTATACGATAACTTAGTTTAAGTAAATTTACTTTTTTTTTCTTTCTTTTTTTTTTTGCCAAGTGGTAAAATACTTAAATGAACTATTTGTCATTAAAACACATTTTATAATTTAATAATAAATATTAAATAATGATTAATAGATACATATATTTCATTACCTACCTGTTGGTTGTTTATCTCTACAACTTTTAATAAAATAACAGGTATTCGATCCCTGTTCAGTATAGGTGCTGAGCTTGTAAAAAGCCCCTTGCGGAATGCGGATTAAACAATTACCTAGTATAGTTTAGAAATCAGAACTATCACATCAGATTAGATATTATAATCGGTCGAATAATCTAATGGGTCGCTGTAAATTGCGTCCTGTTTCAAATTTTTTATGTAAATTGCGGCCCGGGTATATTTCATACATACGTAAATTGGGGCCCCGTCATATTTTAATATATTTGCCTACTTAAATATTTGTTAATGTTATGTATATTACATTAAGGATTGTTATTAAATTAAAAAAAAATACAAATACTGTAAATACTGTAGACCAATGTAAAAACTCGTGCAAAATATTTCGATCAAATGCACACTGGCGGCTAGTAATATTATATAAGTGAGCATCAAGTGATATCCTTATCAATCAATATTAAAGATAATATAACCAGCCGACCGGAAATCGGAATATCCCGGGCTGCAATTTACGTACATTTCAATTATATCCGGGCCGCAATTTACACAGTTTATAACTATGACCTTTTTTGCGGGACGCAATTTACCAACTCCGAATCTGATGATACCTATTTAATTCAACTAAGGACATTCTGATGATATCGATATGGGTTTAACAACCATAGATAGTTGGGGAATTTTTTAAGCAGATGGTATGAAATATATGAATATATCGGTGTAAGTGAATTGCGGCCCAATTCCTAAATAATATACGAGTTGCGGCTTAGATTTATGAAAGGTAAATACGAATTGCATCCATACATTAATGCATAATATAATAAATATATATATATACTAAATTAAATATTCACAAAAAATAAAATTAGAAGTGTAATTAAAACACGTAAATATATGTTTAGCCACGAGGCTCCTATGACTTGAGTACGAGTACGAGAATACAGCACAAGAAACTGATCAGAAATATGATAGTTTTAACGCGATCGTACGGACTTAGCGCGACAAAAGTAACCAAGCCGAGTTTGCGGTAACAACGTGAAGACATACTTGTTCACAAGTAAAGGTCACACGAATAACTGTGTTATAAATCTGAGATACCATATTATATAAAAATATAACTCCCCATACGTATTGGAAATTTCATTTATCGTTATTCGTTTATTGCAATGTATATCCAACATTGGTAATGATAATTACTCGGACCGCAACTCACTTGCAGCTAAAATATTATCGGGTCGCAATTAACCGGTCTTCAACACCGGAAACGACATGTCGGGCCGCAACTCATCCACAGCCGAATATGTAGATGCCTATGTTCAATTTACAAGTAGTTAAAGCTTACAATAACCTAAGTGATATATATTATATTTATATTAATTTAATATTGTGTTCATTTTGCTTCATTATGATAATTATTATATGTTTTGTTTGTAGTGTGTACAAAAGTAGTATGATAACATTTAATGCATGTAAACATTGTAAATGTCAAAATTTTAAAATCTATTTTCAGGTAGTCTGGAAGTAATGTATATTTGATATAGTTTTAAGGAGTGAGAGCACAAACATTATTATACACTAATGTCTAAATTGGTTAAACCACATGTAATATACAGGTACTTAAAAAAATTAGATGTGTATATGCATGATTTAAGTAAGAAAAACTTTATTGAGAAATCATCAATATACCCTAACAACAGTTATATTAATAAAAATTACTTGGGTAATGAAGAGGGATTCGATCGCTACAATTTCTCTCCTCAAATACGCCTCTGCCAATTAATTGATAAGTGATTTTTAAAGTAGCGACGATGTGCCGATGTACAAATAAGTTTCTAGAATTCATTGAAAATCGTTTATTTATTTATCAAAAACTAGACTTACTTTTTTATTCGTTACAATTTTTTATACGATACAATTGGATTGCACTTTTAGCAGGTCTGTGTACCGTATGTATACTATATATACTATATAGTTAAAATGTTCTAGACCATTATATTTTATTAAGCAGAACTGGTAAAATATGTAATTATATAAACACGCACATATTTTATGATACTAATGGTACTTTACTATGTATATATATATATATATATATATATATATATATTTCCTAACGCCTATATAACAACTGATATATTAAAATATATACCTAGGTAAGCACAGTTGTCTAAAATTGTATAAATTAGTGTTAAGCTAGAGAGGAATCATAATCTATAATATAGTGGTAGTGTAGTCCCCATCCAAAACGCACATCATCACATGGTTTAATACAACTAAACCTATGCCCTTTAGCGTTACATCATTATTCTTATATTATGCAAATGAAGATATGTGTATCTATATAATACGACATTCAGTTTATAATGATCATGTATAGTATAATATTCTATTCACGTTTGATCATTGAGGTATACTTTTAAATGTATAATGAAACAAATTTCACATGAATAAATCGAATATTTCTTATAGTGTTGTAGAGTTTAAGTAGTTTAACTTGTTCATAATAATTGCATTTAAATATGGTGATAAATAAAAAGACTTAAAGATACTGCAATAAATACAAATTTATAAACCAATTAACGAAAGTAAATATAGTTATGTAGAATTTTAACCAGGAATGGAAAATCCGTGGCATACTTGAAATGGCACGCGAAAAATTAAAAAAAAATAAAATCATGCTATTTTTGGCACATTACGTTAGAAATATTTTTCCATCCCTGGTTTGACCAATAAATGTATTACTTAATTAAATAACTCGTAATTTTATAATTATGTTAACTTTTAAATTAGGTAGATACATAACCTAATATATCCGATACCCGCAGAAGCCACAAATGGAGTATATACAATATACCCATGTGACCATGTAAATATATTATATACTAGTATATACTAGGTAGGTAATATGGCAAAGTTGTAGTGTAATAGCAGTGTTCACTTTCATAATTATCATGTATTCACTAACATAAACGTAAAAATTAAATAAAAATAAAAATATCTATTTTATTCACAAAAACATTCTTATAAACAGAATTAATGTCAACGCTGTTAATACGCTGTAGGTACCAACCGAATTATATTATCAAACATATTTTAATTAATTCAATATTTATTACTATTTTATAAAAACATATATTATTATAATCACATTTTTATAAAAATTATCAAATTAATATTTCATTCTAAACTCTTTACGTAAATTAATGTAAATATTAAATTTAAGCTATAAGCCATTGTATAACAGCTTTATTATTTTATTAGTGGCAATGTGAATTTAATGCACTATATAGCAACTTTGAAATATGCATTATATAGTAATGTATTTAATTCACATATTATGCATTAAACATGGAGAAAATCGCTCTCGGCTATGTAGTTGATTTCGAATCTATCTTCTTATTAATTATATATTAATGGAATAAATGAGTAAAATTTTAATTCATTGATAAATCATTGGATAGATAAAAAAAATGATTCTGAGCGGATAAAGTTTGGTGGTTTCTATTTTTAAAAATATTTTACAACCATACGCGTGTGCACGAGTAGGGCTGATAAGACTTTAACCCCACCTGAGCCTTTTTTTTGATATGTAGGTAGGTACTTGATACCTATGAAAGTAATAAAGCATTATAGCTGTAGAAAATTGATAACAAAATAAATCAAAATCATAGATATTTACACGATTAAAGATAAGTTTAAATAGTTTAATAATTACATTACATTTTTTTATTTAACAGCATAATAATTATTGTATGTATTTAATGTATATACATATAAATTATATAATAAATAAATATTAATGTTGATTCAAAATTGTTAATACTATGTTTTAAACGTTTTTGAATTGTTTTATTAGATTATATTTGATTAAAATTTTAAACCAACATTGATGAATTGTATGTGTGAAATTATAAAAAATAAATTAAATATTAAATTTTCCATTCACCAAAAAAGGGATGACTTTGAAGTTTGTATTGAAAATCTCTATAATTTTCTTTTGTGTGACCGTAATAGGGGTACAGAGTCAAATTGAATTTAGCATCAGAAGTCTACGCACGCCTATGTTTACAAATTATGTATAATAGGTACTATGTAACTAATTCATTTTTCTATAAGTATTTTGGTATATTATTGAACTAATTTATAATTATTATAATATTAAAATAAATTATATATTATGATTACAAGTATAAATAAGTTAAAAATAATCTAAATGTCTTGAAAATGTAATTGTATATAGTAAATAATAATATTAGAAACGGCTAGAATAGTTTCAAGTCTCAATGTTATTAATACCTTTTTAATTATAACAAAATAACATTAGGGAAAGATCGTTATTTTAAACTTCAAAATGTGTATACAAAAAAATTGCACATATTAATGTATTTTCGTCATTAAATTGTTACGAGAACAACTTATGAGGAATCCTATTCACAATTTTAATGCCCTGAATATTTAATTGAAATTATTATATTTATAAATACAAAATTATCAGGAAATTGTATACGGTATTTAAATATAAACAAATTACACGATTAGAGATAAATAATTTATGTCTCAAACATCAAAATAATATAACATATAACCATGTTAATTCCAACAATTTGTTATTATTCGAGTACCTATAGTGTTATTGTCATAATACAAAAAAAAATAATATTTTTTGATGATAGCTATTAAGTAATTTAAAAACTGAACTCAGAATTAAGTGTTATACTAATTCTTTAGCTTAATTTAATATATATTTTTTTTTTCTGTAAGTAGATAATAATTTATTCGTCAATAGTTTTTTTTGAATGCTACAATTTATCATCACTTTAAAATCTAAGATGAACACACCTATAACAGACACATTCAACAGGTGACCTATTCAAAACCTATTACACGTGCAGTGTTCTCCACGTGCGATGAGTGTTTTTTTTTTTAATTTTTTTTTTATATATATAAGTATAGGTACAACATTTTTGTTTTAAATTAAAAAAAAAAAAACCTATAAAACTATTCTTTTTATTTTATTAAATAATCATTAATTTATTTTACTGACATTTCTTTTTTGTTATTCGCTATAATATGTATTATATACTATTGAACATTTGAAACCTATTTATTTTTTCATAAGTTATAACTAATTTAAAAAACACAAGTTTATTCTAGATATATCATGATATTAAAACAAAAAATGTATAAAACCGGTTAATGTTTGTGTAAGCGATAAACATTTTAACATTGTATTTATGTTAAACGTTATGTTTTAAATTATTTTAAAATCATACCTATTATGTACCTATATAACTAAATATATATTAATCATAAAAGCAAATTTTCCGAAATGCAATAAAACTAGTTTATAATACTTCAAAATCAACAAGATAACTGAAAAATAAGTTAATACATTACCAAATCAAATTAAATAATTATAAATAAAACAAATATATGAAAATACAGTTACCTACACATTACAAATACCTATAGACTATGCGACTTATATTTTAACAGAATTATATATAATAAAAATAATAATATCAAATTATAATATTATAAACGTGATAACTTGGCAGAAATAACTTAAGCTTTTTTAACAAATTTTATAAAATCTACGTAAATTTTAATTGCTCAATACCAATAAGAAAGAGCTGTAAACGAAAGAATATTAATTCATATCAAATGTATTCTACCGCAAATTCTTATAATACTTCAATAAATTATAAAATTAATTTTTCGTAATTATATAAACACCGTGTCTATCAAACAAATCAATCGTTAAACATAAATATATATAAATTATTTAAAGAATAAATAATCTACTAAAAAATTTTAAGTAAAAAAATGGGTCTCGACGTCTCGTTTAAGAAACAAAAACGTACGAGTATGTTGTCACAGAATTCTTCTTAAGTGGCAAAATATTTAGTTTAGTACCTACTCAATATCAATTTAAAATATTAATTTTTCTTACACTTTAAGCTGATCTACGTATTTATAATTAGAAAGATTTATTTATTTAAAAAACAATTTAATATAAGGTCCTAAATTAAATTATTTATATAGCAACCTAAAAATATCAAAATTACTTATGCACATAACGAGTTCAGATATTGAAAAAATTCAAAAACAAAATATTTATTGAAAAAATATATACCAAAAAGTGTATATAAGTATCGTAGATGAAAAAATGTATGCCAGAGTGTATAAATATTTCGTAGATAAAAAACATCACTCGGTGTATAAACTTTTCATGGATAAATAAATATTTGCCAGAATATAAATCGCTGTGTCTAGAGACACGGACGTTCGTGGTTGCAGAGCGCTCACGGACGTTCGTGTTATAAAGCGCTCACGACGTAATAAGAATTTATGCGACAAAATTTGATGTGATAAGAATGTATTATAAGTATAATGAACGACTACTGCATATCATTATATCAATTATCATACGATTCTCGTTCATTTTTTACATTTTTAAAAGTATTTTAAATACTTTTTTAATCAAATACTTAAGTATCTTAATCTTTTTTCAAGACTGTATACAGTAATTATTGTTATAACGAATACCGATACAACGAAAAATCCTGTTATAACGAAAGTCAGAAGTTCCCTACCGAAAAGCTATTAAAACAATGTTAAACTAATCTCAATATAACAAAATGATTGATTTTTAAAAATCCCAATACAACAAACTATTTGTACAGGTTAAAATATATGTATGTATTTTCCATCTTAATTTAATCTAAAGATAACAAGCATACGATTTTACGAAATTATCAAGCCATTAAATTGTCATTATGTGTAACCGTGTTATTCCGGGTCAATCGATAACGCGACACAATCATTCGGGTGTAAACCTTCATAAAGCTCTCATGTTGGTAATTTTTATTTTTCCGTATTTTATGCTCCTTCTTTAAGTACGTACGTGATAAGTTCTACAGTGAAAAGAAAGCATTTTTCGTTAGAAGAAAAGAAAAACATAATTTCTGAAGTAGACAAAGGATTGAAGAAAGGCGAGGTGGCAAAAAAGTATGGCATATCTCCACCAACATTGTTAACCATTTTGAAGGACCGAGAAAGCATCTTGAAACAACTGCAGACTTCTGTTTTTGTCCCGAGCAGGAAAAAGATGCGTAAGGCACAATTTGAAGACGTTGATACGGCGGTATACAAATGGTTTCAAGATGTTCGTTCCAGAAACATTCCTCTGACCGGTCCTTTAATTTGAGAAAAAGCCTTAGGATTTGCATATTATTAACAAGAAAGCATGGATGACTCAAATAATTTTTAATGATTGGTTGATAGATTTTGATAGAGAAATGAAAAAGAAGAAGAGGAAAATTCTTCTTCTTAACGACAACTGCACTCAGTGCACTCCACATAATGCACCACCAAAATTGGATAACATTCGTGTGGAATATTTCCCACCTAACTGCACAGCTGTACTTCAACCTCTGGACTAAGGTATCATCAGAGCTGTAAAATCACGCTACAGAACCTTTTTGTTACGTCAAATTTTATGCGATTTGGAGAAAAATATCCAAAGAAAATGCAATGTGAAAAAAGCTATCGAATAGATATGCGGAGCTTGGGATGATATCAGTCAATCAATAATAACTAACTGTTGGAAACATGCAACCACAACCAAAGACGCCAATTCTGTTTCAAAAGTGGCCGAATATGATGATTCAAATAGGTACGCAAGATATCTAATAATCTGAGTTAGAGCAAATTTGGATTACTGCAAAAAAGAAAACGTCGCTTCCCGACGACGTGAATTTAGAAGATTATCTCGGTGCAGATAACAACATTTCAACATGTTTCAATATACTTATTATAAGACATAAGTTATAATAATAATAAATTCATATCACATCAAATTTTATCGCACAAACTCTTATCACGTTGTGAGCGCTTTATAACCACAAACGTCCGTGAGCTCTTTGCAACCACGAACGTCCGTTAGTGCTTTGCAACCACGAACGTCCGTGTCTCTAGACACAGCAATAAACATTTCAAGGAT